>NC_134355.1:619354597-619702930 GCF_048569485.1 Anomaloglossus baeobatrachus
GTCCCCCATCCTGATATATATTTCCTACATTATGGTATATTTGTCCACATCATGGCCCCATCCAGGTAAATATACCTCATCCTGGTAAATGTCCTCGATCCTGGTAAATGTACCTTTTTCTGGCATGTTCCCCCATGCTGGTAAATGTACCCCATCCTGACATATTGCCCATCCTTGTAAATGTTCCCTGTTACGTCACCGCCGGAGTCTGCTCCAGCGACTTCTGCTCCGATCGCCGTGTTCCTGCCGTGGATGGTGCTGGTGATGGGAGAGGAGTCGATGCCAGCAGCACCGGTGGGCGCAGGCTCCGATCATCCACTAGGCTGGGTTATCTTGGGATCTGCAGTACCGCTAGCTGACTGTAGGTGGCGTGTGTCTCCCAGCTGAAGTACCATCATTCAGCTACAGCCTATGGGAAGACACCACACCCTTCTTATTCCCCCTCCTGTCTGCTGGCCTCTGCCAGAGATAGTTCTGATTCTGGCTCATGTGCTGTTTGTTTTGTGATTCCTGTGCGCTGACTTGCTTGTTGTTGACTACCCTTCTGCCTGCTGTTTTGTACCTCGCTGCCCGACCCGGATCTGACCACTGCTACGTTTTCTGTTTATGCCTTTGCCTGCCGATTCTGTCCCTGTTCTGCTGTTCCTGGTTTGACCCTGCCTGACGACTACTCTCTCGGACTGCAGCCTTCCACGGGTAGAGATCTCCAGGGCCTTGTGTAATTCCAAATCCCTGGATAGGGGTTAAAGGGTTCTGGGGTCCTGCTTGGTGAGGGGCTTCCATTTAGTCTGTCCATTACATCCTACCTGAGTCTGTTTATCCAGGCAGGTGTTACATTCCCCCATCCCGGCATGTACCCAATTTCTGGTAAATGTCCTCCATCCTGGTAAATGTTCCCAATCCTGGTTAATTTACCCCCATCCAGGTAAATGTACCCCCTTCCTGGTAAATGTTCCCCTTCCTGGTAACTGTACCCTATCGTGGCATGTTTCCTCCATCCTGCCATGCATGTTTCCCCATCCTGCCATGCATGTTTCCCCATCCTGCCATGCATGTTTCCTTCATCCTGGCATGTATGTTTCCCCATCCTGGCATGTATGTTTCCCCATCCTGGCATGCATGTTTCCCCCCATGCTGGCATGCATGTTTCCCCATCCTGGCATGCATGTTTCCTCCATCCTGGCATGCATGTTTCCTCCATTCTGGCATGTATGTTTTCCCCATCCTGGCATGTATGTTTTCCCCATCCTGGCATGTATGTTTTCCCCATCCTGGCATGCATGTTTCCCCCCCATCCTGGCATGCATGTTTCCTCCATTCTGGCATGTATGTTTTCCCCATCCTGGCATGTATGTTTTCCCCATCCTGGCATGCATGTTTCCCCCCTCATCCTGGCATGCATGTTTCCCCCCTCATCCTGGCATGCATGTTTCCCCCCTCATCCTGGCATGCATGTTTCCCCCCCATCCTGGCATGCATGTTTCCCCCCCATCCAGGCATGCATGTTTCCCCCCATGCTGGCATGTATGTTTCCCCCCATGCTGGCATGTATGTTTCCCCCCATGCTGGCATGTAAGTTTCCCCCCATGCTGGCATGTAAGTTTCCCCCCATGCTGGCATGTATGTTTCCCCCCCATCCTGGCATGTATGTTTCCCCCCCATCCTGGCATGCATGTTTCCCCCCCATGCTGGCATGCATGTCCCCCCCCATGCTGGCATGTAAGTTTCCCCCCATGCTGGCATGTATGCCCCCCCCCATGCTGACATGCATATTTCCCCCCCATCCTGGCATGCATGTCCCCCCCCATGCTGGCATGTATGTTTCCCCCCATGCTGGCATATATGTCTCCTCCCCCATCCTGGCATGCATGCCCCCCCCCCCATGCTGGCATGTATGTCCCCCCCCCCCCATGCTGGCATGTAAGTTTCCCCCCATGCTGGCATGTATGCCCCCCCCATGCTGACATGCATATTTCCCCCCCATCCTGGCATGCATGTCCCCCCCCCATGCTGGCATGTATGTTTCCCCCCATGCTGGCATATATGTCTCCTCCCCCATCCTGGCATGCATGTCCCCCCCCCCCATGCTGGCATGTATGTCCCCCCCCCCATGCTGGCATGTATGTCCCCCCCCCATGCTGGCATGTATGTCTCCCCCCCCCCCATGCTGGCATGTATGTCTCCCCCCCCATGCTGGCATGTATGTTTCCCCCCATGCTGGCATGTATGTTTCCCCGCATGCTGGCATGCATGTTTCCACCCATGCTGGCATGCTTTTTTCCCCCCATGCTGGCATGTGTGTGTTCTCCCCCCTCCATGCTGGCATGTGTGTGTTCTCCCCCCTCCATGCTGGCATGTGTGTGTTTTCCCCCCCTCCATGCTGGCATGTGTGTGTTCTCCTCTCTCCATGCTGGCATGTATGTCCTCCCCCCCCATGCTGGCATGTATGTTTCCATATTTCCCCCCATGCTGGCATGTGTGCTCCTCCCCTCCCCCCGATGCTGGCACTGCCCCCCCCCATTCCCACCTTGGCTCAGCCGCACACAAGTTATTAAAAAAAAAAAAACAACAACTCGCTCGACTGCTGCACGACGCTGGGTCCTCAGTTCCCACGCGGACAGAAGATGTCATTAATCATTACGCCGGCACCGCTTACTGACGCTACTCCGTCTCCTAAGCAACAGACCTGCAGCCTGGGAAACGAGGAGTGTCAGAACGTGGCGAAATGTCTCCTCTGCTCTGACACAGCTTTGAACTGCCGGCACCACCGCACCAGCAGTTCAAAGCGGCAGGATGAGGACACAGCGCGCGTGCCAGCAGAATGGGCTCTGCGTGCCCCTGGTGGCACGTGTGCCATAGGTTCGCCATCACTGTCCTAAGGCTTCTTAACACACTTTGTGTTCAGTCTTTCCCCAGTTTGTCGACAACCATAATGTTTCCCATCAGACCCAAATAAATTATGCTTGCTTTCATCACTAAAATGAACTGTGGACTACTTCTCCTCTGTCCACACAACATGCTGCTCACCAAAGGTAAGGGTACGTTCACACTTGCGTTGTTTTCCTTCCGTTACAATCCGCCCTTTTGGAAAACAGCGGAATCCGTTAACGGATTCCGCTGTTTCCCATAGACTTGTATGGTTGACGGATTGTACTAAAAGGACCTGCGTTGCTTCCGCTGGGCGACGCTCCGTTGCTTCCGCCCAGCGGGAGGAACGCAGCATGTAACGTTGTTTTGAGCAGCGGAATCCTCTGGATTTCACTGCGCATGGTCTTTTTTTTTTTTTAAATCACAAACTTTATTTTGGCTTGCGGTGGCCGAACGTTCAGCTGAGCGCCCGGCCGTCGGCAAGTGACAGCACTCAGCTGAACGACTGGCCGCCGACATGCCCGGCCGCCGGCAAGTGACAGCGCTCAGCTGAGCGCCCGCCCGCCGGCATGCCCGGCCGCCGGCAAGTGACAGCGCTCAGCTGATCACCCGGCGGTCGGCTGCAGGGAGCGATCAGCTGATCACCCGGCGGCCGGCTGCAGGGAGCGATCAGCTGATCACCCGGCGGTCGGCTGCAAGGAGCGATCAGCTGATCACCCGGCGCTCGGCTGCAGGGAGCGATCAGCTGATCACCCGGCGGCCGGCTGCAGGGAGCGAACAGCTGATCACCCGGCGGCCGGCTGCAGGGAGCGATCAGCTGATCACCCGGCTACTGTGAGTGATCAGCTGATCACCCGGCGGCCGGCTACTGTGAGTGATCGGCTGATCACCCGGCGGCCGGCTACTGTGAGTGATCGGCTGATCACCCGGCGGCCGGCTACTGTGAGTGATCGGCTGATCACCCGGCGGCCGGCTACTGTGAGTGATCGGCTGATCACCCGGCGGCCGGCTACTGTTAGCGATCAGCTGATCGTTCACAATAGTCTGCCGACGGTAAAAAAAACAAAACGGATTGCGTTGTTTTGCAGCATCCATTGCATCCGTTGTGCCGCTATATGCAACACATCCGTTGCATCCGTTACACAACGCAATGCAACGGATACCGTTCAACGCAAGTGTGAAACTAGCCTAAGTCTCGCCTTTTGATTCTTTCTGCTGATGAGAGTTGTGGGTCACTGCAGAGTCCAAATGCTCTTAAACATCGTGACACTGTATGAGCAGACAGATCATTACCCTGTTCAGTTTAATTTCTTTAATTTTGTGTTTTCATAAACTATGTAATAATTAAGTGGACCTCGCTTATTGATATAAGATACCACGAAGAGAAAAACAAAAAGGATTGAAGATATCTACGGCTTTGTCTTGCCCGATGTTGACTGCTTACCCTTAGTATGTCAAATCACAGACCTCTCGGAATTTAGTAAGATGACGGGAAGAGTCACAGAGGGACAAAAAGGGAAGTAATATTTCTTTAACGCCTGGGTGACAGAAGTACACTTGTTCCCGACCATGCCATCTAAACCAGTCAGCAATCACCTGGCGCAAAACACTATTTCTGCCATGATTTGTTTTTCATTGTTGGCAGTACATGTATCGTGATATGGGCAGCAAGGTGGCTCAGTGGTTAGCACTACAGTCTTGCAGCGCTGGGGTCCTCGGTTCAAATCCCACCAAGGACAACATCTGCAAGGAGGTTATATGTTCTCCCCGTGTTTGCGTGGGTTTCCTCCGGTTTCCTCCCACACTCCAAAGACATACAGATAGGGACTCTAGATTGTGAGCCCCAATGGGGACAGTGTTCCTGATGTATGTAAAGCGCTGTGGAATTAATAGCGCTATATAAATGAATAAAATTATTATTATTAATTATTATATACTCTGTTGCACAGCACGATCATATTAGCGATTGTTCTGTGCACATGGAGATGCAGTTGGCCGTTCTAAACAGGATAATAAACGACCAGTGATTAGCTTGTAACCAAATGCGATTTATGGATGAGGTTTCTTGACTCAAACTAATAGCCTCATATATAAGTCTACGAGACTGAAAGTTCAGGTTAGGAGGCCTGCAGTCGCTCCAGAAATCGCATCCGTACACGGACTGTGTGAAATGAGGACATGTGAGACAACTTTCTAATATGGTTCATTTTGGCCATTCCAGGTCCTGGCAGCCTGATCTCCAATTTGTGTCCTACACAGAAAAATAATACCTGTGTTCACAAGTGACTAAAGCAGGCAGTGAAGGGGGCTGGCTGACTGCGGTTTCAATAGCTCAGCCAAACTGATGTATAGACAGAGAAGAGGGCTGGCTTTGCCATTAAAGTTAGAAGACAACCACCTGTGCAGTCACTTGCCAACAAAAGGTATCCCTTTTAGCCAAGGGTTTCTAGGTTTTAGGCTTCTTCTCATTTTACAAGTAAATAAATTAAGTTTCAATACTATTTTTTCTATTGTGGGAGTCCTTTGTCCCAAACACAAATAGGAGGTGAATCTAAAGGGGGTGTTACACGCATCGATATCGCTGGTCTAAGCACCCGCCCCCGTCGTTTGTGCGTCACGGGCAAATCACTGCCCGTGGCGCACAAAATCGGTTGGAGCCATCACACATACTACATACCACCTAGCGACGTCGCTGTGTCCGGCGAACAGCCTCCTTTCTAAGAAGGCGGTTCGTGCGGCGTCACAGCAACGTCACACGGCAGCCATCCAATAGAAGCAGAGGGGCGGAGATGAGCGGGACGTAACATCCCGCCCACCTCCTTCCTTATCGCCGGCGGCCGCAGGCACGGTGTTGTTTGTCGTTCCCGGGGTGTCACACGTAGCGATGTGTGCTGTCTCGGGAACGACGTACAACCGGAGACCTCCACAATCAACGATATTTTGAAAATGAACGACGTGTCAATGATGGACGATTAGGTGAGTATTTTCCATCGTTAACACTCGCTCGTTGCTGTCACACGCAATGACGTCTTGAACGATTCCGAATGTGCGTCACGGAAACTGTGACCCCGACGACATATCGGCAGATAAATCGTAACGGGGCCTTAATGATAGGTGGGTTGCCAATTTTAATAGTAAAGCCAGCCCTCTGTCTAAAGGCCCCGTCACACACAGAGATAAATCTTTGGCAGATCTGTGGTTGCAGTGAAATCATGGACATATTGTTCCATTTGTACACAGCCACAAACCTGGCACTGATTGTCAACAAATTCACTGCAACCACAGATCTACCGCAGATTTATCTCTGTGTGTGACAGGGCCTTAAGCATCGTCCGTTATAGCGTCAGAGGCTGGCTTAGATATTGAATCTGCAGTCAACCAGACTATGGCAGAATAAAATTCACTCTCTGCCTTAGAAAAGTGATACCAAGTGACAAAGACAGTGAAGGGGGCTGACTGACTACAATTTCAATAGCTATGCCAGACTCCAATTCGGTCACAGCCATAGGCGGATTATAATGAGGGCAATCTGGGCTACCGCCCGGGGCCCGAGGCTACAGGGGGCCCATGCTACAAAAAGTAAATTGCCCCCATTATAATCCGCATGAAACATTTAAAAGATGTTGAGTTGTCCGCCCGCCCTGCAGCGCATCGGCAGGACAGGGGCCGCCATCAGGGTAATGAGGGGGCCTGGGTCGCTCATAGAGAGCTGCCCTCTCTTTCTGCTCTGATCTATGTGATCGGGGCAGAGCAAGGGAGGAAATGTACTGGAGCAGAACGGAGGCTGAGAAGGTGAAGGACCTAGCCTGATCACATGACCGGTGAACTGACAGGTCCTGTTATTCAGCTGCTGCAGCCTCCGTGCAGCTCCTAGTGTCTTCTCCCCTGCCTGCACCGATGAAGAGCTGCAAGATGTGGTAATGTATAGTGTGCATGGAGATGTGCTTGTTGTAGAGCTGTGTGTGTATATGTGCAGGTAGTCTGGCTGTCTCTTTCACTCCCTGGCTGGCTGTCTCTTTATCTCCCTGGCTGGCTGTCTCTCTTTCTCTCCCCCTCTCCCTGGCTGGCTGTCTCTTTCTCTCCCTGGCTGGCTGTCTCTCTTTCTCTCCCCCTCTCCCTGGCTGGCTGTCTCTTTCTCTCCCTGGCTGGCTGTCTCTCTTTCTCTCCCTGGCTGGCTGTCTCTTTCTCTCCCTGGCTGGCTGTCTCTCTTTCTCTCCCCCTCTCCCTGGCTGGCTGTCTCTTTCTCTCCCTGGCTGGCTGTCTCTCTTTCTCTCCCTGGCTGGCTGTCTCTCTTTCTCTCCCTGGCTGGCTGTCTCTTTATCTCCCTGGCTGGCTGTCTCTCTTTCTCTCCCTGGCTGGCTGTCTCTTTATCTCCCTGGCTGGCTGTCTCTCTTTCACTCCCTGGCTGGCTGTCTCTCCCTCTCTCCCTGGCTGGCTGTCTCTCTTTCTCTCCCTGGCTGGCTGTCTCTTTCTCTCCCTGGCTGGCTGTCTCTTTCTCTCCAAGGCTGGCTGTCTCTTTCTCTCCCAGGCTAGCTGTCTCTTTCTCTCCCTGGCTGGCTGTCTCTTTCTCTCCAAGGCTGGCTGTCTCTTTTTCTCCCTGGCTGGCTGTCTGACAGTCTCTGTCTCTCCACAGAAATCATATTACCTCACACATAAGCTTCTTATACTAAAAATGTCTTTCGTTGCCCAAAGCAACCAATCACAGCTCCATTGTCTTTAATGTAAGTAGGTTTTTTGGCAAATAACTAAAGCACGGGGTTAAATTTTCCCCTCAAAACGTAGTCTATGACATTCCCTGAGTCAAATGGGGTGTCTGTGCAAAATATCGTGATTGTAAATGTGATGGTGCGGATTCCTTTAGCGGACACACACACACACCTTTATATATTAAATATACGCATATGGCTGACTATTCTGTCTTGGGCTTGTCATTTTGATGACCTAAAAAACGGTGCATGCAGCTTTTTTCGGGCTGTTGGAATGACGACTAGCGGTTAATGTTTGATTCATGAGGACTGTTTGCAGAATAGGAGATTTTCCAAGACTGATGGAGGGACTGTGGAAGGTTCGAGGCCCCAAGGCTCATTGTCCATGTTCAGTATTAGGCCCTGTGCGCACTTGCCGGTTTTTGCCACGGATTTCCTGCGGTTTTGCTGCATGTTATGTTCTTAACACCTCTGCAGTGATTCACCAGCAAAACCTGGGAAAAAAAATGCTGTGCGCACTATGCGGATTTTGACAGCTGCGCGTTCTACTGCGGGATTCCCGCAGCAAAAACAATTGCATGTCACTTCTTTTCCGCACGTCGCTGCGGCATTGCACTCCATTTACTGCAATGAAATCGTGAAATCCCGCAGGGAATAACGCAGGCAGCAAATTCTGTGCGGTTCATTGCGTTTTCCTGCGTTATTCCCTCCGGTATTTCGCGTTTTCGGGACATAATGTTCATCGCTGCCTGCGGTTTGCAGGGAAGTGATGTCATTATGACAGGAAGAGGAAGCCATGCAGAGAGTAAAGACACACATCACACATCACAGACATAGAACACACACATATCACACTCACAGACACATACAATACACGTGCAAATCAAACGGACATCTAAAAAAAAAAAAACACGTGGGCTCTGCCGTATTTTTACCTTCCAGCTGAGGTAAACACACAACGGCGGCCCGGTATTCTCAGGCTGGGGAGGGCGAGGGGCAGGGTTAATGCCCCCCCCTCCCGCAGCCAAGAATATCAGCCCGCAGCTGCCCTGGGACTGTCGCATCCATTATGCGGCACTACCGGAGTGTCCCGGCTCTTCCAGATGCCGTGATGCGGTGGCAATCCAGGTAATAACGAGTTAAATGGCAGCGGATCGCTGCCATTTAAGTCCAGTCTTGATCATGGCAGCGTCTGTGACAGCTGACATGATCAACCCATAAGTAAAGTGAATAAACACACACACACACACACACACACACACACACAGAAAAATCCTTTATTTTAAATAAAACACAAAAAAGCCCGTTTCACCCCGTTATTAACCCCCCCGAAACACACAGCTCCGGCGTAATCCACGTCCTGCGATGCTTGCATTCAGCCGCGACTGACACATACTGAATGCAGCCTCGCAACTAGACAGACTGCAGAGGTAATTACAGGTCATTTCCCACGGCCGGTAATGTTAACACATTACCGCTCGGGAGAAATGCAGTGATCTATCTATATCTATCTATCACTCTATCTATCTCAGAAGGACCTTTTTTTTTTTCTTCAATGTGCTTTATTGCATTGAATGCATTAAAACACATGTACCAACCTGCACGCGGTAAAACCGCGGCAAACCGCATGTGGTTTTCGGGTGCGGTTTGCCGCGTTTTTTTACCGCGGGTGCGGTAATCTTTCAGACCCTGCGGAATTTTCTTAAGAAAATTCCGTTTTCCAGTGCGCACAGGGCCTTAGAGTTTTTGTTACCGTATTTGTTAAGCTATGTTCACACAGGGCAGTTTCACAGTTTTTTTTTCCATTGGTTTAATGTAAATACATGCTAACAACAAGCTGTAGCTTTTGCTGCAGAAAAAAAAACACCGTTTGAACATAGGCTAAGGTCATGAGCACATGTTCAGTATTGGTGAGTTTTTTACCTCAGTATTTGTAAGGCCTCGTGCACATGTTCAGTATTGGTGAGTTTTTTACCTCAGTATCTGTAAGGCCATGTGCACATGTTCAGTATTTGGTGAGTTTTTACCTCAGTATCTGTAAGGCCTCGTACACACGAGTATTTGCTGAGTATTTTACTTCAGCATTTGTTTAACTATGTTCACACAGGATGTTTTTGCTCAGTTTTTTTTATGTTTTATTTTTTTTTTGGGCAGTAGTCTTGTTTAAAGTTGGACTGTTCAATACTCTGCCTTATTGTTGTTGGTTTTTTTTTATAAACTGAAGGGTATATTTACTAGATTAGTGGATGTTTTTAAGGTTAGTTTCGGCAACTATTTTTCAGAAAGATTATATTACGTACCGGTAATGGGATTTTCCTGAGTCCACGACAGCACCCACGAGAGAGGGATCCGCCCCCTTCAGGACAGGAAACCTACAGATAAAAAGGGGCGGTCCCCCTCCCTCATCAGTTGGTTGCAGAGACCAGGAGAGGAACCGCCAAAGAATTAGTAATTAACACAGCAATCCCAGGCACCGAAGCGTGAAAAAAAACAAACAAAGAAAGGGCAGGGGTGTAAAGGGTGCTGTCGTGGACTCAGGAAAATCCCATTACCGGTACGTAATATAATCTTTTTCTTTCGTCACGACAGCACCCACGAGAGACTTAGAGAGAAGACACACTGAGGGCGGGAAAACCACGGGAAGAACCAAGCTGCCAAATGGAAGGTTAGTGGAAGAACCAAAGGCTAGCCGGCAGAGCCCGGAAAAGTGGAAGGAGAAGACCAGGTCACAGTCTCACAAAACCGTTGAGGAGACATCCGCCACAGCCACCAAGTAGGAGGCCACCTCGCAGGAGAACGATCCGTCACCGGGGAGGACAGGAGAACAGGCTGCACCACCGACGCGAGGGAAACCGAAGCCCACAGCCATCGGGGCAAAGGACGGCACGACACCAGAGGAACACAGCCGGAACCCTGAAAGACAAAAAACAAAAGACCCATCCAGCCGCCAAGGGGCCGCCGAGCGACCCGGGGGGGAGAACATCGCCCCCCCCAAGCAAGGACACGAAGGGAAGGAAGGGAGAAAGAGCACATGACAGAGAGGGGCAAGAAAAGCGCAAAGGGGAGGTCGCCCAACCCCAGATCAAGACCCCAGGGAGGAGAGCCGGTAGACGGACCGGCCGGCAGCGGCCCCCAGCCGGAATGGAGAGCATAACCCCCACAGAACCCGCAAGACAGGATGTAAACAGGGCGTCCAGGGCAGAAAACGACACCCGGAGGGGACCGACCGAGAGACCCATAACCCTTCCCGACAGGAGAACGGCAGAACAGAGGACAACGGAAGACAGGGAGGAAGGGAGGGCAGGAAGAGCAACGACAGCCGACCACAAGGTCGGGTGCGAACTGGCGGCCACAGCACAGGAAGGACGGGAAGGCAGCAATGCCCCGACAAAAAAACACACCGGCAAGGGGAGTCCTGAGACCCGGGGGGAAGGAAGGGACTCCGGAACCGAAGGGCAGGCCGGGACGGAAAAAACCCAGGGGCGCCCGAACAAGCACGGCCCCCAGGAGAGAGAACCAGGGACGGCAGGGCCAGAAGGGAGCAGCAAGGAACCCAGAAGCGAAGCGAGAAGCCCAAGGCGCCAGGCCCCCCCGCCAGGCCAGGGAGGCGCAAGGCGGCAGAGGCGGAAGACCAGAACACAGGCCCCCGCGGTCTAAAGGCCAAGAGACACAGAGGCTCAGAGGCCAAGAGGCACAGACGCACAGAGGGCCAGACGCACAGAGGGCCAGACTCACAGAGGGCCAGACTCACAGAGGGCCAGACTCACAGAGGGCCAGACTCACAGAGGGCCAGACTCACAGAGGGCCAGACTCACAGAGGGCCAGACTCACAGAGGGCCAGACTCACAGAGGGCCAGACTCACAGAGGGCCAGACTCACAGAGGGCCAGACTCACAGAGGGCCAGACGCACAGAGGGCCAGACGCACAGAGGGCCAGACGCACAGAGGGCCAGACGCACAGAGGGCCAGACGCACAGAGGGCCAGACGCACAGAGGGCCCGCTGCACAGAAGCCCAGAGGCACAGAAGCCCAGAGGCACAGAAGCCCAGAGGCACAGAAGCCCAGAGGCACAGAAGCCCAGAGGCACAGAAGCCCCGAGGCACATAAACCCCCAGAGGCACATAAACCCCCAGAGGCACAAAAGCCCAGAGGCACAAAAGCCCAGAGGCACAGAAGCCGAGAGGCACAGAAGCCCAGAGGCCCAGACGGCCAGACACAAAGAGGCCCAGAGGCCCAGCTGCAGGAGACGCAGAGGCCCAGAGGCACAGAGGCCCAGAGGCACAGAGGCCAAGAGGCACAGAGGCCAAGAGGCACAGAGGCCAAGAGGCACAGAGGCCAAGAGGCACAGAGGGCAGAAGGCACAGAGGGCAGAAGGCACAGAGGGCAGGAGGGCAGGAGGCCAGGAAACCCAGAGGGCAGGTGGCCAGGCAACACAGAGGGCAGGAGACCCAGAGGCCCGAGGCCAGGAGGCACAGAAGCACAGGGCCCGGAGGCCCAAGGCCGGGAGGTCCAGAGGCCAGGAAGCCACAGAGGGCAAGAAGCCACAGAGGCCACAAGGGCCAAGAGGTCCAGAGACCAGGAAGGCCGGAGGCCAGGAAGTAAGGAAGCACAGAGGCCAGGAGGCCCGGAAGCACAGAGGGCAGGAAGCACAAGACCCGGAAGCCCAGAGGCACGCGGCCAGGAAGCACAAGGCACAGAGGCCCGAGGCCAGGAGGCACCGAGGCAGGAGGCACCGAGGCCAGAAGGCACCAAGGCCAGGAGGGAGAGAAACCCGAGGCCAGGAGGCAAAGAGGCCCGAGGCCAGGCGGCAGAGCGGCCCGAGGCCAGGAGGCAGAGCGGCCCGAGGCCAGGAGGCAGAGCGGCCCGAGGCCAGGAGGCACGAGGCCAGGAGGCACAGAGGCCCGGAGGCACAGAGGCCCGAGGCCCGGAGGCACAGAGGCCCGAGGCCCGGAGGCACAGAGGCCCGAGGCCCGGAGGCACAGAGGCCCAAGGCCAGGAGGCACAGAGGCCCAAAGGCCAGGAGGCACAGAGGCCCAAGGCCAGGAGGCACAGAGGCCCAAGGCCAGGAGGCACAGAGGCCCCAGGCCCGGAGGGACAGACCGACAGAGGCAGGAGGCCAGGAAGCACAAGGCCAGGAATCACGAGGCCAGGAGCACAAGGTCAAGAAGCACGAGGCCAGGAAGCACGAGGCCAGGAAGCACGAGGCCAGGAAGCACAGAGGACCGAGGCCCCAAAGCACAGAAGCCCGGAGGAACCGAGGCCAAGCGGCACAGCGGCCAAGCGGCACAGCGGCCAAGCGGCACAGAGGCCAAGCGGCACAGAGGCCAACAGGCCAACCGGCACAGAGGCCAACAGGCCAACAGGCACAGAGGCCAACAGGCACAGCGGCCCACAGGCACAGCGGCCCACAGGCACAGCGGCCAACAGGCACAGCGGCCAACAGGCACAGCGGCCAACCTGCACAGAGGCCCACAGGCACAGAGGCCCACAGGCACAGAGGCCCACAGGCACAGAGGCCACAGAAATCCGGAGGCCCAGAGGCCACAGAAGCCAGGAGGCCCAGGAGGCCAGAGAAGCCAAGAGGCCCCGGAGGCCCCAGAAGCCAAGAGGCCCCGGAAGCCACAGAAGCCAGGAGGCCCAGAAGCCACCGAAGTCAAGAGGCCCAGAAGCCACCGAAGCCAAGAGACCCAGAAGCCACAGAAGCCCAGAGGCCACAGAAGCCAAGAGGCCCCGAAGCCACAGAAGCCAGGAGTCCACCGACACCAGGGGGTCCGGAGGCCACAGAAACCAAGAGGCCCGAAGGCCACAGAAGGCAAGCGGCCCGGATGTCACAGAGGCCAGGAGGCCACAGAGGCCAGGATGCCACAGAGGCCAGGAGGCCACAGAGGCCAGGAGGCCACAGAGGCCAGGAGGACACAGATGCCAGGAGGACACAGATGCCAGGAGGACACAGATGCCAGGAGGACACAGATGCCAGGAGGACACAGAGGCCAGGAGGACACAGAGGCCAGGAGGACACAGAGGCCAGGAGGACACAGAGGCCAGGAGGACACAGAGGCCAGGAGGACACAGAGGCCAGGAGGACACAGAGGCCAGGAGGACACAGAGGCCAGGAGGACACGGAAGCCAGGAGGAAACAGGGGCCAGGAGTCCACAGAGGCCCAGAGGCCACAGAGGTCACAGAAGACCACAGAGGCCAGGAGGCCACAAAGGCTAGAAGCCCAAATAGGCCAGGAGGCCACAGGGGCCAGGAGGCCACAGAGGCCAGGATCCACCGAGGCCAGGAGGCCACAGGGGCCAGGAGGCCACAGGGGCCAGGTTCCACCTAGGCCAGGAGGCCACAGGGGCCCGGAGGCCACAGGGGCCCAGGAGCTCAGAGGCAGGAGGCACAGAGGCTACCGAGCACAGACCAAGAGGGCACCCCAGCTCACACTCCAGTGCAGACACCACCAGGACGCCGGACTCAGCACAGCAGGAGGGACGCTGACGGCAGAGGGACCGACCTAGAAGGGGATCAACCCCGGACAGAAGGGCAGGGGGAAGGGCTGGCAGAGATCCACAGCCGAGCCCCCCCTGATCCGCAGAAGCAGGAGCACAGCCGGGCCGCCGACGGGGAGACAGAACGCGGACGCGGCAGGCCCAGGACACCCCTTCCCACGTGCACACGCCGTGCAGTGGTGAAGACGCAGGCACGCGTCAGGGAGAGGCTCCGGCCCGACCGCCATAGACTCACCAGCACCGCAGCGTCCGGCCAGGATGGAGGGGAGCACGAGCTTCACTAGGAACCTTCCCGCCCGCTCCCCCGGAAGTGCTCCTGTATACTTCCGGGTCACTGCAGCAGGGAAGCGTGCACCGATGCGGCACGGCCCCCCCCGCCGCGCACACGTTCCGGGAGAAGCACCCCCTGCTGCAGGCGTCATATCCCAGGAGGCAAAGCCGGACCAGGAGAAAGAGGACGAGGTGCACCGGAGGACGGAGTCCACGAGGGGAGCTCCACCGACCGTGCTTCCGGATCCAGAGCTCCGCCGTTCCCTTGGAGACCGCACGGACTCAACAGGACCCAGGTACTGTAGGTTCCGATCCCAGCAGGACAGGAAACCAACTGATGAGGGAGGGGGACCGCCCCTTTTTATCTGTAGGTTTCCTGTCCTGAAGGGGGCGGATCCCTCTCTCGTGGGTGCTGTCGTGACGAAAGGAAAATTATCTGTTTCACGTGTATGATGATGGACCCGTCACATGACCCGTGTATAGGGATGGGGGGGCCCACAGGTCCTGAACAGTCCGGGGCCCTGGTTACCCTTAATCTGCCCCTGGTCAAAACTGATTTATAGACAAAGAAAGGGACTGCCTTTGCTAATAAAATTAGCAGTCAATCAGCCATCTCCAACCTCTTCCATTATTGACAGCTCTGGCTTTACAAGAGCCAGACTTTAAGGCAGAAAAAGATGGAAAACAAGTGGGTGGGAAAAAGTGCCAGGACAAGGGCAGAAGAGATGGAAAACAATTAGGTGGGAAAGTGCCAGGAAGAAAGCAGAGAAGGATGGAAAACCAGTGGGAAGGAGCCTGGACGAGGACAGGAAAGATGAAAAACAATTAGTTGGGAAGGTACCAGGATAAAGGCAGAAAAGATGAAAAACAAGCAGGTGGGAAGGTGCCCACATGAGGGCAGAAGAGATGGAAAATAAGTAAGAGGGAATGTGCACAGACAAGGACAAAAAAAGATGGAAAACAAGTAGGTGGGAATGTGCCCGGACGTGGGCAAAAAAGATGGAATACAAGTAGGTGGGAAGGTGGCCGGACATGGGAAGAAAAGATGGAATACAAGTAGGTGGGAAGGTGCCCGGACGAGGGCAGAAAAGATGGAAAACAAGTGGCAAGGTGCTCGGACGAGAGCAGAAAATACAGAAGACAATTAGGTGCGAAAGTACCTGCATGAAGGTAGAAAAGATGGAAAAATTTTAAGAGGGAAGGTGCCAGGAAGAAAGCAGAAAATGATGGAAAACAAGTAGGTGGGAATGTGCCCAGATGAGGGCAGAAATGGTGTAAAACAAGTAGGTTGGAAGGTGCCCGGACGAGGGCAGAAAATATGGAATCTAAGTAGGTGGGAAGGTGCACTGAACTACTCTTTTGGCCGTGAGAAGCCGCACCTGTGCTTGGTTTGAGTGCTAACAGACTCACTGTAATTCTGAACTTACAATGAATCTTGTTCTTCTACCAGAAGTTTCATCCCAAAAATAAAAAGAAAACAAAGTACGTGAAATGTGCATTTTATTCGCAGGTAGGGAATCATCTCTATCTTGGTTACTACAGGAAGAAGTCGATCACATCTGCGCTACAGCTAATATTACATCAGCTGCTGCAGAATGAACACACAAATCATATTCACTTCCCTCAGTTTTGCTCTGCACAATAGTATAATAGTCTGTTACCAAACTCCGGCGCTCCCTGACTCATAAGGGATGCACAATGGTCCTGCACGCTGCACATCGCCTGCGCACTACATCCACCATGGGGGTGCATCTAACCTTCAGGATGGAAGTCCTCTAGGCTGGTAAGTGCCGCTCCAGTAGGATGCGTGAAGAGCCGTAGACGGCGGCTGAGTGCTCGGCACATAATTGGCTGCCTGGCTATAGACGGGCTTAGGAGGAGTGCATGTTCCCTAATGAGCACCTTCCAACCAACGGTTTGGATGATTCATTTCTTCTGAGCATCACTAAGGAACATGAGGGCATCTTGCCCGGAGCATCTTATACCGATGCAGCAGATCATTTTTCTGAAAACTAATTGACCTTGACTGGATACTTTATTTTCTAAGAACAAAAAGGTCCGGTCCTGACGAGGTGGATTTTATGCTCCTAAAACACGGAGAGTTTATCAGTAAAAATGTACATAGTAATCAGATTAACCCCGTCATATCTGCTACTATGAACGCCGCACATTCTACAAGTCAGACATTTCTAAAACCACAAACTTTCTGTCCCAGACGTCCATACGACTTGTGTAGCCTGGTAGGTCATATCCAGGGCAGAGAAAAGAGTTTAGGGTGCTTTACACGCTGCGACATCGCTACCGATATATAGTCAGGGTCACGTCGTTAGTGACGCACATCCAGTGCCGGTAGCGACATCGCAGCGTGTGACACTAATGAGCAACGATCAACGATCGCAAAATCATCCAAAAACGTTGATCGTTGAAACGTCGCTCCTTTCCTTAATATCGTTGCTGCTGCAGGTACAATGTTTGTCGTTCCTGCAGCAGAACACATCGCTGTGTGTGACACCGTAGGAACGACGAACATCTCCTTACCTGCGTCCACCGGCAATGAGGAAGGAAGGAGGTGGGCGGGATGTTACGTCCCGCTCATCTCCGCCCCTCTGCTTCTATTGGCTGGACGCTTAGTAACGTCACTGTGACGCCGAACGCATCTACCCCTTGAAGGAGGGATTGTTCGGCGGGCACAGTGACGTCGCTGCACAGGTATGTGCGTGTGACGCTGCCGTAGCGATAATGTTCGCTATGACAGCGATCACCAAATGTCGCATGTACGACAGGGGCGGCTGCTATCGTGCTCGACATCGCTAGCAATTGCTAGCGATGTCACAGCGTGTAAAGCACCCTTTTGTCCAGCTACAGCTTCTAGCAGCAAAATCATCTTATAGCCTCAATGACTGTAGAAAGTGGAGGTTTATGAGGGAAACAGACTGTTTATGGGGATGTCCGAAATTAGAATGTTACCGCTTATCCATAGGATAGATCAGAGGTCTCAAACACGCGGCCCGCATGCGGCCCCTGAGGCTGCTTGCTGCGGCCCACAGACCCCGTGACAATCGCGGCTCTATGGCGGGGCAGCGCCACCAGGACTTTACTACAATTGAATCATTTGCGGTTCCGCGCAGAGGAGTTGTCCGCGTTATACCAATGGCTGCTGCCCGCCAATCAGATGCAAGGAAGTGACGTCGCTATTTGACGTCACCACCTTGCATCTGATTGTCGGGCAGCAAATTATTCAATTGTAGTAAAGTCCTGCCGATGTCGACCCTCAGCATAGGGCAGCGATCGTCACGGGCCGCAACAAGCAGGTACATGCTCACGATTAGCATCTGCTGCGTCCAGGACGCGGCGGGCCCTGACCTGCGGGGCCGCATGTCTCCTCCACAGGAGACCGCTGCTGCCCGTGCCCGCGATCAGGGTTCGGAGCGCTGCTGTCTCCTTGCTGTGTGTGAGTGCGCACAATACTACTGGGCACAATACTACAAGGATGGCCACAAAACTACTGGGCAAGACTTGTAATAACAAGTGATTGGCACAAAGGTACTGGGCACAATACTACAAGGATGGGCACAAAACTACTGGAGACAATATTACAAGGATGGGCACAATACTTCAAGGATGGGCACAAAAGTACTAGGCACAATATTACAGGGATGAGCACAACACTACAAGGCACAACAATGGGCACAAGGATGGGCTCAATACTACTGGGCACAATACTACAGGGCACAAAGATCTCTTTAGACAAGATTATCACCTCACTTCTCTGAACTAACTCGTCCCTGTTCCTCTTTTCTAAAATGTTTCTCAGAATCTAGTCTCCACATCCTCCATGCACTAAGTTCCACATGGTAATTGTACTTGGGCTGCTTTCACACCTCCGGTTTTAGCAGAGCCGGCCAATCCGGCTCTAAAACCTATGCAACGGATGCGGCGACAAAACCGCATCCTTTGCATAAGTTTTTTACATGCGGCCCGTCCGTTTTTTGCCGCTTGCGGCAGGCTACTGAGCATGCACAGTGGAAAAAAACGCATGCGGCGTCCATAGGCATGCATTGCAAATCGCGCCGCATCGGTCGGATGCGGTGCGATGCGTTTTTTTTGCCGGACAAAAAAAGTGCCAGGCAACGTTCCATCCGGCCGCCGCATCGGCTAAATCTGCCGCATGCGGCAAAAACCGGACGGAACGCAAGCCCATAAGGCACAATACGGCACTAATGTAAGTCTATGCAAAAAAAAAACCGCAACCGGCGGCAAAAAAAAACGGTTGCGGTTTTTCTGCAAAGCGCCGGATTGTGCCGCACAGGAAAATACGGATGTGTGAAAGTAGCCTTAGACAAATAACGGCTCATGCAGCTTTATATGAAAACCCCTATTTATTATAATGATAGTCAGACCATACATAACAAGCACATTCTACCTATTGTATTCCCCCCATTTTCTTATAGATTGTAAGCTTGCAAGCAGGACCCTCACTCCTCCTGTTACTGTCGAACTATGTTACTTTGCATTGTCTTTATTGACTGTAAATGTCCCTACTCAAGTGTAAAGTTCTGCAGTGTTAAAAGGGGAAAACCACTTTAATTTTATGATTGCAATAGTACCCTTAGGCGGGCTTTGCACGTTGCGACATCGCAAGCCGATGCTGCGATGTCGCACGCGATAGTCCCCGCCCCCGTCGCAGGTACGATATCGTGTGATAGCTGGCGTAGCGAAAATTATCGCTACGCCAGCTTCACATGCACTCACCAGCCCTGCGACCGTCACTCTGGCCGGCGACCCACCTCCTTCCTAAGGGGGCGGGTCGTGCGGCATCATAGCGACGTCACACGGCAGGCGGCCAATAGCGGCGGAGGGGCGGAGATGAGCAGGATGTAAACATCTCGCCCACCTCCTTCCTTCCGTAGAGCCGCCGGCGGCAGGTAAGGTGAAGTTCCTCGCTCCTGCGGCGTAACACACAGCGATGTGTGCTGCCGCAGGAACGAGGAACAGCATCGTACCATCGCTGCAGCACAATTATGGAAAAGTCGGAGCTTGCAACGATGATACGATAACGACGCTTTTGCGCTCGTTCATCGTATCATCTAGGATTTACACACTACGACATCGCAAGTAACGCCGGATGTGCGTCACTTTCGATTTGACCCCACCGACATCGCACCTGCGATGTCGTAGTGTGAAAAGCCGCCCTTAGTATTGTATCTGCTTTCCCTAGGGTCTGAGTAGGTGAGGATAGATGCTGGGATTCTTTGGTGCCGTGTACGTCACTGAGACACGGTCTGCCGGTTATCAGTTGCCCATTAGGAATGCACATGATTCATTGGGAAGTTGAAGGGCGGTGAAGCTCTCGGTGCATATACACTGCTCCAAAGCGCTATCGATCATAATTGATCTTTGCAACAAGATGAAACGATCTCCGACGACATAAGGAGTCATCATACTATCCAAGAAAAAGACTGATGGCACATCCTACCTTTCTAATGTGAACAGGTGCAAACTGAGCATGAAACATGGTAACAAAAAAAGACAATTGCAATCTGTAGTGCTAAGAGATGTGGCACAATAAATATGGTAATATAGACATGCATTACTGCTATGAAAAACATGCAAAAATTGATGAAACTTAGCACACAAAAATGGTCAGTTTCATGTGAGCCCAACAGCCAACGCCAAGGCGACCTCGTTTTTTTGGGTTACTACAAAAACTAATGCCTCTCTTTAGATTAAAAAAAACCTACAATTTATGGGTTGACAAGAACCTGCAAATGAAGAATTGTCACACACATCTTAGCACTACAGAGGGCAACTGTCTCCTTTTTGTTACCATAGGTCATGTTCAGTTTGCACCTGTTCACATTAGAAAGTTAGGAAGTGCCATACAGGGTCATGCCTTTTGATTGAGCACTCCTGCTCTTTAGCCTTGGTGTTACTGATTATGCTCAGTTCAAAAAAACGGATACTTTTTTTGCCGCATTACGGCAGATCCGACGACTATAGGATTCCATTATGAAACACGCCATGCGGCGCGATATGGTTTTTTGCCAGAGACAAAAAACGTTCCCCTCAGCGTTTCATCTGGCCGCCGGACAAGCAAATTTTGCCGGATCTGGCAAAAGCCGGATGGAACGCAAGGCCATCCATCACAATCCAGCGCTAATAGACATCTATGGGGGGAAAAACGGATCCGGCGGCAGCAGACACCGGATCCAGTTTTTCAGGTTTTTGCCGGATTGTGCCTGATGGCAAAAAACTGATGTGTGAAAGCAGCCTTAGGCTATTTTAATTCTCCATTTTTATATGCATATCCGCCCATAAATTGGAGTTTTTTTAACCCAAAGAGAGGAATTAGTTTGGTAGGGACCCAACAAAAAGAGGTCCCCTTGCCGTTGGCTGTTGGGCTCACATCATAAAGTCCAGCAACAAAGAATAGTGCTGACAGCTTCTGGTTCTCATGTCCGTAATTTAGAAATATAGTGGATTACGCCTAATGAGTGGGAAGCAGTCGATGAAATAAGACTAACATCCACACTAATCCGAACCCCCCACTCCCGCATCCAAGACTTCTCCCGAGCTGCACCAATCCTCTGGGACGCTCTACCCCAAGAAGCTAGGACGAACCACAACTTACTCAGCTTCAGACGCTCCCTAAAAACGCATCTTTTTAGGGCGGCCTATCACACTCCTTAGCCGAATTTAAATTTACATAGTCCCGCCACGACTTCTCAGAACATAACTCCACGTCAAACTCCACCACATCCAAAAGCATCTCAACGTTCTGGCTGACTGGTTCATGCAGCCCTTATCTATCCCCCATTTCCTTGAGATGGCTGGATTGTCATTGTAAATAAGCACTTGCACCTTGTTCCCCCCCCCATCTAATTGTAAATTGTAAGCTCTCACGAGCAGGGTTGTCTTTTTTTTTTTCCCCATACTCTAATAATTGCATTTTCTATAAGTGTTATTTGTTTGTATATGATCCTCCTGAATGGTAAAGCGCTGCGGAATATGTTGGCGCTATGGAAATAAAGATTCATTAATAATTATTATTATGAAATGGTGGATGGTAATAAACCCCCTCAAGAGATTTCTGGAGCGTTTTATTTGGAGGAGAATGAAATAACGGTGAGAAATTCAAAGAGAATGATGAAATGCAGAACTGGAGGTACGCCGACGGAGGGAAGGGTCAGGAGAGGAAGCCTAAAAGGGTACTTTACACTCTGCGACATCGCTAGCGATGTCGAGCGCGATAGCACCCGCCCCCGTCGCTCGTGCGACATTTGGTGCTCGCTGCCGTAGTGAACATTATTGCTACGGCAGCGTCACACGCACATACCTTGTCAGCGACGTCGCTGTGACCGCCGAACAATCCCTCCTTCAAAAGGGAACTTGCGTTCGGCGTCATAGCGATGTCACTGCAGCGTCACTAAGCGGCCAGCCAATAGAAGCAGAGGGGCGGAGGTGAGCGGGACGTAACAACCCGCCCACCTTCTTCCTTCCGCATTGCCAGTGGAGGCAGGTAAGGAGATGTTCGTCGCTCCTGCAGTGTCACACATAGCGATGTGTGATGCCGCAGGAACGAGGAACAATATCGTACCTGTGGCAGCAGCGATATTATGAAAATGAGCGACGCGTCAATGATCACCGTTTTGGAACGATTTTGCGATCGTTGATGGTCGCTCATTAGTGTTACACATTGCGATGTCGCTACCGGCACCGGATGTGCGTCACTAACGACGTTACCCCAACGATATATCGGTAGCGATGTCGCAGCGTGTAAAGTACCCTTAAGGTTTTGTGTGCAAGAAGTTCCATGCATTGGGACTTTCTAATACGGTTGTCAAGAAACTCTTCATTTTGCTCCCGCATACTCCCAGTATTCCTCACTACTTCATCTTTGTTTTTTTTTTTACTCATAAGGGTTATTTCCATCTTTAAACATGGGTATAATTGGAAAGTGCTTGTAAGTAACTTTTCAATTCAACCGTTTTTTAGACTGTTCTCCCGCTTTCACTCATTTTCTTTTTCATTTACAGCTTGTTGCTTTGAATATCGGCTACTGCTGTGGTCGGGCAGTTGTGGCTGAAGGTACACAGTGCTTACAAGTAGAGATGAGTGAACCCAAAGTTTGGTGTTTGTACCGAAAACACAGACTTTTTTTTTTAATAAAGGTTTGGGTGCTTTACGAGTGCAAACCACTCGAGTGAGCATCGCTGTGCTCGGGTATGCTCGGTGCTCAGCCCAGTGCGAGCCACTTGTAGTGTTTGAGTGGCTCACACTGGGGGTAACAACAGCGGGATCGGATGTAGTGTGCACCACACAAAAAAAAATTTAAAAAAAAAAAATGGAAAAATCCTGCCCACCGTGGTGATCTGTTTTTGGCTGACTGGATATGGGCGGAGAGCTCGACTGCCCAAACAGTGACTTCCATTTGGAGTCAGGTCAACTTTGGGTTCATAACCAAACTTTATCTCAAGGCCATCTGAACCCACCGAACCCAACTTCCACGGGTCCGATCATCTGTAGTTAAGAGCTCTTTTCGATTGAGCTTGTCAGTACAGCACAGAGGCTGGCCAGATCACTGGAGTGCACTGTTAGCTCCCGATCCTGCCCAGCTTCACTGAACCTATTTCGCGGAATACAGCAGCATACGGGGTGATCCAAATTGTCAATCAATCAGGAGCGCTCTTGAAGGCAGCAGACAGGACAACCCCTTATGCAAGTTATAGCGCTATCATACAAAGAATAAGCCAAATATCAAACAATCCAGAAACGCTGACGTCGTCTGTGGGCCAAAACTCTTTGAAAATGGGCAAAATGGAAAACTGTTCTGTGGCAGATGAATCAAAATGTGACTCGATATAGAAACTACGGATGTTGTGTTCTCTGGATTCCGGAAGAGGGACTATCCAGCTTGTTAGCGCACAGTTCCTACATCTCTGATGGTATAGGCTTACATTAGCGCGTATGGTATGTGCAGCAGACATATAAATGGCACTAATCAACTGAGCATTATTCATAGGCTGTAGAACAAGTTGGCAAGCAACTCATCAATAAACTAAGTGTCTGAAACCCTTGTCTCTTTTCTCCTAAACTATCTTCTAAAGGCCCCATCACATGCAGCGATATCGCTAGCGAGCGTACCCTCCCCCGTCGTTTGTGTGCCACGGGCAAATCACTGCCCGTGGCGCACATCGTTAGGACCCGTCACACATACTTACCTGCCTAGTGACGTCGCTGTGGCCGGCGAACCGCCTCCTTTCTAAGGGGGCAGTTCGTGCGGCCTCATAGCGGCGTCACTAAGCGGCCGCCCAATAGAAGCGGAGGGGAGGAGATGAGCGGCCGGAACATCCCGCCCACCTCCTTCCTTCCACATTGCTGGCAGCCGCAGGTAAGCTGTAGTTCGTCGTTCCCGCTGTGTCACACATAGCAATGTGTGCTGCCTCGGGAATGACGAACAAGCTGCGACCTCAACAATCAACAATTTTTTGAAAATGAACGACGTGTCAACGACAGACGATATGGTGAGTATTTTCCATCGTTAACGGTCGCTTGCTTGTGTCACACGCAACGACATTGCTAACGATGCCGGATGTGCGTCACGGAATCTGTGACCCCGGCGATATATCGTTAGATATGTCGTTGCGTGTGACGGGGCCTTAAGTATTATAATGACCACATCAAAGTTGTACAGAGCAGAAGACCTCGCTCTACAATACCCAAATGCCCGAACAGAAAACAAACAAACAAACAAACAAACAAACAACAAAACATCACCTGCCTAGGACACACGGCAAGAAAAAAAAAACCGCTGCGAGTGGAATGCGGAAAAAAAAAAAAAAAGAAGAAATCGCATTCCACCTGGACCAATATTACTCTATGGGGCAGCTCCCATGAGCGATTATTTTCTCAGCCCCTAATCGGACCAAGAAAACAGTCTCAGCATGCTGCGAGTCTAATGTGAGCGTGTTTCACTCTCACCCATTCAAGACTATGGGGCAAAAGGAACATCGCACTGTACTCGCGAAACACCGGTGTAACGCAAGAGTAATGTGATTCTCACACCAGCCGGCAACGGAGGAGAAAGGGAGGTAAATCCCTCCCCTCACCTCCACAGGGCTGGCCCTCCCCTCCGCAACTGTGGTCTGATCGCACAATCGGACCACAGTCGCATGACACTCGGCTCCCGCTGTGCTGCCAGCATCAGCAGAGTGTCATGCGAGGACTCGCACAAATCCCCGTGTGGCCTCAGCCTTACAGTGGCATTTGGCATGTCTACGGTAAAAGGCAGTATTCCGTGCTTTACTTTAGAATTTGGATTTGTAGGCTTTTCCTAAAAAATAAAGTAAATTAGCATACTGCTTGTTTAACGCATTACAAATCTATGAATGCGATTAAAAATCTAAATCTATGACAAATGCACAAAGTAGAGCGAAGTAGGATCTCTGTACGAACATAAAAGTCCCCATAGAGCAGCACAGTGCCGCCATCCATTGCCGCTCCTACATCATTCCCCAATTCACTATCCGGAGCGCAGGTGTACGGACAATATCCACCTCCCATAGAGCCGCAGCGCATGTAATTGCACATGATCCCACACAGAGAAGACGCTCCCCTGCCGCTCGTGTGCCAAAGCTCTGGTACAAGATTCTCCCCACGCAGGAGCTGTTCTTCATTACAAGTGAGTGGGCAGCCGAGGCGGAGGGGGCGGCGGAGCGCCACTTACTGATAATTTCAAGCTTTTGCTTTTCACCTTCTATGAGGATGATCATTACTGCTATACGACGCAGAGCCAGACAATAAGAAACCTGTGCACGTCTGGAGAAGACGCTACAATGACTACAAAGCGGCCTACTGGAGTCAAATCTGTGCCGTCTGCAGCTGACAACAGATAGAAAACGCTCGTTATATTTAATGGCCGCATATGCGAACACTCAACATGTAATGGTCCTTAATAAACCAGAAGTGCAACAATTATATTTCTCCACCAATGTGACCCTTTTCTTATGTCTGGCAGAGTATTCTCTCGCCTTCCGATATTTCAGAGGCCCCAGCCTCACTTACCATTAGGTCAGTGATCCAGGCTATACCCAAGGATGTTTTGGTGATGAGGCCTTTTACGGGCTGGTTAGTGGGTGCAGGTACACCTCCTGCCTCCTTCCCATTATCATGGCATCTTAAAGACACCATAAATTAAATCATCAGCGGGTAACAGGTCTGCTTTAAATAATTATCATATATTTTAACTTTGCAATTTTTTTTTTCAGCCCAGTTCAGCTACATATCCAACCAGCCCTTTATTATAAGAAGTTGGGTCAAGTGATCTCCAGCCGGACTTCAAGGTCCAGACACGGGCTAATATGTAGACAGAAAGTCAGTCTATAACTTCCTGAGAAACTCCTGGATTACTTCAATTAGGAAGAAGTCTCAAGAGACTGCTGTATATGCATCACATAGGATACACTGATACCTGCTGAATACATCACAAAGGAGATATTGAGACTGCTGTATATACATCACATAGGAGACACAGAGACTGCTCTACATTACAAAGGATACTCACACTGCTGTATTCATCACACAGAAGAAAATGAGACTGCTGTATATAAGTCACTCAGGCGACACCGATACTGTTGTATATAAATCCCATACGAGACACTGAGACTGCTGTATATACACAGTCTGCTATACATGTCTGTATATATGTATGTCTCACACAGAAGACAGTGAGAGTGCTGTATTTAAGTCACACAGGAGACATAGATACTGCTCTATATATATACAGTGCTGGCCAAAAGTATTGGCACCCCAGCAATTCTGTCAAATAATACTCAGTTTCTTCTTGAAAATTATTGCAATCACAAATTCTTTGGTATGATCATCTTCATTTAATTTGTCATCAATGAAAAAAAACAAAAAAAAAATTTGTCATAAAGCCACACCAATTCCACACCAAACATAAAAAAGGGGGTAGACAAAAGCAGGGCTGTGGAGTCGGTAAGCCAAACCTTCGACTCAGACTCCTCAATTTCTCTTGCACCGACTCCGACTCCAACTCAGACTCTGACTCCTACATATATTGCTTATAGTTAGGTGAAAAATTTATTGTAGTACATGAACATGTGTATGTGAACATCAGACATTTAATAATTTTTCATGATACAATAATCAAGATACTGGGATAGAACATAAAATATATTTATTGGAATACAACTTTAGAACACAAAAAACTGTAATAAATTGTAAATATGTAATACACTATGTAATATACAGTAGATTACATATATATCTTGTGTGTGTGTATTATATATATATATATATATATATATATATATATATATATATATATATATATATATATATATATATTACATATTGTATTACATATTGGCAATTTATTAGTTTTTTGTGTTCTAAAGTTGTATTCCAATATATATATTTTATGTTCTAAGGGAGGTGGGGGCGCTGCTGGGGGCAGGTGAACGCTGCGGGCTGCAGCCTTTGATCTTCTGCTCCCGCTCATATAATATGCACAGCCGCTGTCCATCTCCGGTGGTGCTGAAATCGCACCGCAGTGATGGTCTGGGGGGAGCGGTGCATATTATATGTCCCTGCGCCCCCCTGTGATGGCACATGCCCCCCCTGTGTTAGATATGGCCCCCATGCTGCTACTCATTCTAAAATAAAAAAGCTTTACTTACCTCCTCCAGTGTTTCTCCCTGTGTCCCTGCTTCCACTGTGATCAGGCAGGCACGCAGAGATCTCAGTCTGCTGTGCTGATCACATGACCGGCCGAGAACCAGGAAGTGGAGGAAGAGAAGCACGGAGGGAGACAGGAGGGAGGACAGCACTGGAGGAGGTAAGGAAAGAGTGTTTTATTTTACTATGGGCAGCAGCCTGCGGGCGATATCTAACACAGGGGGACTTGTGCAATCTATATAGGGGCCATGGGCAGCACCATGGGGGCGATATCTAACACAGGGGAACGTGTGCAATCCATAGCGGGCCATAGGCAGCACAGGGGAACGTATGCAATCCATAGGGGGCCATAGGCAGCACAGGGGAACATATCCAATCCATAGGGGACCATAGGCAGCACAGGGGAATGTATGCAATCCATAGGGGGGCATAGGCAGCACAGGGGAACGTATGCAATCCATAGGGGGCCATAGGCAGCACAGGGGAATGCATGCAATCCATAGGGGGCCATAGGCAGCACAGGGAACATGTGCAATCCATAGGGGGCCATAGGCAGCACAGGGAACGTATGCAATCCATAGGGGACCATAGGCAGCACAGGGGAATGTATGCAATCCATAGGGGGCCATAGGCAGCACAGGGAACGTATGCAATCCATAGGGGGCCATAGGCAGCACAGGGGAATGTATGCAATACATAGGGGGCCATAGGCAGCACAGGGGAACGTATGCAATCCATAGGGGGCCATAGGCAGCACAGGGGAATGCATGCAATCCATAGGGGGCCATAGGCAGCACAGGGAACGTGTGCAATCCATAGGGGGCCATAGGCAGCACAGGGGAACGTGTGCCATGACAAGGGGGCTATATTCAATATAAGGGGGCCATATCCAGATTAAGGGAGCTAATTTTAGGATGGGGGGGCTATGAGGGACATATACCCTATATGATTTGTTAGACGGACACTGGCATTATTAGATGGACCCCATTTAACATTAAAAAAAAATAATTCTCTTTTCCTTCACCAAATTTGGGGGTGCGTCTTATAATCAGGTGTGTCTTATAAAGCGAAAAATACGGTAAATGTCTGATGTTCACAATGTACTACAATAAATTTTTCACTTAAATATACCGTATTTTTCGGACTATAAGACGCACCGGACTATAAGACGCACCCTGGTTTTAGAGGAGGAAAATGGGAAAATAAAACTTTAAGCAAAAAATGTGGTCATGAGACACTGTTATAGGGCGAGGATCTGCTGCTGACACTGTTATGGGGGTAATGTCCCCAAATTCTCTACTAAGGTACCCCATCCTGGTAATGATCCTCCTGCCTTGTATATGATCCTGCTATAAACCCCCCCATCCATCCTGTTCACATACCCCCCCCATCCAGCCTGTTCACATGCCCCCCCCATCCAGCCTGTTCACATGCCCCCCCCATCCAGCCTGTTCACATGTCCCCCCCATCCAGCCTGTTCACATGCCCCCCCCATCCAGCCTGTTCACATGCCCCCCCCATCCAGCCTGTTCACATGCCCCCCCCATCCAGCCTGTTCACATGCCCCCCCATCCAGCCTGTTCACATGCCCCCCCATCCAGCCTGTTCACATGCCCCCCCATCCAGCCTGTTCACATGCCCCCCCCATCCAGCCTGTTCACATGCCCCCCCATCCAGCCTGTTCACATGCCCCCCCATCCAGCCTGTTCACATGCCCCCCCATCCAGCCTGTTCACATGCCCCCCCATCCAGCCTGTTCACATGCCCCCCCATCCAGCCTGTTCACATGCCCCCCCATCCAGCCTGTTCACATGCCCCCCCATCCAGCCTGTTTACATGCCCCCCCATCCAGCCTGTTTACATGCCCCCCCATCCTGCCTGCTCATATACTCCCATCGTGCTCATATACCATCCTGGTATATGGCCTGTATCCTATAGCACAGAGAAAAAAATAAACGTTTATACTCACCTTTTCCTCACTCCCTGCAGCACCGATCACATCTTCCTCTCTGGCACGCTGATCTGTGTGTGTGGAGCCGTTCCCCTGCAACATCGCGATGTCTTCCTGTCTGTGCCGATCAGCTGACCAGCTCAGCACAGATCAGCTGACCGGCACAGATCAGCTGACCGGCACAGACAGGAAGTCATCGCGTGCAGCAGGGGGGCGGCTCCACACACGGGTCGGGCGAGTGTACTGATTCACTGCACCCCGCGCTGGTAATGACGCGCGGGGGGCAGTGAATACAGCCGCACATGATCACTCCAGGCTGTAATTGCCAGGGGTGATCATGCGGCCGGCTCTTTACTATGCGCGCGTCCCCGCTCATCCTCCCGCCCACCTGTCAGCGCCGGCTTCTGCGCTGAGAGATGGGCGGGAGGATGGGCGTGCATATGTAATGAGCGGGCCCACGTGGTCACGAGCAGGCGCTGCTGCTGCCTGCTCGTGCCCCCGATGACCCGCAGCACCCTCATTCCCAGCCGCAGCCCTATAGTCAGACCATAAGACGCACCCCCAACTTTCCCCCAACATTTGGGGGAAAAAAAGTGCGTCTTATGGTCCGAAAAATACGGTAAGCAATATACTAAATGTTATTATTTAGTAAAATATTCAGCCCATTCTGCATTGCACTACTGTCCCCAATTTATTATATATTTTAGGAGTCAGAGTCGGTGCATTTTATACCAACTCCGACTCCACCAAAATGAACACCGACTCCGACTCCACAGCCCTGGACAAAAGTATTGGCACTGTTTGAAAAATCATGTGATGCTTCTCTAATTTGTGTAATTAACAGCACCTGTAACTTACCTGTGGCACCTAACAGGTGTTGGCAATAACTAAATCACACTTGCAGCCAGTTGACATGGATTAAAGTTGACTCAACCTCTGTCCTGTGTCCTTGTGTGTACCACATTGAGCATGGAGAAAAGAAAGACGACCAAAGAACTGTCTGAGGACTTGAGAATCCAAATTGTGAGGAAGCATGAGCAATCTCAAGGCTACAAGTCCATCTCCAAAGACCTGAAAGTTCCTGTGTCTACGGTGCGCAGTGTCATCAAGAAGTTTAAAGCCCATGGCCCTGTGGCTAACCTCCCTAGATGTGGAAGGAAAAGAAAAATTGACGAGAGATTTCAACGCAAGATGTTGGGCGGATGGTGAATAAAGAACCTCGACAAACATCCAAACAAGTTCAAGCTGCCCTGCAGTCCGAGGGTACAACAGTGTCAACCCGTACTATCCGTCAGCGTCTGAATGAAAAGGGACTGTATGGTAGGATACCCAGGAGGACCCCACTTCTTACCCCGAGACATGAAAAAGCCAGGCTGGAGTTTGCCAAAACTTCCCTGAGAAAGCCTAAAACGTTTTGGAAGAATATTCTCTGGTCAGAAGAGACAAAAGTAGAGCTTTTTGGGAAAAGCCATCAACATAGAGTTTACAGGAAAAAAAAAGAAGGGAATTTTGTTTACTTACCGTAAATTCCTTTTCTTCTAGCTCCAATTGGGAGACCCAGACAATTGGGTGTATAGCTACTGCCTCCGGAGGCCGCACAAAGTACTACACTTAAAAGTGTAAGGCCCCTCCCCTTCTGGCTATACACCCCCCCGTGGGAGCACGGGTCCTTCAGTTTTAGTGCAAAAGCAAGAAGGAGGAAAGCCAATAACTGTTTCAAAAACAAATTCAATCCGATAAACAATATCGGAGAACGTAAGTTATTAACATGAACAACATGTGCACCCGAAAAACAAATACCCTCAGAAAAACAGGGCGGGTGCTGGGTCTCCCAATTGGAGCTAGAAGAAAAGGAATTTACGGTAAGTAAACAAAATTCCCTTCTTCTTTTTCGCTTCTAATTGGGAGACCCAGACAATTGGGACGTCCAAAAGCAGTCCCTGGGTGGGTAAAATAATACCTCGCGATCGGGCTGTCAGGCAGCCCTTTCTTACAGGTGGGCCACCGCCGCCTGCAGGACTTGTCTACCTAGGCTGGCATCCGCCGAAGCGTAGGTATGCACCTGATAATGCTTGGTGAAAGTGTGCAGACTCGACCAGGTAGCCGCCTGGCACACCTGCTGAGCCGTAGCCTGATGCCGTAATGCCCAGGACGCACCCACGGCTCTGGTAGAATGGGCCTTCAGTCCAGAAGGAGTCGGAAGCCCAGCAGAACGGTAGGCGTGAAGAATTGGTTCCTTGATCCACCGCGCAAGGGTGGATTTGGAAGCTTGCGACCCTTTATGCTGACCAGCGACCAGGATAAAGAGTGCATCCGAACGGCGCAGAGACGCCGTGCGGGAAATGTAGATCCTGAGTGCTCTCACCAGGTCCAACAGATGTAAACCCTTTTCAAATTGGTGAACTGGATGCGGACACAAAGATGGTAAAGTGATATCCTGATTGAGATGAAAGGAAGATACCACCTTGGGAAGAAACTCTGGAATTGGACGCAGTACTACCTTGTCTTGGTGAAACACCAGGAAGGGAGATTTGCAAGATAACGCCGCCAGCTCTGACACTCTCCGAAGAGACGTGACCGCCACCAGAAAAGCCACTTTCTGTGAAAGCCGAGAAAAGGAAATCTCCTTCATAGGCTCGAAAGGTGGCTTCTGGAGAGCAATCAGAACCTTGTTCAGATCCCAGGGTTCCAATGGCCGCTTGTAAGGGGGAATGAGATGACAAACCCCTTGCAGGAACGTGCGTACCTTAGGAAGTCGCGCCAGGCGCTTCTGAAAGAATACGGATAGCGCAGAGACTTGTCCTTTAAGGGAGCTAAGCGACAAACCTTTTTCCAACCCAGACTGCAGGAAGGAAAGAAAAATAGGCAATGCAAATGGCCAGGGAGAAACTCCCTGAGTAGAGCACCAAGATAAGAATATCTTCCACGTTCTGTGGTAGATCTTGGCGGAGGATGGTTTCCTAGCCTGTCTCATGGTGGCAACAACATCATGAGATAAACCTGAGGTCCCTAGGATCCAGGACTCAATGGCCACACAGTCAGGTTCAGGGCCGCAGAATTCAGATGGAAAAACGGCCCTTGAGACAGCAAGTCTGGACGGCCTGGTAGCGCCCACGGTTGTCCTACCGTGAGATGCCACAGATCCGGGTACCACGACCTCCTTGGCCAGTCTGGAGCGACGAGAATGGCGCAAAGGCAGTCGGACCTGATTTTGCGGATCACTCTGGGCAACAATGCCAGAGGTGGGAACACATAAGGTAGTCGGAACTGCGACCAATCCTGAACTAAGGCGTCTGCCGCCAGAGCTCGGTGATCGTGAGACCGTGCCATGAAAACCGGGACCTTGTTGTTGTGCCGTGACGCCATCAGGTCGACGTCCGGCATCCCCCAGCGGCGACAGATCTCCTGAAACACGTCCGGGTGAAGGGACCATTCCCCTGCGTCCATGCCCTGGCGACTGAGAAAGTCTGCTTCCCAGTTTTCCACGCCTGGGATGTGAACTGCGGATATAGTGGATGCTGTGTTTTCCACCCACGTCAGAATCCGCCGGACTTCTTGAAAGGCTTGTCGACTGCGTGTTCCCCCTTGGTGGTTGATGTACGCCACCGCTGTGGAATTGTCCGACTGAATCCGGATCTGCTTGCCCTCCAGCCACTGTTGGAAGGCTCGCAGAGCAAGATAGACTGCTCTGATTTCCAGAACATTGATCTGAACGGTGGACTCTCTCTGAGTCCACGTACCCTGAGCTCTGTGGTGAAGAAACACTGCTCCCCACCCTGATAGGCTCGCATCTGTCGTGACCACCGCCCAGGATGGGGGTAGGAACGACTTTCCTTTTGACAATGAGGTGGGAAGAAGCCACCATCGGAGAGAGTCCTTGGTTGCCTGAGAGAGGGAGACATCCCTGTCGAGGGACGTCGACTTCCCGTCCCATTGGCGGAGAATGTCCCATTGTAGAGGGCGCAGATGAAACTGCGCGAAAGGGACTGCTTCCATTGCTGCCACCATCTTCCCTAGGAAATGCATGAGGCGCCTCAAGGAGTGGGACTGGTTCTGCAGGAGAGATTGCACCCCTGTCTGCAGAGAGCACTGCTTGTCCAGTGGAAGCTTCACTATCGCTGAGAGAGTATGAAACTCCATGCCAAGATATGTTAGTGATTGGGTCGGGGTTAGATTTGACTTTGAAAAGTTGATAATCCACCCGAAACTCTGGAGAGTCTTCAGTGCCACGTTCAGACTGTGTTGGCATGCCTCTTGAGAGGGTGCCTTTATAAGTAGATCGTCCAAATACGGGATCACGGAGTGACCCTGCGACTGCAGGACAGCTACTACTGCTGCCATGACCTTGGTGAAGACCCGAGGGGCTGTTGCCAGCCCGAAAGGTAACGCTACGAACTGCAGGTGTTCGCTTTCTATAACGAAGCGTAGAAAACGCTGATGCTCTGGCGCAATCGGCACGTGAAGATAAGCATCCTTGAGGTCTATTGATGCTAAGAAATCTCCTTGAGACATTGAGGCTATGACGGAGCGGAGAGATTCCATCCGGAACCTCCTGGTTTTTACGTGTTTGTTGAGCAACTTTAGATCCAGGACGGGCCGAAAGGACCCGTCCTTCTTTGGCACCACAAACAGATTGGAGTAAAAACCGTGACCTTGTTCCTGAAGAGGAACGGAAGTCACCACTCCTTCCGCCTTTAGAGCGGCCACCGCCTGCAGCAGAGCATCGGCTCGGTCGGGCGGTGGGGAAGTTCTGAAGAAACGAGTTGGAGGACGAGAGCTGAACTCTATCCTGTACCCGTGAGACAGAATGTCCCTCACCCAACGGTCTTTGACCTGTGACAGCCAAATGCCGCCAAAGCGGGAGAGCCTGCCACCGACCGAGGATGCGGAGAGAGGAGGCTGAAAGTCATGAGGAAGCCGTCTTGGTAACGGTTCTTCCTGCTGTCTTTTTTGGGCGTGACTGCGTCCGCCAAGAATCTGAGCCTCTCTGATCCTTTTGAGTCCTCTTGGACGAGGAGAATTGGGACCTGCCTGAGCCTCGAAAGGACCGAAAACCAGACTGACCCCTCCTTTGTTGGGGCTTGTTTTGCCTGTGTTGAGGTAAGGATGAGTCCTTACCCTTGGAGTGTTTAATGATTTCATCCAAACGCTCCCCAAACAATCGGTCACGAGAAAAGGGCAAGCTGGTTAAGCACTTCTTGGAAGCAGAATCTGCTTTCCATTCTCTCAACCACAGGGCTCTGCGCAAAACCACGGAGTTGGCTGACGCCACCGCCGTACGGCTCGTAGAGTCCAGGACAGCATTAATCGCGTAAGACGCGAATGCAGACATTTGAGAGGTCAATGGTGCCACCTGCGGGGCAGATGTACGTGTGACCGAGTCGACTTGTATAAGCCCAGCTGAAATAGCTTGAAGTGCCCATACGGCTGCGAAAGCTGGCGCCAACGACGCTCCAATAGCTTCATAGATGGATTTCAGCCAGAGCTCCATCTGCCTGTCAGTGGCATCTTTAAGTGCCGCTCCATCTTCTACTGCAACTAAGGATCTAGCTGCAAGCCTGGAGATTGGAGGGTCCACCTTGGGACACTGGGTCCAACCCTTGACCACGTCAGGGGGAAAAGGATAGCGTGTATCTTTAAGCCGTTTAGAAAACCGCTTCTCAGGATAAGCGTGGTGTTTCTGGATTGCATCTCTAAAGTCAGCGTGGTCCAGAAAAGTGCTTAATTTACGCTTGGGATATCTGAAATGGAATTTCTCCTGCTGTGAAGCTGCCTCCTCCTCAGTAGGAGCTGGCGGAGAAATATCTAACATCCTATTGATGGACGCTATAAGATCATTCACTATGGCGTCACCATCCGGTGTATCCAGATTGAGAGCGGACCCAGGATCAGAATCTTGATCAGTTACATCCGCCTCATCACCCATAGATTCGTCCCGCTGGGATCCTGACCAGTGAGACGAAGTTGAGGGCCCCTCATAACGAGCCCGCTTAGGTTGTCTGGGACTGTCGTCCGAGTCAGAATCGTCACCCTGGGGTGCATGTGACACCCCCGGAGCTTGGAAGTGTTCCAGCTGAGGGGGACCAGGGAGCAATGATGCCCCAGTGTCCATGGTCTGAGTTACTGGTCTAGACTGCAATGTTTCAAGAATCTTTGACATGGTCATAGACAATCTGTCAGCAAAAGCTGCAAACTCTGTTCCTGTCACCTGGACAGCATTCACAGGTGGTACACCCTGGGTCACGTCCAGCAGAGGCCCCGGCTGTGCAAGTTGCACAGGGGCCGAGCACTGCACACAATGGGGGTCAGTGGAACCTGCCGGTAGAGCAGCCCCACATGCGGTACAGGCAGCATATAATGTCTGTGCCTTGGCACCCTTGCGTTTTGCGGACGACATGCTGTTGCCTCCTTGTAATCTAGGAGGGTATATAGCCGAGAATCACCAGCGACCGTACAGTACAAAGTATTTGCAAACACAAAATACTCAGTATACAAACGGCACAAGTGGGGGTGAGCCCTTGAGGGCTGCTTACCGCCCGCTGAACAGCGGGTATGAGGCCGTAGAATCCCGTGTCTGGGTCTCCCCGTCTCCCCTCTGCAGCTCAGCGTGCAGGCAGGAATGGCTGCCGGCGTTCTGTGAAGAGGGGCGGACCGTGGGCGTGCCACAAACAAAGAGCGGGAAACTGCGTCCTACTGTGCCTGGTGTGAGGGCTGGAGTATGTAAAAACGACTCCAGCCCTCAGCGCTGATGCTCTGTACAGCGTCCCGCCCTCCTCCTGACTGGCAGGTGCGGAGGCGGGAACGAACGAACTAGGCCGCAAAAGCCGGGGACTGTAGTAATAAGCGCGGCCGTGATATATGCACGGCCAGCGCGGAAGTCCCCGGCGCACCACAAGTCCCAGCCGCGTCGCAGTCCCAGCGGCCGGCGCGACCGTTCTCCCTGAGTCTACCCATTCAGCTAAGCTGAAGTGAGGAAATGGCACAAGCGCAGCAGCGCTGTTGTCCCCGGCGCACTAACACACCCAGCAATGCTGCGGTGTGCGCGCGTATGCACGGGGACACAGAGTACCTTGACGGAGCAGGGCCATGTCCCTGACGATACTCAGCTCCAAATCCAGCGGCTTCTCCAGGGGCTGCGGATGGAGCACGGTCTCTGTGCCTGGAGACCGGTAAAATCCCACTTCGCCCAGAGCCCTAATGGGGATGGGGAAGGAATCAGCATGTGGGCTCCAGCCTCCGTACCCGCAATGGGTACCTCAACCTTAACAAGCACCACCGACAGAAAGTGGGGTGAGAAGGGAGCATGCTGGGGACCCTTGTATGGGTCCTCTTTTCTTCCATCCGACATAGTCAGCAGCTGCTGCTGACTAAACAGTGGAGCTATGCGTGCGTGTCTGACCTCCTTCGCACAAAGCAAAAAACTGAAGGACCCGTGCTCCTACGGGGGGGTGTATAGCCAGAAGGGGAGGGGCCTTACACTTTTAAGTGTAGTACTTTGTGCGGCCTCCGGAGGCAGTAGCTATACACCCAATTGTCTGGGTCTCCCAATTAGGAGCGAAAAAGAAAAAAGGCATTCAAAGAAAAGAACACGGTCCCTACAGTCAAACATGGCAGAGGTTCCCTGATGTTTTGGGGTTGCTTTGCTGCCTCTGGCACTGGACTGCTTGACTGTGTGCATGGCATTATGAAGTCTGAAGACTACCAACAAATTTTGCAGCATAATGTAGGGCCCAGTGTGAGAAAGTTGGGTCTCCCTCAGAGGTCATGGGTCTTCCAGCAGGACAACGACCCAAAACACACTTCAAAAAGCACTAGAAAATGGTTTGAGAGAAAGCACTGGAGACTACTAAAGTGGGCAGCAATGAGTCCAGACCTGAACCCCATAGAGCACCTGTGGAGAGATCTCAAAATGGCAGTTTGGAGAAGGCACCCTTCACATCTCAGGGACCTGGAGCAGTTTGCCAAAGAAGAATGGTCTAAAATTCCAGCAGAGCATTGTAAGAAACTCATTGATGGTTACCGGAAGCGGTTGTTCGCAGTTATTTTGGCTAAAGGTTGTGCAACCAAGTATTAGGCTAAGGGTGCCAATACTTTTGTCTGGCCCATTTTTGGAGTTTTGTGTGAAATGATCAATGATTTGATTTTTGTTTCAGTCTCTTTTGTGTTTTTTCATTGCAAGCAAAATAAATGAAGATAATAATACCAAAGAATTTGTGATTGCAATCATTTTCAAGAAGAAACTGAGTATTATCTGACAGAATTGCAGGGGTGCCAATACTTTTGGCCAGCACTATATAGACAAAAAAGATGTGCTGCAGGTCCACTGTCATTATGCCATGAGAAAAGCTTTACTGCCCAGTGATGGCCTCTTCTGTACTCGTGTGATATAATAAAATAGCTGTCAATCCGCACGGAGGCAGCAATTTCCTTACTAACAGAGTGGACTTGGAATAAGCTGCACAGGCAGGAATATCTGCACAGACAGGTTTCTTTTAAAACACTTCCCACCTGGTCGGAGAACTTAGTACAGGTATTTTATATATGTTATGCACAATGGTTACAGATATTTGGTACCTATTGCCAAAATATATAACAAGTCACATTTTAAAGAGTACTCGGTCAAAAATGACTAGTTTTTGTTTTAACTTTATCCTTGATACTCCTAGGAGTATTCTATTTTTTGTTTTTAAATTCGTCATACGGTTCCAGAGATATGGGCCTTTGGATTTAGTGCTAATTTTTAATCTTTACCAAGAAAGCATGGTTCCCGGATCCTCGGGGGCGTGTCTTTAGGCTACTCTGCATTATTACCCTGTGAGCCACGCCTCCTTTGTATACAGCATAAAAATCTTCATCAGATAAAACAGGTCAATATCTCTATAACCGTCCGATTGATTAAAAAACAAAAAATTGAAATACTCAGGGAAGCAGCGTGAATAAAAAGACCAAAAACTGGTCACTTTTCTGCTGGTGACTCTTTAAAGACAATTACGCAGTACCTTTGTGTGTTGCTCTAGGCTCCTGGTTTCTGAAGAGATCTTGTTCCGGATGGACGTAACCACACACTTTGGAGGACTGGAGACGGGACACTTCTTTGATGTCTTCAGATCGGTAGACCAAGAGATTATCTCTCGAACCATTCCCGGTAAACCTCCACAGAGGCTGAAAGAAAGAAAAAAAAAAACATGAGCCGTGGAAAACGGAAAAACTACATTCGCAGATCCATACATCCGAGGGGAGCAGCTTACCTAAATAAAGAAGGGAATTTTGTTACTTACCGTAAATTCCTTTTCTTCTAGCTCCAATTGGGAGACCCAGACGATTGGGTGTATAGCTACTGCCTCCGGAGGCCACACAAAGTATTACACTAAAAAGTGTAAGGCCCCTCCCCTTCTGCGTATACACCCCCCGTGGGATCACGGGCTGCTTCAGTTTTAGTGCAAAAGCAAGAAGGAGGAAAGCCAATAACTGGTTAAACAAATTCAATCCGAAGGAACATCGGAGAACTGAAACCATTCAACATGAACAACATGTGTACCCGAACAACCAAAAATCCCGAAGGAACAGGGGCGGGTGCTGGGTCTCCCAATTGGAGCTAGAAGAAAAGGAATTTACGGTAAGTAACAAAATTCCCTTCTTCTTCGGCGCTCCATTGGGAGACCCAGACGATTGGGACGTCCAAAAGCAGTCCCTGGGTGGGTAAATTAATACCTCAAGTTTGGACTGTAAAAACAGCCCTTCCCTACATGGAGGCAACCGCCGCCTGCAGGACCCTTCTACTTAGGCTGGCATCCGCCTAAGCGTAGGCATGCACCTGATAACGCTTGGTGAAGGTGTGCAGACTCGCCCAGGTAGCCGCCTGGCACACCTGCTGAGCCGTAGCCTGGTGCCGTAATGCCCAGGACGCACCCACGGCTCTGGTAGAATGGGCCTTCAGCCCTGATGGAACCGGAAGCCCAGCAGAACGGTAGGCTTCAAGGATTGGTTCCTTGATCCATCGAGCCAGGGTGGATTTGGCAGCCTGCGACCCCTTGCGCTGACCAGTGACAAGGACAAAGAGTGCATCCGATCGGCGCAGGGGCGCCGTGCGGGAAATGTAGATTCTGAGTGCTCTTCACCAGATCCAACAATGCAAATCCATTTCATATCGATGAAATGGATAAGAACAAAAAGGAAGGTAAGGAGATATCCTGATTGTGATGAAAAGGGAATACCACCTTAGGGAGAAAACTCCGGAATCGGGCGCAGCACTACCTTGTCTTGGTGAAACACCAGGAAGGGAGCTTTGGATGACCGCGCTGCTAGCTCGGACACTCTCCGAAGGGACGTGACCGCTACCAGAAAGGCCACTTTCTGTGAAAGTCGAGAAAGTGAAACATCCCTCAGAGGCTCGAATGGCGGCTTCTGGAGAGCAATTAGTACCCTGGTCAGATCCCATGGGTCTAACGGCCTCAGTACGGAGGGACAATGTGACAAACCCCCTGCAGGAACGTGCGTACCTGAGGAAGTCGTGCTAGGCGCTTCTGAAAGAATACAGACAGCGCTGGAACTTGTCCTTTAAGGGAGCCGAGCAACAAACCTGTTTCCCAACCCGATTGCAGGAAGGAAGACAAGTAGGCAATGCAAATGGCCAGGGAGACAGTCCCTGAGCAGAGCACTAAGGTAAGAATATCTTCCACGTCCAGTGGTAGATCTTGGCAGACGTCGGCTTCCTAGCCCGTCACATGGTGGCAATGACGTCATGAAATAATCCTGAAGACGCTAGGATCCAGGACTCAATGGCCACCCAGTCAGGTTTAGGGCCGTAGGATGCAGATGAAAAACGGCCCTTGGGACAGTAAGTTTGGCCGGTCTGGTAGTGCCCACGGCTGGCCGACTGTGAGATGCCACAGATCCGGGTACCACGACCTCCTCTGTCAGTCTGGGGCGACGAGGATGGCGCGGCGGCAATCGGAGCTGATCTTGCGTAGCACTCTGGGCAACAGTGCCAGAGGGGGAAACACATAGGGTAGCTGGAACTGCGACCCATCCTGAACTAAGGCGCCTGCCGCCAGAGCTCGTTGATCGTAAGACCACACCATGAAACTAGTGACCTTGGTGTTGTGCCTAGACGCCATTAGGTCGACGTCCGGCCTCCCCCGAAGGCCCCAGATTTCCTGAAACCCGTCCGGGTGCAGAGACCATTCCCCTGCGTCCATACCCTGGCGACTGAGGAAGTCTGCTTCCCAGTTTTCTACGCCCGGGATGTGAACTGCGGATATGGTGGATGCTCTGTCTTCCACCCACATCAGAGTCCGCCGGACTTCTTGGGAGGCTTGCCGACTGCGTATTCTGCCTTGGTGGTTGATGTATGCTACCGCTGTGGAGTTGTCCGACTGAACTCGGATCTGTTTGCATTCCAGTCACTGCTGGAAGGCTTGCAGGGCAAGATACACTGCTTAGATTTCCAGAACATTGATCTGAAGGGTGGACTCCTGCTGAGTCCACGTACCCTGAGCCCTGTGGTGGAGAAAGACTATTCTCCACCCTGACAGACTCACGTCTGTCGTGACCACCGTCAAGGATGGGGGTAGGAAGGACCTTCCTTTTGACAATGAGGTGGGAAGAAGTCACCACTGAAGAGAGTCCTTGACCGTCTGAGAAAGGGAGACGTTCCTGTCTAGGGACGTCGACTTCCCATCGCTTTGGCGGAGAATGTCCCATTGAAGTGGACGCAGATGAAACTGCGCGAAGGGGACTGCCTCCATTGCTGCTACCATCTTCGCTAGGAAGTGCATGAGGCGTCTTAAGGGGTGTGACTGGCCTTGAAGGAGAGACTGCACCCCCGTCTGTAGTGAACGCTGTTTGTCCAGCGGAAGCTTCACTCTCGCTGAGAGAGTATAAAACTCTATGCCAAGATATGTCAGTGATTGGGTCGGTGTCAGATTTAACTTTGAAAAGTTGATGATCCACCCGAAACTCTGGAGAGTCTCCAGCGCAACGTTCAGGCTGCGTTGGCATGCCTCTTGAGAGGGTGCGTTGACAAGTAGATCGTCCAAGTAAGGGATCACAGAGTGACCCTGAGAGTGCAGGACTGCTACCACTGCTGCCGTGACCTTGGTGAAAACCCGTGGGGCTGTCGCCAGACCTAAGGGCAGGTCTACGAACTGAAGATGCTCGTCTTCTATAACGAATCGCAGCAAACGCTGGTACTCTGGAGCAATCGGCACGTGGAGATAAGCATCCTGATGTCTCTTGATGCTAGGAAATCTCCTTGAGACCTTGAGGCAATGACGGAGCGGAGGGATTCCATCCGGAACCGCCTGGTTTACACTGCTTTTTGAGCAGTTTTAGGTCTAGAACGGAACGGAAGAGCCGTCCTTTTTTGGCACCACAACCAGATTGGAGGAAAAACCGTGACCTTGTTCCTGAAGAGGAACAGGGATTATCACTCCTTCTGCCTGCAGAAGAGCATCGGCTCGGTCGAGAGGTGGGGAAGTTCTGAAGAATCGAGCCGGAGGACGAGAACAAAACTCTATCCTGTACACGTGAGACAAAATGTCTCTCACCCACCGGTCTTTGACCTGTGGCAGCTAAATGCCGCCAAAGCAGGAGAGTCTGCCACCGACCGCTGATGCGGAGAGAGAGAGAGAGGGCTGAAAGTCATGAGGAAACCGCCTTGGTAGCGGTTCCTCCGGCTGCCTTCTTTGGGCGTGATTGAGCCCGCCAGGAGTCTGAGTCCCTCTGAGCCTTTTGAGTCCTTTTGGACTAGGAAAATTGGGACCAGCCCGAGCCTGGAAAGGACCGAAACGTCGACTGTCCTTCCTTGGGTTTTGTTTGATCTGGGCTGGTGTAAGGAAGAATCCTTACCCTTGGCCTGTTTAATGATTTCATCCAATCGCTCAGCCAACAGTCTGTCACCAGATAATGGCAAACTGGTTAAGCCCTTTTTGGAAGCAGGAGCTGCCTTCCATTCCCTTAACCCCAAGGGTCTGTGCAAAACCACGGAGTTGGCGTACGCCACCGGCGTACGGCTCGTAGAGTCCAGGACAGCATGAATAGCGTAAGTCGCAATGCATGCGAGGTTAAGGACGCCACCTGCGGCACAGATGTACGTGTGACAGTGTCTATCTGCGCAAGACCAGCTGAAATAGCTTGGAGTGCCCATACGGCTGCGAATGCCGGAGCAAACGACACGCCGATAGCTTCACAGACAGATTTCAACCAGAGGTCCATCTGTCTGTCAATGGCATCTTTAAGTGAAGTCCCATCTTCCACTGCAACTATGGAGGATGGCGCGGCGGAGAAAAGGTTGTCTGGATAAGCGTAGTGTTTCTGGACTGCTCCTCTGAGTCAGAGAGGCCCAAAAAGTACTGAATTTACGCTTGGGATACCTGAAATGGAATTTCTCCTGCTGAAGCTGCCTCCTCCACTGGAGGGGCTGAGGGAGAAATATCCACCAGTGTATTGATGGGCGCTATGAGATCATTCACCATGGCGTCCCATTAGGAGCATCCAGAATGAAAGCGGTCTCAGGATCAGAAACCTGACCAGCTACCTCATCATACAGAGAATCCTCTCGCTGAGACCCTGACCAGTGTGTGAAGTCGAGGGTCTCTCCCAGCGAGCTCGCTTAGGCTGTCTGGGACTGTCGTCCGTGTCAGAGCCTTCAGTCTGGGATGTATGGGACCCCTTTGGAGCACGGATTAGTTCCAACTGAGGGAGACCGGGGAGCCTTGATTCAACAATGCCCTTGGTCTGAGTCACCGCCCTGGACTGCAAAGTTGCTAGAATTTTGTTCATAGTCCAAGACATTTTATCAGCAAAAAAACTGCAAACTCTGTCCTCTGGACAGTTTCACAGGTGGCCCTCTCTGGGCCACCACTAGCAGAGACTCTACCCATTAGGGGTTAGTGGAACCTGCCGGTAAAACAGCCTCACGTGCGGTACAGACAGCATAGAAAGCCTGTGCCTTGGCCCCCTTGCTCTATGCTGACGACATGCTGTTGTCTCCTCAGAGCTATCTAGGGGTATATCGCCAAGAAGCGACCGTACAGCCACAAGTCTCAGCCGCGCCGCAGCCTCCAGCGCGGCAGTTTCCCACAGATAAACTCACTCAGCTAAGCTGCAGTGAGTATAGTCCAAGCGCGCAGCGCTGTTGTCCTCGGCGCACTAACACGCCCAGCAATGCTGGCGTGTGTCTGTGTATGGTCTTGCAAATATAAGTACAAGGATAAAGTACACAAAAAAACACTGTGGCAATAGTGGGGTCAGCACCAAGGTGCTGCTTACCGCCCGCATAAGCGGGTAAGTGGTCGCCAGAATCCCTTTGCTGGGTCTCCCAGAGCCTGTGTCCGTTCTCCAGCTTAGATTGCCTGCAGGAATGGCTGCCGGCGTCCTGTGAAGAGGGGCGGGCCGTGGGCGTGCCCCAGACAAGAGCGGGAAACTGGCGTCCCCCTGTGCCCAGTGAGAGGGCTGGAGTATGTAAATAAGACTCCAGCCCTCGGCGCTGATCATTGTACAGCGTCTCGCCCCTTCCCTGACTGGCAGGGTTGGGGGCGGGAACGAAACGTAACTAGGCCGCAAAAGCCGGGGACTAGATTTATAAGTCGTAAAAGCGCGGCAGCGCGAAAGTCCCCGGCGCACCACAAGTCTCAGCCGCGCCGCAGCTCCAGCAGCGGCTGGCGCGGTAGTTCCCGACACATAAACTCACTCAGCTAGGCTGCAGTGAGTAAAGCCCAAGCGCGCAGCGCTACTGTCCCCGGCGCACTAACACACCCAGCAACGCTGGAGTGTGTCTGTGCATAGACTGTACGGGGACACAGAGTACCTTAACGTTGCAGGGCCTGTCCCTGACGATACTCCGCTCCATTCCAGCAGGATCTCCGGGTCTGTGGATGGAGGCCGGTAAGATCCCAGGAAAACAGCATGTGGGCTCCAGCCTCCGTACCCGCAATGGGTACCTCAACCTTAACAAACACCGCCGACAAAAGTGGGGTGAGAAGGGAGCATGCTGGGGGCCCTAGTATGGGCCCTCTTTTCTTCCATCCGACATAGTCAGCAGCTGCTGCTGACTAAAACAGTGGAGCTATGCGTGGATGTCTGACCTCCTTCGCACAAAGCATAAAACTGGAGCAGCCCGTGATCCCACGGGGGGTGTATACGCAGAAGGGGAGGGGCCTTACACTTTTTAGTGTAATACTTTGTGTGGCCTCCGGAGGCAGTAGCTATACACCCAATCGTCTGGGTCTCCCAATGGAGCGCCGAAGAAACTAGATTTTATACTAATATAATATAATATAATATAATATATAGATATATATATATTATATATAGAGATAGATAGATAGATAGATAGATAGATAGATAGATAGATCTATATATATATATATATATATAGATCTATCTATCTATCTATCTATCTATATATATATATATATTTATTACACACACAGTCATATGAAAAAGTTTGGGCGCCCCTATTAATGTTAACCTTTTTTCTTTACAACAATTTGGGTTTTTGCAACAGCCATTTCAGTTTCATATATCTAATAACTGATGGACTGAGTAATATTTCTGGATTGAAATGAGGTTTATTGTACTAACAGAAAATGTGCAATCCGCATTTAAACAAAATTTGACCGGTGCAAAAGTATGGGCACCTCAACATAAAAGTGACATTAATATTTTGTAGATCCTCCTTTTGCAAAAATAACAGCTTCTAGTCGCTTCCTGTAGCTTTTAATGAGTTCCTGGATCCTGGATGAAGGTATATTTGATCTTTCCTGTTTACAAAACAATTCCAGTTCAGTTAAGTTTGATGGTCGCCGAGCATGGACCGCACGCTTCAAATCATCCCACAGATGTTCAATGATATTCAGGTCTGGGGACTGGGATGGCCATTCCAGAACATTGTAATTGTTCGTCTGCATGAATGCCTGAGTAGATTTGGAGCGGTGTTTTGGATCATTCTCTTGCTGAAATATCCATCCCCTGCGTAACTTCAACTTCGTCACTGACTCTTGCACATTATTGTCAAGAATCTGCTGATACTGAGTTGAATCCATGCGACCCTCAACTTTAACAAGATTCCCGGTGCTGGCATTGGCCACACAGCCCCAAAGCATGATGGAACCTCCACCAAATTTTACTGTGGGTAGCAAGTGCTTTTCTTGGAATGCCGTGTTTTTTTGCCTCCATGCATAACGCCTTTTTGTATGACCAAACAACTCAATCTTTGTTTCATCAGTCCACAGGACCTTCTTCCAAAATGTAACTGGCTTGTCCAAATGTGCTTTTGCATACCTCAGGCGACTGTTTGTTGCGTGCTTGCAGAAATAGCTTCTTTTGCACCACTCTCCCATACAGCTTCTTCTTGTGCAAAGTGCGCTGTATTGTTGAGCAATGCACATTGACACCATCTGCAGCAAGATGATGCTGCAGGTCTTTGGAGGTGGTCTGTGGATTGTCCTTGACTGTTCTCACCATTCTTCTCTGCCTTTCTGATATTTTTCTTGGTTTGCCACTTCTGGGCTTAACAAGAACTGTACCTGTGTTCTTCCATTTCCTTACTATGTTCCTCACAGTGGAAACTGACAGTTTAAATCTGAGACAACTTTTTGTATCCTTCCCCTGAACAACTATGTTGAATAATCTTTGTTTTCAGATCATTTGAGAGTTGTTTTGATGAGCCCATGAGGCCACTCTTCATAGGAAATTCAAAAAGGAGAACAACTTGCAAGTGGCCATCTTAAATACCTTTCCTCATGATTGGATACACCTGCCTATGAAGTTCAAAGCTCAATGAGGTTACAAAACCAATTTAGTGCTTTAGTAAGTCAGTAAAAAGTAGTTAGGAGTGTTCAAATCAAGAAGTTGATAAGGGTGCCCATACTTTTGCACTGGTCAAATTTTGTTTAAATGCGGATTGCACATTTTCTGTTAGTACAATAAACCTCATTTCAATCCAGAAATATTACTGAGTCCATCATTAGATACATGTAACTGAAGTAGTTGTTGCAAAAACCCAAATTGTTATAAAGAAAAAAGGTTAACATTAATAGGGGTGCCCAAACTTTTTCATATGACTGTATATTGTGTGTCCGCCCATATGCTGTCCACCACCATTAACTTGAGAACGGCGGCAGCTATAGGCATAGAAGTGGTGTCTAGGTATAGTAAAGTAGCCATGCGCTACGCAATGAAACCCCCTATAGCGCCACCTGGTGGAAAACAACGGAGTTAGCATTTTTATCTCGAAAACGGGACGAGAGAGAAAAAAAGTGAAATACAAAGTTGTAGGGCATCATCAATTCAATACGAATCGACACCTTGCATACAGAAATGCTATGATAAGAACGTGTAAAACTCACAAGGCTGCGGACGTGAAGCGATACCTCATGGAGACCTTCCTACAAGTCATTGGGTATGGTGGCTGTGTGGAGTGGCCTCCACGCTCACCTGACCTGACCCCATTGGACTTCTTTTTGTGAAGTCACATCAAACAGCAGGTGTATGCGACCCCTCAACCAACATTGCAGGACCTACGACGACGTATCACAGATGCTTGTGCAAACGTGTCACCTACCATATTGCACAACGTGCAGCAAGATACAGTATGCTGTCCAGAGTCCAGATGTGCATTGCAGCTGACGGGGGCCACTTTGAGCATCAAAGTTAAATGAGCACCATATGCGTGACCAGCATTCAATGTTTTGGGGGGTCATGGGTTTAATATCATAGCATTTCTGTAAGCAAGGTGTTGATTCATATTGAATTGATGATGCCCTACAACTTTGTAACTAACTTTTTTTCTCTATCTCGTTCCGTATTCAAGATAAAAATGCTAACTCCGTTGTTTTCCACCAGGTGGCACTATAGGTAGTTTCATTGTGTAGCGCATGGCTAATTTACTATACCTAGACACCACTTCTATGCCTATAGCTGCCACCATTCTCAAGTTAATGGCGGGGGACAGGATATGGGTGGACACACTATGTTCCAGACATTTTCAATAATTTTCACATCAAGAGAACAGACAGCATGATGAAGGCCTACGTACACATTTGTCACCAACGCCTACCTCAATGTTATACTCCTCGCCATCTGCTGAGATCCGAGCTGTAAAATCACCATCACCAATGTGCGCTATGACCTTCGAATTGTGCTCCCCTGCAAAGAGAAAAAACAAAAACCATAAAAAGTCAAAAACTACAAAACAGTCTAAGGTTGTGTGTGCACACTGCAGTTTTGTGTCTTCCACAAAAAAAATACACCTCTAGCCAAAAAAACGCGTTTCGGTGCGTTTTTTCCCATACGTTTTTTCACTATTTTCAATGGAAAAACGCAGTGAAAAACACAAAAAGTAATGACATGATGCTTCTTTTTTTCTGTAACCAAAACTGCATGCAAAAAAGAAGCAACGTGCGCACAGCCTTTCTGAATTCTCATAGACTTTGCTGTGGAAAGAAATGCATGTAGTCTAGGGAAACAAACTGCACCAAAAACGCATCAATAACGGCAGTGTGCGCACAGGGCCTAAAAGTACCAAATAATTGCTATAATAATGGGGGATAGATATATGTATATTCCAACAAAGATAAAAAAAGGAAATCAGATTCTCCAAGATGCCTATATGAGAACTGCCTCTGGGCTTGATTTCATGATATCTTGTTGTCCCCTAAATCGGTATTTAGTGGTTGCGGTTAGGCTTGACATGGCGCAGCGAGGCACTCACCAACGACATGTCCAGTGAAGAAGTCCGAACGCTTCACGTGATACTCCTTTCCTTTGCCGTTCCCGTCCAGTACGACAGCCTTAAGGTTTTCTGACAGATGATCTGCGTCCGAGGTTAGGTACAATTTAAAATGCCTGAAAACATAAAAATTTTATTATTTAAGAACTTTAAAAAATAAAAAAATGCACCTTTTTAGTTATTCTCTAACCCTTTTGCAGGTCACTAGCAAGAAACTGATGAAGATGACTGGTTACTTCATCCAGGAGATGAGCGCATCTGGAGTCTCGTCACACATCCCGCCATTTATTGGGATGGCTTGGGCGGATATATCGCTTTGTGTAGAGAAACCTCTGGCACAGCGCTCTCCTCCTCTCTTTCGGAGGTTGCTCCGCAGCACTTCAGGGTGTAGCTGTGCAGCATGTGGCCGCAGCAGAGAGGAGAGAGCGCTGTGTGCACGCCGATGCCTGACATTTCTCTGCAGACACTACTTGCTCCAAGCAATCTAGCTCTGTCCTTCAATATAGAGGGTGGCCAATTTTTTTTAGGCTGTGCATTTTGTCCATAGGCAGGTGTGAAACAGTCAGGCCTGGGCCCTGCTCTGCCCCCATGTATTTTGAGGCCTTCTGGCACATAGGGATACCAGAGCTAGGGGCAATCCTGATGAGGTACACCTTGTTGTTGTGGGAAAGCTTTTGCACTAGTTTCTTAAAAATAGTGTCAACTAAGTAGCCCGTGTTATTTACATGTACTATTACTAGTTATTTACTTACTGCAGGGTATTTGCGCTTTGTTTTTATGCTAGGTTTTGTTTGCTAATGGCCACGGTGTGAATGTGCACCTACACATATCCCTTACACCAACAGATGCACCAGCCCATTTTTTTCGGTTATCTGATGAATAGTGATCTCTATCCATAAAGACCACCTATTAGAACAGGGGTCGGGAACCTATGGGTCGCGAGACAGATATGGTTCTTTTGATGGCTGGATCTGGCTTGCAGATAAATCTTTAATAAAAAAAATACCGTATTTTCCGGTACTGGGGGAAAAAATGGGAGTGTGTCTTACAAACCGCATACCAGGGCGGTAGTGATGGCACAGGCTCAACGATACTGCAAGCTCGTGGGGTGTCGCGGCGGTGAGCACACTAGCGGACTGCGGGCTGCTTTGAATCTCCCGCAGTTGACGAGATCGACTTCAAGAAAATGGCTGCGGAAGCGTGTGCACAGATAGGACTCCGCAGCCATTTTTTTGAAGTACATTGCGTCGATCTGCGCACACGTCTCGGACATTTTCTTGAAGTTGATCGAATCAACTGCAGGAGATTCAAAGCAGTTCGCCGGCATATCAATGGCGCTTGCGGTCATGACACCCCACAACAGTATCGCCGACCTTCTGCTGCCACACACCGAGCCATGACACCCCCTATTCCGAGCCTGCTGGTAGATCAATGGCGCCTGCCGGCGGTGACACCCCACAGCAGTATCGCCGACCCTCCACACACTGGCCCTCTTGAGCCGCGACACCCCCGCAGCATCGCCTACCCTGCCTCCTGGGACCTTCTGAACATTTACACCACCGCCGCTCCCCCCTGGTAAGTATGGCTCTCACGGAATTACATTTTAAAATATGTGGGGTTCAATGACTCTCTCAATCAAAAATGTTCCCGACCTCTTTATTAGGCTACTTTCAAACTTGCGTTGAATGGCATCCGTTGCATTGCGTTGTGTGATGGATGCAACGGATGTGTTGCATATAATGGCACAACGGATGCAACGGATCATAAAAAACAACGGAATCTTTTTTTTTTTTTCTTTTTTCTTCTTTACAATTTTACCGGCGCCAGACTATTGTGAACGATCAGCTGATCGTTCGGCCGCCGAGAATGTGTGCGGGGGCGGGGTGGGTGGAGCCGAGCGGGGCCATGGCGCTGAGGACATCAGTGCCGCGGGGACTGCATGGCTGGGGACGAGTGTGTGTGTGTGTGTGTGTGTGTATACATGCGGACTGCGGGAGGGGGGCGGAGCACACGTAGCCAGGGTAAATATCGGGTAACTAAGTAAAGCACTTTGCTTGGTTACCGGATATTTACCTTGGTTACCAGTGTACACCGCTTAGCGCTGGCTCCTTGCACCCGTAGCCAGGGTAAATATCGGGTAACTAGGCAAAGCGCATTGCTTAGTAACCCGATGTGTACTCTGGTTACATGTGCAGGGAGCCAGAGAGAGCATGCACAGCGAAATCCTACGGATTGCGCTGCTCAAAAAACGTTACATGCTGCATTCCTTCCGCCCGGCGGAAGCAATGCAGCGTCGCTCAGTGGAAGCAACGCAGGTCCATCACTCACAATCCGTCGTCCATACAAGCCTATGGGAAGAAGCGGAATCCGTTAATGGATTCCGCTGTTTTACAAAATGGCAGATTGCAACTGAAGGAAAACAACGCAAGTGTGAAAGTACCCTTAGAAGAATGAAGTAGCAAAGCTTCTTCTCTGCAGTACTGTACTTGGAAATATGGAATATAGTAACTGCTGTAGCCACCACATCTAAAACAGCTGCCCACTTTCGTTTAGACTTTAATTACTGGAAGTATTCACAATATTCTCCACCACCGGTATAGATTAAATCTCTATTGGCATAGGCAGACTTTAGACCGTGTAAGCACAGCGTCGGTTCTTGTAACGCCAAGGTGGGTCTGATGTGGCTTACCTGTGCAGGGCAGTGAAGTCCACCATCCGCTCCACCTGAGACTGCGGCTCCAGATCCCGTTTTCTGATGGAGTGCTGCTGGATGCCAGACAGCGAGATCACGTCGTACTCTGACAACATGGCGTCCAGGTTTGCTGAGGATAAAAAGTTGCATGTGAATGAGTAGAATCATAAAGCAAGATCATAGTTATATAATGTATCCAGCAATGCTTTGTAAATGATTCTAATCAGAAATATAGGACCTCCTAAATCTTCAGATTCAAAGAAGATTTGGTCACAAGATGGCTTTTTTTGTAACCTTTTATCAAAAACTTGTTTTTTTTGTGTGGTGACCTGTAGTTTTGCTTTCATTGTATGTACCCCAATTCAGGATTTCAATTGTTTTGGTCTATTGTGGACCCTAAATTTCATGTTTTTTTCAGAACCTTATGGATGTGGCAAAGCAGAGTATAATTTTATACATATATATATATATATATATATATATATATTATACATATATATACACACACACACACACACACACACACACACACACACACACACACACACACACACATCTATATATATAATTGCCTTATTCTGCCTGTCTGTCTTGCTCCAAAATGACGCCACTACAGTGACACCACACCGCGTGCGCTAAAGAGCCTGCGACCAACGGCTCAGCTAAGGCTCCCTGCACACGTAGCCAGGGTACACATCAGCTTACTAAGAAAAGCGCTTTGCTTAGTTACCCGATATTTACCCTGGCTACGTTTGGAAGGAGCCTAATTGAACAGCCCGAAACTACGGGCCAACAGGATGATGCCCGACACTTCCCTGCTCGGCTACCCCCCCCCCGCACTCCGCATGCATACACTGAACACACACACCTGGATAGTCACCTGTCCCCAGCCATGCAGTTCCCACCATTGATGTCCTCAGCACCATGGGCCCGCTCGGCTCCACCCACCCCGCCCCCCGTCCCCCGCACACATTAGGCTGCTTTCACACTTGCGTTGTGTGACGCATGTGACAGATGCGTTGCGAATAGTGTGCTAATAAAGTAACAGATTCCTGTAAAAGAACGTTTTGCTTTTTTTTTGTTTTTTAATGTTTCGCTGGAAAAAGGAGATTTGCAGTCAGGAGGAGAGAGAGAGAGAGAGGGGTGACCGCAAATCCCGAGTGACTGCAGTGAGCCGTGCGATCAGCTGTGCCATCACTCAGGTGACCCGCGGCCACAGCTGCAGTCCTCCACCTGAGAGCGGTGTCCGCGGGTCACCTGAATGAGGGCACAGCTGATCGCGCGGCTCACTTCAGTTGCTGCGTGGAGCTGACAGAGAGCGGTCGTGTTCTACTGCCGCTCCTGTCAGCTTCATGTAGCAGAGCTGAAAGCGAACCTCTATGGATTATGCCGGACCTGGAGGGGTATTTGGGGGTTTAATTAAGTGGTAAAAGAGGGGGGGGGTTTGTCTTTTATTCCAAATAAAACATTTTTTCGGGTGTATGTGCTTATTTTCTTTAACTTACAGGTTAATCATGGAAGGTATCTCGGGGAGACGCCTGCCATGATTAACCTAGGACTTAGTGGCAGCTATGGGCTGCTGCCATTAACTCCTTATTACCTCGATTGCCACCGCACCAGGGCAATTCGGGATGAGCCAGGTACAGTCCCGGGACTGTCGCATCTAATGGATGCGGCAATTCCGGGCGGCTGCTGGCTGATATTGTTAGGGTGGTGGGCTCCCCATAACGTGGGGCTCCCCTTCCTGAGAATACCAGCCTTCAGCCGTGTGGATTTATCTTGGCTGGTATCTAAATTGGGGGGGACTGCACGTAGTTTTTTTTTTTAATTATTTAATTTTATTGCACGATATAGACCCGCCCACCGGTGGCTGTGATTGGTTGCAGTGAGATAGCTATCACTCAGCGTGGGGGCGGGTCTGACTGCAACCAATCATAGGTGCCGGTGGGCGGGGGAAGCAGGGAATACGAGATGGAAAAATGAGCGGCCGGCATTTTCATAAGAGGAAAAGCCGCCGGAGCTTTGTGACAGCCGTGCAGTGCAGCCCCAGTGAGCGGTGAGTATGAGAGGGAGGGGGGGGAGAGACCAGGAGCAATTTTAAACGATTGAGATCGTTCTGCTGGACATGCTGAGCATGTTCAGTAGAACGTGATGGAATCTGTCAGTGGATTCCGCCGCTTAGCGCATAGTGGCGGAATCAGCCCCCATAGACAATCATTAGACACCTTGGCGGATACTAACGGAATCTGTCAATGTGCGTTATTTTAACAACCCAAAAAACGCTACATGCAGCGTTCCCTCCGCCCGACGCTGCGTCAAAATAACGACTCAGCATCGTCCAGCGGATGCGACGCAGACACTTGTGTTACAGTACGTCGTCAATACAAGTCTATGGAGAATAGCGTAGTGCGTTAACGGACTGCGCTATTCTCCATAGCGGCGGATTGCGCTGAACACAATTGTGAAAGCGTCCTTACCCCGCAGGATGGGGGCACATGTCAGGATGGTGGCTGCACCACGATGGGGGCACATACCAGCATTGGGCCACATCACAGCATCAGCATATTTTTATTTAACTTTACACTGTTCATGGCCTTCTTTCATTACAAGCCATGGACATCATTACACATTAGACTCATCTATTAAAACTGTTCCTTCTGTTTGTCATTTTAAAGCCAATAAATAATTATAAGAATACTAAATTAAACGTAACCCATCCAGTCCATTCATTACCTTATTATTCAATCTGCTAACCTACATACACATTGTAGACGACCCGATACGTTAGAATCGGGCCACCTTCTAGTAATTATATCTATCTATATATATATATATATATATATATATATATATATATCTATATCTATCTATCTATATATATATCTATATATATAAAAAATTCATGGATAGAATCTGTAATCAGTGAGGAAAGAATGTTACATTACTGACATAGGAGATGGCAGTTGGTGCTGATAAGATTCTATGGAAATGGAAGTGTGGGAGGAGCTAGCGGAACACAGATATTCTGTCCTGAAGCCACAGGAAAGTTCTTCATACAATTTTACAAGCACCAACGGTCGTCTGTCAGAAATGGGAAAAGCTGTACTCCCCAAAGACAGATTTTAACCACGAAATGAAAATTTTAAGGATTAATGATCGGTCCAGGAGGAGAGAGAAGTAGATTGCTCTAATAATATATAGTCCAAGCTTAAATTTCATGTATACTATTAATTTATGGGAACAAAAATTTAAATAATAGTTACTCGGAAGTATCACATGATATGATGAAAGTCATGGTCTCCTATAAAGTGCAGCGTAAGGTTGGATTTCACAAAAGTACCAAGAAAGTGGGAACCCATAAGAAACCATGGGCACTCCGCACCCGGTACTGGGTTGGTTGGATGCCCCAATGCATGCACTACTGGGAACCTATCACTTACAATCATAGCCAAAAGTGTTGGCATCCTTGAAATTGTTCCAGAAAATGAAGTCTTTATCACCGAAAAAGTATTAAAACCAAACATTTTGTGCTACGTTTATTTTATTAGTGTGTATTGGAACAACACAAAAAAAACCTGGAAAAAAAGCTAAATTGGACATAATTTCATACAAACACCAAAATTGGTCCGGAAAAATTGTGGAACATTTCCAAAATTATGGGTAAACAACTTTTTTTTCAAACATGTGATGCTTGTTCAAATTCACCTGTGGCAAGTATTAGGTGTGGGCAATATGAAAATCACACCTGAAACCAGATAAAAAGGGGAGAAGTTGACTCAATCTTTGCATTGTGAATGCCAAACTAAGGATGAAGAACAGAAAGAGGAGAAGAGAACTATCTGAGGAGTTGAGAGCCAAAATTATTACAACAATATCAACCAGTCTCAAAAGTTACAAGTTCATCTCCAGACATCTTGATGTTCTTTTGTCCATGGTGTGCAAAGTAATCAAGAAGTCTACAACTCCCGGCACTGTAGCAAATCTCCTTGGACGTGTACAGCAGAGAAAAATTGCTGAAAGGTTTACACGCAGGATTAGCAGCCCAAATGGTGGATAACCAGCCAAAATCAAGTTCCAAAGAAATTTAAGCGGTCCTGTAGACTCAGGGTGCATCAGTGTCAGCGCAAGCTATCTGTCCACATTTGAATGAAGTGAAAGGCTATGGCAGGAGACCCAGGAGGACCCCACTGCTGACAGACATAAAAAGGTTAGACTGCAGTTTGATAAAATGTACATAAAGCCAAATTCCTTCTGGGAAAGCACCTTATGGATAGAGGAGACCAAGATAGAGCCTTTTGGTAAAGCACATCATTCTACTGTTTATAGAAAACAGAATGAGGCCTATAAAGAAAAGAACACAGTACCTACAGTCGAATATGGTGGAGGTTGAAAGATGTTTTGCTGCCTCTGGCACTGGGTGCCTTGACTGTGTGGAACACATCATGAAATCTGAAGACTACCAAAGGATTTTATTTTGGGTGGCAATGTAGTGCCCAGAAAGCTAGGTTTGTGTCCCATGTGTCTTCCAGCAGGACAATGACCCCAAACATACTTCAAGAAACCCCCAGAAATGAATGGAAACAAAGTGCAGGAGAGTTCTGAAATGGCAGCAATGAGTCCGAATCTAAATCCCATTGACACCTGTGGAGAGATCTTAAAATTGCTGTTGGGAGAAGACGCCTTCAAATATGAGACCTGGAGCAGTTTACAAAAGAAGAGTCCAAAATTCCAGGTGAGAGGAGTAAGAAGCGGCTGATGGGTATAGGAAGCGACTGATTGCAGTTATTTATTTCAAAGGTTGTGCAACAAAATATTAAGTTGAGGGTGCCAAGAATTTTGTCTGGACCATTTGTGTGTTTTTTTTGTGAAATTATGTCCAATTTGCATTTTTTTTTATCACTTTTGTTGTGTTGTTCCAATACGCACAAAGAAAATAAAGATGTGTATAATAAAAAGTGTACAGTGGAACCTTGGATTATGAGTATAATTGGTTCCGGTAGTGTGCTCTTAAACCAAGTTACTCTTATATCAAAGCAAATTTTCCCATAGGAAATAATTGAAACGCAGACAATTCATTCCACAACCCAGAAATATTTACTGTATTTATACAAATTTATTACAGTAATACAAACTAATGTACTGTATTCATATAAAATTACAGTACACTAATACCAAATACTGTGCAGCACAGTAAAAACATAAAACTAAACTGCAATTTGGCTTACAAATGAATTGTTGGTGTGAGAGGTCTACAGTATAGAGAGAAAAGAAGGGAATTTTGTTTACTTACCGTAAATTCCTTTTCTTCTAGCTCCAATTGGGAGACCCAGACAAATGGGTGTATAGCTATGCCTCCGGAGGCCACACAAAGCATTACACTAAAAGTGTAAAGCCCCTCCCCTTCTGCCTATACACCCCCCGTGCCTCACGGGCTCCTCAGTTTTGGTGCAAAAGCAAGAAGGAGGAAAAAATTATAAATTGGTTTAAAGTAAATTCAATCCGAAGGAATTTCGGAGAACTGAAACCATTCAACATGAACAACATGTGTACACAAAGAACAACAGCCCGAAGGGAACAGGGGCGGGTGCTGGGTCTCCCAATTGGAGCTAGAAGAAAAGGAATTTACGGTAAGTAAACAAAATTCCCTTCTTCTTTGTCGCTCCATTGGGAGACCCAGACAAATGGGACGTCCAAAAGCAGTCCCTGGGTGGGTAAATAATACCTCATAATGGAGCCGTAAAACGGCTCCGTCCTACAGGTGGGCAACCGCCGCCTGAAGGACTCGCCTACCTAGGCTGGCATCTGCCGAAGCATAGGTATGCACCTGATAGTGTTTCGTGAAAGTGTGCAGGCTCGACCAGGTAGCTGCCTGACACACCTGCTGAGCCGTAGCCTGGTGCCGCAAAGCCCAGGACGCACCCACGGCTCTGGTAGAATGGGCCTTCAGCCCTGAGGGAACCGGAAGCCCCGAGGAACGATAAGCTTCGAGAATCGGTTCCTTGATCCACCGAGCTAGGGTTGATTTGGAAGCTTGTGACCCTTTACGCTGGCCAGCGACAAGGACAAAGAGTGCATCCGAGCGGCGCAGGGGCGCCGTACGAGAAATGTAGAATCTGAGCGCTCTCACCAGATCTAACAAGTGCAAATCCTTTTCACATTGGTGAACTGGATGAGGACAAAAAGAGGGTAAGGAGATATCCTGATTGAGATGAAAGGGGGATACCACCTTAGGGAGAAATTCCGGAACCGGACGCAGAACCACCTTGACATGGTGAAACACCAGGAAAGGGGCTTTGCACGACAACGCTGCCAGTTCAGACACTCTCCGAAGTGAAGTGACTGCTACTAGAAAGACCACTTTCTGCGAAAGGCGTGAGAGAGAAATATCTCTCATTGGCTCGAACGGTGGTTTCTGAAGAGTCATCAGCACCCTGTTCAGATCCCAAGGCTCTAACGGACGCTTGTAAGGAGGGACGATGTGACAAACCCCCTGCAGGAACGTGCGTACCTGTGGAAGTCTGGCTAGGCGCTTCTGAAAAAACGCAGAGAGCGCAGAGACTTGTCCCTTAAGGGAGCCGAGCGACAAACCCTTTTCCAATCCGGATTGAAGGAAGAACAGAAAAGTGGGCAAGGCAAATGGCCAGGGAGAAAACCCCTGAGCAGAGCACCACGACAGGAATATCTTCCACGTCCTGTGGTAGATCTTGGCGGACGTTGGTTTCCTAGCCTGTCTCATAGTGGCAATGACCTCTTGAGATAACCCTGAAGACGCTAGGATCCAGGACTCAATGGCCACACAGTCAGGTTGAGGGCCGCAGAATTCAGATGGAAAAACGGACCTTGAGACAGCAAGTCTGGTCGGTCTGGTAGTGCCCACGGTTGGCCGACCGTGAGATGCCACAGATCCGGGTACCACGACCTCCTCGGCCAGTCTGGAGCGACGAGGATGGCGCGGCGGCAGTCGGACCTGATCTTGCGTAACACTCTGGGCAACAGTGCCAGAGGAGGAAACACATAAGGCAGTTGAAACTGCGACCAATCCTGAACTAAGGCGTCTGCCGCCAGAGCTCTGTGATCTTGAGACCGTGCCATGAATGTCGGGACCTTGTTGTTGTGCCGGGACGCCATTAGGTCGACGTCCGGCATGCCCCAGCGGCAACAGATCTCCTGAAACACGTCCGGGTGAAGGGACCATTCCCCTGCGTCCATGCCCTGGCGACTGAGAAAGTCTGCTTCCCAGTTTTCTACGCCCGGGATGTGAACTGCGGATATGGTGGAAGCTGTGGCTTCCACCCACAGTAGAATCCGCCGGACTTCCTGGAAGGCTTGCCGACTGCGTGTCCCGCCTTGGTGGTTGATGTATGCCACCGCTGTGGAGTTGTCCGACTGAATTCGGATCTGTTTGCCTTCCAGCCACGGCTGGAACGCCTTTAGGGCAAGATACACTGCCCTTATCTCCAGAACATTGATCTGAAGGGAGGACTCTGTCTGAGTCCAAGTACCCTGAGCCCTGTGGTGGAGAAAGACCGCTCCCCACCCTGACAGGCTCGCGTCCGTTGTGACCACCGCCCAGGATGGGGGCAGGAAGGATTTCCCCTTCGACAGAGAAGTGGGAAGAAGCCACCACTGAAGGGAAGCTTTGGCTGCCCGCGAAAGGGAGACGTTCCCGTCGAGGGACGTCGACTTCCTGTCCCATTTGCGGAGAATGTCCCATTGAAGTGGACGCAGATGAAACTGCGCAAAAGGGACTGCTTCCATTGCTGCCACCATCTTCCCTAGAAAGTGCATGAGGCGCCTCAGGGGGTGTGACTGACCTTGAAGGAGAGATTGCACCCCTGTCTGTAGTGAACGCTGCTTGTTCAGCGGAAGCTTCACTATCGCTGAGAGAGTATGAAACTCCATGCCAAGATATGTCAGTGATTGGGCCGGTGTCAGATTTGACTTTGGAAAATTGATGATCCACCCGAAACTCTGGAGAGTCTCCAGAGCAATGTTCAGGCTGTGTTGGCACGCCCCTTGAGAGGGTGCCTTGACAAGCAGATCGTCTAAGTAAGGGATCACCGAGTGTCCCTGAGAGTGTAGGATTGCCACCACTGTTGCCATAACCTTGGTGAAGACCCGTGGGGCTGTCGCCAGGCCAAAAGGCAGTGCCACGAACTGAAGGTGTTCGTCCCCTATGGCGAAACGCAGGAAGCGCTGATGCTCTGGTGCAATCGGTACGTGGAGATAAGCATCTTTGATGTCGATTGATGCCAGGAAATCTCCTTGGGACATTGAGGCGATGACGGAGCGGAGCGATTCCATCCGGAACCGCCTGGTTTTTACATGCTTGTTGAGCAGTTTTAGGTCCAGAACAGGACAGAAGGATCCGTCCTTTTTTGGCACCACGAACAAGTTGGAGTAAAAACCGTGACCCCGTTGCTGAAGAGGAACAGGGATCACCACTCCTTCCGCCTTCAGGGTGCTCACCGCCTGCAGAAGGGCATCGGCCCTCTCGGGGGGCGGAGAAGTTCTGAAGAAACGAGTCGGAGGACGAGAGCTGAACTCTATCCTGTAACCGTGAGATAGAATGTCTCTCACCCATTGGTCTTTTACCTGTGGCAGCCAGGCGTCGCAAAAGCGGGAGAGCCTGCCACCGACCGAGGATGCGGTTTGAGGAGGCCGAAAGTCATGAGGAGGCCGCTTTGGGAGCGGTGCCTCCGGCGGTCTTTTTAGGACGTGACTTAGACCGCCATGAATCGGAGTTCCTCTGATCTTTCTGAGGCCTTTTGGACGAGGCGAATTGAGACCTGCCCGCGGTCCGAAAGGACCGAAACCTCGATTGTACCTTCCGTGGTTGAGGTCTGTTTGGTTTGGACTGGGGTAAGGATGAGTCCTTTCCCTTGGATTGTTTAATGATTTCATCCAATCGCTCACCAAACAAGCGGTCGCCAGACAATGGCAAACCGGTTAAGAACTTTTTGGAAGCAGAGTCTGCCTTCCATTCTCGTAGCCACATGGCCCTGCGGACTACCACCGAATTGGCGGATGCTACCGCCGTACGGCTCGCAGAGTCCAGGATAGCATTAATGGCGTAGGACGCAAACGCCGACGCCTGAGAGGTTAAGGACACGACTTGCGGGGCAGATATACGAGTGACTGTATTAATCTGCGCCTGACAAGCTGAGATAGCTTGGAGAGCCCATATGGCTGCGAATGCTGGAGCCAAAGACGCGCCGATAGCTTCATAGATGGATTTTAACCATAATTCCATCTGTCTGTCAGTGGCATCTTTGAGTGAAGCCCCATCTTCCACTGCAACTATGGATCTAGCCGCCAGTCTGGAGATTGGAGGATCCACCTTAGGACACTGAGTCCAGCCCTTGACAACATCAGGGGGGGAAGGGATAACGTGTATCCTTAAGGCGCTTGGAAAAACGCTTGTCTGGACAATCCCGGTTTTTCTGGACTGCCTCCCTGAAGTCAGAGTGATCCAGAAACGTACTCAATGTACGCTTGGGAAACCTGAAACGGAATTTCTCCTGAGAAGCTGACTCCTCAATTGGAGGAGCTGGGGGAGAAATATCCAACACCTGATTGATGGTCGCTATCAGATCATTCACAACGGCGTCACCTTCAGGTGTATCTAGGTTGAGAGCGGCTTCAGTATCAGAATCCTGATCTGTTACCTCCGCTTCATCCTCCAGAGAGTCCTCGTGATGAGGTGGAGGGAATTTCCCAGCGAGCCCGCTTAGGCGGCCTGGGACTGCGGTCCGTGTCAGAGACCTCACCCTGGGACCTATGGGTCACCCCAGGGTCACTTTGCCGTTCCAATTGAGGGGGACCTGGGGTCAAAGACTGAACAGTGCCCGGGACCTGAATCACCGGTCTGGACTGTAAGGCTTCTAGTATTTTAGAAGACCATCTATCCATACTCTCAGACAGTTTGTCAGCAAAGGCTGCAAACTCCGTCCCTGTCACCTGGACAGTGGGAGCAGGTGGTTCCACCTGGGCCACCTGTAGCAGAGGCTCCGGCTGAGTAAGTGCCACAGGGGCCGAGCATTGCACACAATGAGGGTCAGTGGAACCTGCCGGTAGTATGGCTGCACATGAGGTACAGGTTGCAAAGTATGCCTGTGCTTTGGCACCCTTGCTTTTTGCGGACGACATGCTGTTGTCTCCTCTGAAAACAATCCAGGAGGGTATATAGCCAAAAATCAACAGAGCGACCGTACAGTGCAAATGTATAGCCTATAAGCCTATATATATATATATATATACACACTTCGGCACTCAGTGGGGCCAGCACCACAGGTGCTGCTTACCGACCGCACAGAGCGGTTGTGTGATCACCAGAATCCCTGCCTGGGTCTCCCTGTGATGTCTCTCCTCTCCAGCGTCTGAATCGCTGACAGGAATGGCTGCCGGCGTTCTGTGGGGAGGAGGGGACCGTGGGCGTGCCCAAGAAAGTGCGGGAATCCAGTGCCCCAGTGTACTGAGTGAGGGGGGAGGAGGATACAAATGTATGCTCCAGCCCTCAGCGCTGACGATCTGTGCAGCGTCCCGCCCTTCCCCTGACTGGCAGGCCTGTGGGCGGGAATATGCGACACTAGGCCGCAGAAGCCGGGGGCTAAAGTTATAAGCGCGGCCGGCAATAAGCACGGCCGCGCGGTAGTCCCCGGCGCACTAACACACCCAGCAGTGCTGGAATGAGTATGGCACAAGCGCTCCATGCGCGGTCCCCACGGGGACACAGAGTACCTTACAGTAGCAGGGCCTTGTCCCTGACGATACCCGGCTCCTGTCCAGCAGATACCCCAGGGGCTGCGGAGGGAGCACGGTCCCCGTGCCTGGAGACCGATTCGGATCCCACTTCACCCAGAGCCCATAAGGGATGGGGAAGGAAAACAGCATGTGGCTCCTGCCGTGTACCCGCAATGGGTACCTCAACCTTAACAACACCGCCGACAAAGTGGGGTGAGAAGGGAGCATGCTGGGGGCCCTGTTATGGGCCCTCTTTTCTTCCAACCGACATAGTCAGCAGCTGCTGCTGACTAAGCTGTGGAGCTATGCGTGGATGTCAGCCTCCTTCGCACAAAGCATGAAAACTGAGGAGCCCGTGAGGCACGGGGGGTGTATAGGCAGAAGGGGAGGGGCTTTACACTTTTAGTGTAATGCTTTGTGTGGCCTCCGGAGGCATAGCTATACACCCATTTGTCTGGGTCTCCCAATGGAGCGACAAAGAAATGATGTATAAATATGACAAGCTTTATTCTAGTACAGTACACAAAAAAAAACCCAAAAAAAAATCAAAACAACACATCCCACATCTATTCTCCCCCCCCCCCAAAAAAAAGCCAAATGTGTGGTAGGAATATGGCACAGGCAATTAGATTTTAGTACAGTACAAGCAATGTGCTGTACTGGTTAGCAGAAAAAAGCACAGTACTGTATCCACAAATGCAAATTAATACACAATGGTATACTGTATACATACACAATATATATATATATATATATATATATATATATATATATATATATATATATATATATATATATATATATATATATATATGCAGAATTATTAGGCAAATGAGTATTTTGATCACATGATACTTTTTATTTTTATACATGTTGTCCTACTCCAAGCTGTATAGGCCTGAGAGCCCAATTAAGTAAATCAGGTGATGTGCATCTCTGTAATGAGGAGGGGTGCGGTGTAATGACATCAACACCCTATATAAAGTGTGCTTAATTATTAGCCAACTTCCTTTCCTTTGGCAAAATGGGTCAGAAGAGAGATTTGACGGGCTCTGAAAAGTCCAATATTGTGAGATGTCTTGCAGAGGGATGCAGCAGTCTCGAAATTCCCAAACATTTGAAGCATGATCACCGAACAATCAAGCCTTTAATGGAAATAGCCAACAGGGTCGCAAGAAGCATGTGGTGCAAAAAAGGCACAAAATAACTGTCCGTGAATTGAGGACAATCAAGCGTGAAGCTGCCAAGACCCCATTTGCCACCAGTTTGGCCAAATTTTAGAGCTGCAATGTTACTGGAGTATCAAAAAGCACAAGGTGTCCCATACGCAGGGACATGGCCAAGGTAAGGAAGGCTGAAAAACGACCACCTTTGAACAAGAAACATAAGATAAAACGTCAAGACTGGGCCAAGAAATATCTTAAGACATAGACTGATGAAATGAGAGTGACTCTTGATGGGCCAATGGCTGGATCAGTAAAGGGCAGTGAGCTCCACTCCAACTCAGACGCCAGCAAGGTGGAGGTGAGGTACTGGTATGGGCTGGTATCAAAGATGAACTTGTGGGACCTTTTTGGGTTGAGGATGGAGTGAAGCTCAACTCCCAGATCTACTGCCAGTTTCTGGAAGACAACTTCTTCAAGCAGTGGTACAGGAAGAAGTTTGTATCGTTCAAGAAAAACATGATTTTCATGCAGGACAATGCTCCATCACATGCATCCAACTACTCCACAGCGTGGCTGGCCAGTAAAGGTCTAAAAGATGAAAAAATAATGACATGGCCCCCTTGTTCACCTGATCTAAACCCCATAGAGAACCTGTGGTCCCTCATAAAATGTAAAATCTACAGGGAGGGAAAACAGTACACCACTCGGAACAGTGTCTGGAGGCTGTGGTGGTTGCTGCACGCAATGTTGATCGTAAACAGAATCTATGGATGGTCGCTGCTGAGTGTCATCAGAAAGAAAGGTGACTATATTGGTCACTAATTTTTGGGGGTTTTGTTTTTGCATGTCAGAAATGTTTATTTCTAAATTTTGTGCAGTTAGGCTCTGTGCGCACTGGGAAATGAAATTTCCTTGCGTAAATTCCGCATGCTCTCAAAGATTACCGCACCCGCGGTAAAAAACCGCGGGAAACCGCACCCGAAAACCGCATGCGGTTTGCTGCGGTTTTACCGCGGCATTGTTCGGGGTATTGCCGCGGTTTTGCCGCGTGCGGGTTGGGATGTGCTTTATTGCATTCAATGCAATAAAGCACATTGAAGAAAAAAAAAAAAACACATTTAATTCTGATAGTGGATAGACAGAAGAATAGATAGAGGGATAGAAGGATAGATAGAGGACAGATCGCTGCATTTCCCACGGTCGGCAGTGAGTTCACATTACCGGCCGTGGGAAATGACCGGTAATTACCTCTGCTGTCTGCTGCATTCAGCCCTGTGTCTGTGACAGTCGCGGCTGGATGTCAGCAGTGCAGGACGCCGGAGCCGGAGCGGTGGATTACGCCGGAGCTTTGTTTGGGGGGGGTTAATAAAAGGGTGAACGAGGCTTGTTGGTTTTATTTAAAATAAAGGATTTTTCTGTCTGTGTGTTTTTCACTTTACTTACGGGTTGATCATGGCAGCTGTCACATAGACGCTGCCATGATCAAGCCTGGGGTTAATGGCGGTGGTCCCCCATCACCATTAACCCCTTGTATTACCTTGCCACCACTGCTACACGGTGGCAAGAAGAGCCGAGGACACGCCGGTATTGTCGCATAATGCATGCGACAGTGCCGGGGCAGCTGCGGCTGATATTCTCGGCTGCCGGAGGGGGAGTGAGGCGGGGGACATTACCCCTGCCCCTCTCCCTCCCCAGCCTGAGAATACCGGGCCGCCGCTGTGTGCTTACCTCGGCTGGACGGTAAATATGCAGCGGAGCCCACGTTCTTTTTTTTCTATATTTCCGTTTTCTTTCTATGTGTGTTCTATGTGTCTGTGTCTATGTGTTCTATGTCTGTGATGTCTGTGTGAGTGTGATCTGTGTGTGTTTACTCTCTGCACGGCTTCCTCTTCCTGTAATGACATCACTTCCCTGCAAAACCGCAGACAGGCGATGCACATTACCGGAGGTAAACCGCGAAATACCGCAGGGAATAACGCAGGAAAACGCAGTGAACCGCACAGAATTTGCTGCCTGCGTTATTCCCTGCGGGATTTCATGATTAACATTGAGTCAATGGAGTGAAATCCCGCAGCGATGTGCGGAAAAGAAGTGACATGCACTTGTTTTTTCTGCGGGATTCCCGCAGCAAAACATGCAGCTGTCAAAATCCGCCCAGTGCGCACAGGATTTTTTTTCTCCATAGGATTTGCTGGTGATTCACTGCAGAGATGTTATGAACATTTTCTGCAGCGAAACATGCAGCAAATCCGCGGAAAATCCGCGGCAAAATCCGGTAAGTGCGCACATAGCCTTATATTGGTTTACCTGGTGAAAATAAACAAGTGAGATGGGAATATCCTCCTAAGATAGCCAAATCTTAAAAAAACTCAACTCCAACTTCCAAAAATATTAAGCTTTGATATTTATGAGTCTTTTGGGTTGATTGAGAACATAGTTGTTGATCAATAATAAAAAAAAAATCCTCTAAAATACAACTTGCCTAATAATTCTGCACACAGTGTACAGAAAGTTACCTCCAGAGCGGGTCAGAACACTGTGAAAGGACAGAACCAGACGTGTGCACGGGGAGTATTTGCTCTTCTTGCAAAGCATTGATCTTAAATCAAGTTACAAATTTGTAAAAAGATTTACTTGTCTTGCAAAACGCTCTCAATCCAAGGTTCCACTGTAATTGCAATAATTTTCTGAAAGAAATACTTCAATTTCTGAAATAATTTGAAGGGTGCCAAGACTTTTGGCCTTGACTGTAAATGTCGCTAACAGAGAGTGACGAGATATCAGCTGACTGTGTTAGCTCCGCACTGGCGGGGATCTGGAGATCACTGGAGGTCTACATTTCCAGCGGGGTGTATATAGGCAGATAATGTGGTAGAGATACAAGATACAATATTCACACCTTGGATAAGAATAATCTCATGCGCCAAATCTGGTGACAGCAACACAATATAAAAAATGGGAGAATATTCCTTCTGTAATGCTTTGCCAGCGCTTCCCTTGTATATGGATTCCGATCAATCACATCAGCCTCCGCAGGACGTCTGCCAAGATTTCCTTTCAGGCGGCCACTTGAGCGCTCGTGCCTTCTGTCAGTAGGAAGAGGTTTACGTTTCCTGCACTAAGAGTTATGGCTCCCGCTAGTATCACCAAAATGCCTGGAAGAAAGCGATCCCTCAGCCTGTTAAATATATAGAGCGCTAGCTCTCCCGGCGGGCTCGTTATTTCCCGCACTTCATGGTAACCACAATATGCGGTAAACAATAAATCCTCCTCGAGTAATGAAATAATAAAAAATATACAGTGTACTACACGAGCATTCTTCCCAGTGATATTGCCGCTCTAGGACCATGGCTGTTCCTCAACAATTACCGGCACTAGAAGACCTTTTTTTCGTAAAAATCTTACTAAAATCTTTAAAAAAAAAAAAAAATGCCATGTTCTAGAAAAACTAACAAAATGTATACAAAGCCCAAATATTCACTACCTGATTTGTGCTTGAGGTCCATCCCAAGTTCATGCAGCTCCTTCTCTCCGGTGGCCTCAGCTCAACCTTTGTTTTGCCTCATCATAGGGATAGTGATTGCAGAATGGATCTAACTCATTATGCACTGGTCCTTAGGTCTGGATTTATATGAATGAGTAGTGTGGAAGGGAATTTGGATTTGCAGTCATTTTCGGATCGGAGAGCACCAGTGAAATGGATGAGATTTTTACCAAATCCAACCCACATGATGTATACAAATTCTGAATGACCTGCAGTGATGACTAAATCCTCAGTACATCCCAGATTTCCCTGTTTGTCATGCAGAATTTTCTAGACACTATAGACCATATGGACAGAAGAATCGTATTTTCCAGATTATAAAGACACACTCCCCCACCCCCCACCAAAACTGGGGCTAAAATGCTGGTGCTTCTTATAATCCGGATATGGCTTATCAAAGCAGCGGTGGTGGAGCGGGGTCACAGGAGGCAGGGTCGGCAATACTGAGGGCTTGGAGGAGGGGTGTCTCTGCAGTAGAGCGGCTCAGGATTGTCGGCAATGCTGCGGGCTCCATTGAATTGACCACGGTTGACACGATGGACTTCAAGAAGATGGCTGCAGATTGACGTGATGGACTATAAGAAAATGGCCGCGGACTCCTATCTGTGCATACGCCCCCTTAGCGGCCATTTTCTTGAAGTCAACCTCGTCAACCACGGGTGATTCAATGGAGCCCGCAGTCCACCGGCAGATCAATGGCGCCTGTCGGTGCAACACCCCCGAGCCTGCAGTATCGCTAACCCTCCGTCCACTGACCCTTCTGAGCCGTGACACCCGCTCCTCCGAGCCCGCAGCGTCACTGACCCTGCCTCCTGTGACCCTCCTGAGCCGCTCCACCACCACCGCTCCCCCTGGTGAAATACTATAAGATACAATAGGATTGTAAGACTGCTTTCACACATCCAGTTTTTGGAGAAAAACAGATAAAACGGATCCGTCACCGGATGCCTTTTTTCCTCATTGAATTGTATTAGCGCCGCATTGTGCCTGATGCCCTTGTGTTGAATCCGTCGTGCGCCGGCGAAATTTCTGTCCAGCTGCCGGAAAGGACGCAGCATGCAGCGTTTTTTTGGCTGCGGCTGAAAAACGGACCACGCCGGATCCGGCACCGTCCGGCGTCATGTACAATGAAAGCCTATGGGCGCCGGATCCGTCATGATGTGGCAAAAAAACGCATTTCAGCGACGGATTGCGTTTTTTCTACTGCGCATGCTCAGTAGCACGATGGATCCGTCCAAAGACAGAAGGAACTGATGGAAAAAACTGATGCAACGTATACGTTTTCTCGACGGATCCATTGCATCATTATTTCTGTTGGATTATGCCTGACGTCAAAAACCGGATGTGTGAAAGCAGCCTAAGACAGACCCTCTTTTAAGATTAAACTCATTTTTCGGGATCTGAGGCTCAGTGGCGGCTTATTTATTTTTAGCAATTTGAGCTGACATTTTTAATTATACCATTTTTGGGTAGGTGCGATTTTTTGATCACCTGTTATTACAGTTTAATGCAATGTTGCGTCGGCCAAGAAAATGTAATTCTGGCGTTTGGATTTTTTTCTCGCTACGCCGTGTACCGATCAGATTCATTGATTTTATATATGAAAAAGCTGGCATAAGATATTGGCACCTGCTGGTATATGTCCTGTGTCACTCACTGCAAACCATTCGATCCCTGTGCAGGACTTTGCATACAGATGAGAGTGCGGCGCTTGTAAATCCCAGTGTGGGACAAAGATTCACAGGATTCCGAAAAGATAGCGGCACTCCAAATCCAAGGAGAAAACTATTTTTTTATTCCATCACTTTCATAAAACAACAGCTGCGGTAGTTACCGTCATGCGGAGGAGGAAGAACAATAAGGTGCAAGTGCCAAAGTCCGGACTGAGGTCCCGTATAGGGACGTTGCGGAGCGTAGGGTACAGACTCATGAGAGTTGCAGGAGGTGTCTCTTCCTTCTATTCCAGTCCCGTCGTTAACCTTGTGTTGCGCTGCACACTGAGTGTCCGTAGGCTCGGAACTTGTCAGGTCCAATATTCACCCAGTACCATGAGCAGTTCTAGGCGCATATTGCTAATCCCTGCCTGACCGTCCCTGTATACACTAGCATAGATAAAGAGATCTTTAGAAAAACTATTTCTAAAGATCTTCTAATGTAGGATAATAAATGAGGGGACTAGTCCCCTGCGCATTAGTTCCCCGGCCAGTCGGCCCCATTAGCATGTTAGCACACCTACAGGGGTGTTCTATCATGCTAATAAATACGTAGCATCAAAGAATGATCACTCACCTCTCCGCTGCCATCGCGTCCGACACTGGATTTTGGCTCAGTGCACATGATCCCGGAGTTTGGGTCATGCGCATTATGAAGCCGGGTGTAGGAGTCCTGGCTTCAAACTCAAGTAGTGCACATGACCCAACTCCAGGATCATGAGCACTGAGCCGAAATCCAGTGTCCGGTGGTGATGGCAGCGGAGAGGTGAGTGTGATCATCCTCTGACGCTGCGCAGTCATTAGTATGTTAGTACGCCCCTGTGGGTGTACTAACATGCTAAGGGGGCTGACTAGTGAGGGGAAGCAACGCTCAGGGGACTGGTCCCCTCGCTCATTAGCATACGGTAAAAGATCTTTAGAAATACTTTTTCTAAAGATCTCTTTATCTATGCTAGTGTATACAGGGACGGTCAGGCAGGGATTAGCAATATGCATCCAGAACTGCTCATGGTTCTGTGTGCATATTGGACCTGACAGGTTCCCTTTAAATCTCATGCACATTGCTGGGAGTGTAAAATGCAGCAGATCTTTCACAAGCAAATACGCAGCCCATGTTTGTATGCCACGTCTTGCTGTATCTGTCCAAAACTCAACTCACCATGATGCACGATTGCTGAGCAACTTTGATAGCGTACCGCTCAGCGATTGGGCATCACGATGGATGACGTTTCAGACATATGACTCAAGCGTCACAGTGTAACCCCAAATCTAAGAAACTTCAGGGGTATCTGCCCATCCAGTTCAGAAGCAATTGTGAGTCAACGTTATCGGCTTTGGCAACATGGGCACAGGAGAGAAACATCAAGACTACCCCAAAAGACGAAACGATAATTACTGTCCTTATTCTTCCCTGGCATTGCATTTTGCTATTGCCCTTGTCACCACTGTAGGATGAGGCAGACCTCATTCAGGTCTCACAGGTAGTCCAGCTCCTCCAGGATGGCACAGGTATATATAGCCGCCATTACTAAGCCTGCTATGTCTCACAGCACAGTCTTGAAAATAATCAAGCATATAGCAGGACATGTGCAGGAAGAGGAAAGCTGGAGAGGTCCGTAAGAGGGCAACCACCCAGCAAGAGGACCATTATCTACTCCTCTGTAGAGAAATAGGAGGAGCACTGCCAGAATACAACAAAATGACCTCCAGTGCCTACTGGTGTGCGTGTCTAACCAACAGGCTCCATGAGAGGTATGAGGACCGGACATCCTGTAGTGGGACAGGCGCTAATGCCCAGCACCATGAACTCCAGAAATGGCAGATCCACCACTGGTGCCCTGTCCAGATGAGAGCAGGTTCAAGGGTGATTACCGACTAGTCAGAAATGTTCACCTATCCATTGGTTAATACCAGAATTGCCAAAATAGAAGTTCCAGAGGTAAAAGGAGTCGTTTCCTCAAGAGTCAACCCCATTCAAAATCGGGCCGCTGCCGGACTCCCCTGGAAAACTGCTGACGGTGTGATATAGCGGCCCTTCAGCAATCCGCAAAACGCGAGGATAGCACAAGTTTAGCCAAACCTGTACAGATCACTGCCATATCTGGATGAGAGAATAGAGCGGTAAAGCAGAACTATACATTACTGCACATCACAGTCACCCTGACCGGACGGGCCGGGGAAAGAAGTGTAAAGTCAGGACAATTACGTGTGGAAATACACAAGTGATAAAATTATGAAATCCTGTAATATTCAAGGAAGCGTGAAATGAGTGACTTAGTTTTACGATTGGATATTTCCTCGGGGTTCCAGAATTATATATATGATCCACCGGCTGAGCTGCATGATCAGTAATCGGTCTGCAGAGTGGAATCTCTATGAATCGCTCAGTGCTCACAGGCCGCCAAAGTCCTCGGCAGCACAAATCCTGTTTACACAGGACGACGTGCTGCCGACAACAATTTTAATATTGCTCTACAAACATTTTTCTCGTTGGTGGTATGATCGACAGCAGAATAATTGCTCGTTCCTGACAATCGTGCAGTGTAAAGGGACCTTTAACTGCTTTCAAAATCTCTGCAGCAATTTTGTTTCCACCTGTATCCTGAGTACGAGTGATAAAGAACAAATACTTAGGCTAAGTTCACATTTCCGTTGATTTGTATCAGTCACATGCGTCGCTTGACGCATGTGACTGATGCGCTGTTCAACGCTGTACAACGGATGACAAAGAACAGAATTCTTTGTCGGATTCCGTTGTGTGCGGGGGGCGGAGTTCGGGGGCAGAGCCGAGCGGGGGGCGGGGCCAGGCGCTGAGGATGTCAGTGGAAGTGCTGCGGTCTGCATGGCTGGGGACAGGTGAGTGTATCTGTGAGTGAGTGAGTGTGTGTATGTGCATGTATGTATGTATGTGTGTGCACATGCAAAGTGCGGGAGGGGGCGGAGCCGAGCGGGGGGCGGGGCCAGGCGCTGAGGATGTCAGTAGAAGTGCTGCGGTCTGCATGGCTGGGGACAGGTGAGTGTATGTGTGAGTGTGTGTATGTGCATGTATGTATGTATGTGTGTGTGTGCACATGCAAAGTGCGGGAGGGGGCGGAGCCGAGCAGGGGGCGGGGCCAGACGAGGGTGTCAGTGCTTGTCTGCATGGCTGGGGACAGGTGTGTGTGTGTGTGTGTGTGTGTGTACATACATGTGCGGAGTGCGGGAGGGGGCGGGGCCGAGCGGGGAAGTGTCGGCCTCCCTGCACACGTAACCAGCCTAAATATCGGGTAACAGCAAAGCACCCGATGTTTACCTTGGTTACCCGATATTTACCTTGGTTACGGGCCTACACCGCTTAGCGCTGGCTCCTTGCACCGTAACCAGGGTAAATATCGGGTAACCAACCAAAGCTGGTGACGTGTGCAGGGAGCCAGAGAGCATGCGCAGCGAAATCCGACGGATCTCGCTGCTCAAAAAACGTTACATGCTGCGTTCCCCCCGCCCGGCGGTCAGTCGTTCCACGACTGATCAGTCGGGCGGAGGGTGCAACGCAGCATCATCAGTCACAATCCGCTGCTCATACAAGTCTATGGGAGCAGCGGAATCCGCTAAACGGATTCCGCTGTTTACAAGAGCAGCGGATTGTGACTGATACATTTTAGCGGAAATGTGAACTTAGCCTTACTTGGCCGATTCTTACACCAGGAGCATAAAAATAAACACTTCCCTAAATCTTTGTCTTATGCCTCTTTCACACGTACGTGCCTCCGGGACGTGTTTGGCAGCTTTCTCATGTACCGTAGACACGTAGACCTAGGTATTCCTATGGTTTTGGACACACTTAAAGGGGTTATCCGGCTTCTTTGACTTTTTTTTTTTATTTCCCTATTGGGCTACATTGGGGCAGGTAAGTAGATAGAGACCACTTACCTGCCCCGCTGTCAGCCCCCTCTCCCCCGGCTCAGAGCGGTCATGTGACCGCTCCTGCCGCGATTTTGCTGCTTCCGGTCTTTGCACGTCTACATGGGCAGGGCCATGTTGACATGCAAATGTGGAGCAGCATGTCACCTCCCTGCTGGGCGACTACAGTGCGAGGAGTCACCGCCCCCCTTCCCTGCACCCTCCCACACATTCCCCTGCACCTCCAGTAACCTCCCCCTGCACTGCTGTGGGGTCCGTGATTTGGGGGCGGGGCCTGGCGGCAGCTGCCGTAGTGTCAGCTCCAGCACCGGGCCCCCTGCCCAGGATCGCACATTCAAATGTACCGGCATCACAGATCACCGATGCCGGTACATTTGAATGTGCTGATGAGAAGTCACTGTCCCTCCCGCTGTCTGTGCGCTCTGCAGCACAGCGGTGACGTCACTACTGTGCTGAAGAGGGCACAGACAGCGGACGAACGTGCAGGAGCGGCGGGGACCGAGGACGGGTGAGTATGTACTCCACATGTGTTCCCGATGGGGATGGGGGGGTTGCAGAGCCATGTGTGTGCGTGTGCAGAGCCATGTGTGTGCGTGTACAGTGCAGAGCCATGCATATGCAGAGCCATGTGTACGGTGCAGAGCCATGTGTGTACGGTGCAGAGCCATGTGTACGGTGCAGAGCCATGCATGTGCAGAGCCATGTGTACGGTGCAGAGCCATGTGTACGGTGCAGAGCCATGTGTGTACGGTGCAGAGCCATGTGTGTACGGTGCAGAGCCATGTGTGTACGGTGCAGAGCCATGTGTGTACGGTGCAGAGCCATGTGTGTACGGTGCAGAGCCATGTGTACGGTGCAGAGCCATGTGTGTACGGTGCAGAGCCATGTGTACGGTGCAGAGCCATGCATGTGCAGAGCCATGTGTACGGTGCAGAGCCATGTGTACGGTGCAGAGCCATGTGTACGGTGCAGAGCCATGTGTGTACGGTGCAGAGCCATGTGTGTACGGTGCAGAGCCATGTGTACGGTGCAGAGCCATGTGTGTACGGTGCAGAGCCATGTGTGTACGGTGCAGAGCCATGTGTGTACGGTGCAGAGCCATGTGTGTACGGTGCAGAGCCATGTGTGTACGGTGCAGAGCCATGTGTACGGTGCAGAGCCATGTGTACGGTGCAGAGCCATGTGTACGGTGCAGAGCCATGTGTGTACGGTGCAGAGCCATGTGCACGGTGCAGAGCCATGTGTGTACGGTGCAGAGCCATGTGTACGGTGCAGAGCCATGTGTACGGTGCAGAGCCATGTGTGTACGGTGCAGAGCCATGTGTACGGTGCAGAGCCATGTGTACGGTGCAGAGCCATGTGTACGGTGCAGAGCCATGCGTGTGCAGAGCCATGTGTACGGTGCAGAGCCATGTGTACGGTGCAGAGCCATGTGTACGGTGCAGAGCCATGCGTGTGCAGAGCCATGCGTACGGTGCAGAGCCATGTGTACGGTGCAGAGCCATGTGTACGGTGCAGAGCCATGCGTGTGCAGAGCCATGTGTACGGTGCAGAGCCATGTGTGTGCGTGTGCAGAGACATATGTGTGCGGTGCAGACCCCGATGTGAGGCTGTTATTTGCAATGCTGTAGTGATACCAGGTCAGGTGCTGGGGAAGAATATACTGACAGGGACTGTGTGTGCAGGGGGCGGGCAGGGGGCGAGACTGGACACTGGGGAGGGGCTGGACACTGAGGCTGGGCGGTGACAGCTCTGACTGAGGTTTTGCACAGGAAGTGGTCAGTTTGCTGGATCTGAATGTAAACAAGAAGCTGCAGAGAATAAAGGTATAATTCAAGAGGAACAAAAGTTAGAAAACAGAAAATAACAATGTAGGTGTGATTTATATGACAATACAGCACAGATAAACTCAAACATTTTTGTTAAGCTAATGTCGGACAACCCCTTTAAGTATTTGCGCACGGGACGTGCGTCCGTTGCGTACTTACGTGTGTTTCTCACACCGACATGTCCGTTTTCTCTCCGGCATCACGGGTGTCATACGGAACGCAAACGTGTCACACGGAACGCAAACAGACCACATGGATGTGTTCCGTGTGACACGCACCGGAGAGAAGACATGTGTCTGTGAGAAAAGAGAAAAAAAAATCTTTACTCCCCTTCTCCTGCCCTCCTGTCTCTGCCGCTGCTGTCACTTGCTGCCGACCGCCGCTCATTATGCTCATTGCATATTCACTTCACTGCGGACGGAAGCAGCAGCAGCGGGGAGTCGGCAAGACCGGAGACCGAAGATCAGCACCACGGACACCAACGCCAGGGACAGGTGAGCAGAAAGTTCCCATTCTCCATGTTATCACGGATAACACACGGAGCACACACGTAGCCCATAAACATGGCTCACGGAGGGCAAAACGCACCTCTGACACGTCCGTGAAAAAAAGTGCGTGGTTTTTTCACGAACGTGTGAAAGAGGCCTTAAGCTTCTCACCCAGCCAGCCATTGCTCTGCACTGATGAGGAGCAAGAACCCTGGAACCGCTGACTGAAGACAGAAATCTTTTTCATTTTTGAAGGAGAATGCCTTGGCTAAATATCCAAAGTCACGCGGCAGGGCTCATTAAAAAGGAACGGACAATGAATTATGAGGTTGTTACTCCAATGGGTGCCACTAGAGAGACAGCTTCGTTTTTCTCAGAGGATCTTCCTAGAAAGCACTGCCAGGCCTACAGGTCTCCAATGGACGCTGGTGGCCTCCATAAAGGATAAACACAACCCTAAGGGAACGTACCCACGATCTGCACATGCAGCAGTCTAGACAAAGTGTGTTTTCTTTTGCGGAGATGAGAGCGTTCTCGGCTGGAAAATGCAGCGTCTGTTCCTGCAGTCAGAGTTCTGGGCGCAGCAAATTTTCGCTGTGTTTCTCCAGCTGAGAACACTCATGTCTCCACAAGCATACTGTATATTGACATGCTGCTGCTCGGGAAGTCACGCCTCAGATCAGTTTACACTGTGGAGAAAATAAGCACAGCAGGCACGGGATTTCTATAAACCACATCCACTGTGCTTGTACTGCACAATGCAGCGTCTTGGACGCAGGGAAAACATGCTGCATCCAAAACACGACTACGGTCATATGAAAAAGTTTGGGCACCCCTATTAATGTTAACCTTTTTTCTTTATAACAATTTGGGTTTTTGCAACAGCTATTTCAGTTTCATATATCTAATAACTGATGGACTGAGTAATATTTCTGGATTGGAATGAGGTTTATTGTACTAACAGAAAATGTGCAATCCGCATTTAAACAAAATTTGACCGGTGCAAAAGTATGGGCACCTCAACATAAAAGTGACATTAATATTTTGTAGATCCTCCTTTTGCAAAAATAACAGCCTCTAGTCGCTTCCTGTAGCTTTTAATGAGTTCCTAGATCCTGGATGAAGGTATATTTGACCATTCCTGTTTACAAAACAATTCCAGTTCAGTTAAGTTTGATGGTCGCCGAGCATGGACAGCACGCTTCAAATCATCCCACAGATGTTCAATGATATTCAGGTCTGGGGACTGGGATGGCCTTTCCAGAACATTGTAATAGTTCCTCTGCATGAATTCCGGAGTAGATTTGGAGCGGTGTTTTGGATCATTGTCTTGCTGAAATATCCATCCCCTGCGTAACTTCAACATCGTCACTGATTCTTGCACATTATTGTCAAGAATCTGCTGATACTGAGTTGAATCCATGCGACCCTCAACTTTAACAAGATTCCCAGTGCCGGCATTGGCCACACAGCCCCAAAGCATGATGGAACCTCCACCAAATTTTACTGTGGGTAGCAAGTGCTTGTCTTGGAATGCCGTGTTTTTTTGCCTCCATGCATAACGCCTTTTTGTATGACCAAACAACTTAATCTTTGTTTCATCAGTCCACAGGACCTTCTTCCAAAATGTAACTGGCTTGTCCAAATGTGCATTTGCATACCTCAGGCGACTCTGTTTGCAGAAACAGCTTCTTTCGCATCGCTCTCCCATACAGCTTCTCCTTGTGCAACGTGCGCTGTATTGTTGACCGATGCACATTGACACCATCTGCAGCAAGATGATGCTGCAGGTCTTTGGAGGTGGTCTGTGGATTGTCCTTGACTGTTCTCACCATTCTTCTTCTCTGCCTTTCTGATATTTTTCTTGGCCTGCCACTTCTGGGCTTAACAAGAACTGTACCTGTGTTCTTCCATTTCCTTACTGTGTTCCTCACAGTGGAAACTGACAGTTTAAATCTCTGAGACAACTTTTTGTATCCTTCCCCTGAACAACTATGTTGAATAATCTTTGTTTTCAGATCATTTGAGAGTTGTTTTGAGGAGCCCATGATGCCACTCTTCATAGGAGATTCAAATAGGAGAACAACTTGCAAGTGGCCACCTTAAATACCTTTTCTCATGATTGGATACACCTGCCTATGAAGTTCAAAGCTCAATGAGGTTACAAAACCAATTTAGTGCTTTAGTAAGTCAGTAAAAAGTAGTTAGGAGGGTTCAAATCAAGAAATTGATTAAAGGTGCCCATACTTTTGCACCGGTCAAATGTTGTTTAACCCTAAAACGCGCAAGCATAACAATCTACCATAGAAAACAAATGACCTAGCAGTCCTGCGAGGCCCCAGGTATGCGTTCTAGGGTTAAATGCGGATTGCACATTTTCTGTTAGTACAATAAACCTCATTTCAATCAAGAAATATTACTCAGTCCATCAGTTATTAGATATATGAAACTGAAATAGCTGTTGCAAAAACCCAAATTGTTATAAAGAAAAAAGGTTAACATTAATAGGGGTGCCCAAACTTTTTCATATGACTGTATTCCTGATCGTGGGCACTTACCTTAATACTAATATTTCTGGCAGCTGAGAGATTGTCCAGACTAAATACACTGGTAACAATTTTCAGCCACAGCACAGCCTTCTCCTGTACTGAAATTTGCTCCACTATTTTAGTTTAGGCTACTTTCACACTTGCGTTGAACGGTATCCGTTGCATTGCGTTGTGTAACGGATGCAACGGATGTGTTGCATATAGTGACACAACGGATGCAACGGATGCTGCAAAACAACGCAATTCGTTTTGATTTTTTTTTTTTTTTTTTCCCGGTTTTACCAGCGGCAGACTATAGTGAACGATCAGCTGATCGTTCCCTGCAGCCGGCCGCTGGGTGATCAGCTGATTGCTCCCAGTAGCCGGCCGCCGGGTGATCAGCTGATCGCTCCCTGCAGCCGGCCGCCGGGTGATCAGCTGATCGCTCCCTGCAGCCGGCCGCCGGGTGATCAGCTGATCGCTCCCTGCAGCCGGCCGCCGGGTGATCAGCTGATCGCTGTCACTTGCCGGCGCCCGGGCATGCCGGCGGGCGGGCGCTCAGCTGAGCGCTGTGACTTGCCGGCGGCCGGGCATGCTGGTGGCCGGTCATTCAGCTGAGCGCTGTCGCTTGCCGACGGCCGGGCGCTCAGCTGAACGTTCGGCCACCGCGAGCCAAAATAAAGTTTGATTTAAAAAAAAAAAAAAAAAAAAAAAAAAAAGAGCATGCGCAGTGAAATCCAGAGGATTCCGCTGCTCAAAATAACGTTACATGCTGCGTTCCTCCCGCTGGGCGGAAGCAACGGAGCGTCGCCCAGCGGAAGCAACGCAGCTCCTTTTGGTACAATCCGTCAACCATACAAGTCTATGGGAAACAGCGGAATCCGTTAACGGATTCCGCTGTTTCCCAAAAGGGCGGATTGTAACGGAAGGAAAATAACGCAAGTGTGAAAGTACCCTTAGTTCCAACCTGTTTATGGCCAGATACTTCCATAAGGTATTCTTCTTTAGGGCAAATTCAGACGTCCGTGTATGGACCATGATGCAAGCACTCGCCGTGGGTCTACTGATCCTGACGAGACTGCAGAGTTCAGGTTGGGAGACTGCGTCTCAAAGCGTGTTTCACGGACGTCTGAATTTGCCTCTAACCTTACATTTTAGCGGCACGGTTCTCTGATGTGCATGCAGTCCATAGTAACAAAAAGGAGACAGTTGCACTCTGTAGTGCTAATATATATGTAACAATGAATATGGGAATATAGACATACATTAGTGCTATGAAAAACATGTAAAAATTGACATACTTAGCACACAAAAATGTCCAGTTTTATATGAGCCAAACAGCCAGCGGCAAGGCGACCTCATGTTTGTTGGGTCCCTATCAAACTAATGCCTCTCTTTGGGTTAAAAAAAACTACAATTGATGGGTGGACAGGAACCTGCAAATAAAGAATTAAAATAGCCTAAGGTTGAAGAGCAGGAGGGCTGAATAGTAGTTTTTTTTTAACCCAAAGGCAGACATTAGTTTGATAGGGACCCAACAATAAGAAGTTGCCTTGCCGTTGGCTGTTGGGCTCACATAACATCTGGCCATTTTTGTGTGCTAAGTATCTCAATTTTTACATGTTTTTCATAGCAGTAATGCATGTCTATATTCCCATATTCATTGGTCCACATGTCTTAGCGCTACAGAGTGCAGCTGTCTCCTTTTTGTTATTATGTTTCATGCTCAGTTTGCACCTGTTCACATTAGAAAGGTAGGATGTGCCATCAGTCTTTTTCTTAGCATACAGTCTATACATACACATTATACAGGGCACATTACAATTGATCTTACCATGTTTTCCCGAGCTATCCCGCTGATGCTTCTCAGGTATCCGTTCACCATTTGGTAGTTTTGGTGATAACAAGAGCAATAAGGACAGTGCCAAAAATAAGTTGATGCATCCGTAAGATCTGACGGATTCCATCTTCTTTCCTCGCGTCCTTCTTTCCGAACTTCCGTGTACCAAATGTCAAAACTCCACAGAGTCAATGCCCCCGCGGTCCATTCACCATCCGCACAGGCCTGGCAGTACTCCACATGACAAGTATAACCCTGTGCAAATACGTATGGCTGTAAAATGCTTCCGTCACATCTCAGAAGATCGGTAAAAAGGCGACATGATCATCATAGTTTTAGCACCGGTCTGGAGAAGGGAAAAACAAGGGACAGTGAGGAAAATATCACGGCATGGTACAAAGAAAAGTCATGGGTTTCACTAAGATATACCATGAGTACAACAAAAGGATCAGAGGTCCAGGACCCTCAGCCAGTGTCAGATGCGGGAGGCCTAAGCCCATAAAAAGTTTTTTCCCGGCTCAACAGCGCTCCCGTACATCAGCAGTAGCTCGTAAAAAAATAAAAATAAATAACAAAAGTAACTTTCACCTCGCGCTCCTGTTTTGATGCTGCCCGGATTCCCGCTGGTCTATACAAAACCCCCTAGTGTAGTGTGCGCTGGGCAGAGACTTACTGCAGCGGGTATGGCCTCGTTTTTGGAACGGTAACTAGAGACCGATAGGGAACTGGGTATAGTGTAGGAAAGGAAAGTAGTGGGGGGGGGGGGGGGGGGGAGATGCTAATGCTTCCTTAAAGGGACTTGGTCAGCAGGTTTCTGCAATGTAATGTGAAGACCGCATACTGCAAGAGTTAAAACAGACTGTAGCCTTGTGTCTTATTTCACAGTCTATGTCTATATTCCTGCAATGTTAGCTTAAGCCTTTTATCTTTATCATTAGTGGGTCTCAGCAGCATGCGAGCTCTAGTCCGACTTCAAACCCCTCTGTGAATAGCAGCTTCTGTCTATGGAAGTGTGGACAGGGGCAGCTCCCAGAACTCTGCTACATACAGAGCATAAAATCTTTCACTGTGTCAGAACGGCTGCAGCCATTAATCTATGCGATACATAGCTGAACTCAGGGCCTCTTTGCCTACATCATGCTGCTCTCAGATGAGGTAGAAAAAACCTGCTGACAGATTCCCTTTAAGGCCGGATTCACACTTGCGAGAGACCTGCACGGGCCTTACATCGCATCACCCGGCATCGCCACGTCACTAACGACGTGACCCTGACGATATATCGTTAGTGATTTCCAGGGTGTAAAGCACCCTTTAGCCTTTTGTATAAAAAAAAAAAAAATGTTTACAGTCATACGAACCCATTCGCATTCAACCGCCAACTATTACTCCTGAGCCTCCATAGCACATGACCTCAGTAGGGAGAGGCGATAAGCCAGAGTCAGACATCTGCTATCGAGGAAGAGTGAGGACACACGATGATTGGCGGCTTACTCCACAATCAGCAGCCAAAATACGTATAATGTGTGTGTACACCTTTCAAGGGGTCTCCAGCCTTTTGATACTGATGACCTATCCTTGCTAGGAAACATATCGGTGGGGGTCCAATACCTGGTAACCCCAATGATCAGCTGTTTTCAGCTCCAAAAATACCTGGATGTTAACAGTGAACGTAGACGGAGAAGCTCAGCTCCTGTCCTATTAGAAGGGCCAGGCTCAGATATTTCATTGGATTCAATAGAAGCTGAACAACGGTCACTTGTAAAGAAACAGAGCCGTGCTGTTCTGACTTTGTTCACGGTTTACATCCAGGTAGTACCAGAGCTGAAACCTGATGGATCAGTGGGGGGTACCTGGTACTGGACCCCCGCATATCTGATATTGAGGAATAGGTCATTAATATCAGCCTGGACAACTCCTTTAAGCTCAGCATGTGTCTCAGAGGTTGGACCTCCTGTTTGTTATGGTATGTGCAATGGAAATGGCATCACATTATGCGATGGGAATAAGGCTATGTTCACATGCATGCATTTCCTTCCTCCAGCATAGTCTATGATATTGCTATTTTGCTGTCTATACTGCATCTTTTTTTGTCTGCATCTTGGCTGCATTTTTGAAGATGCAGCATGCCAATTCTTTTTGCGTTTTTCCAGCATTTTTGAGCCCTTCCAGTCCATAGATTTGGCTTAAAGGGAACCTGACACTGTTTTCTTGCCCTATAAGCTGCGGCCACCACCAGTGGGCTCTATATACAGTATTCTAACATAATTAATAATTAATAATATAACCAGGCCGCTGTGTAGAACATAAAAAACACTTTATAATACTCACCTAGACGGTCGCTGCGTTGCAAAACGGTCAGATGGGTGGCACCGTTCTCCGGTGTTGGCGCCTCCTCTTTCGGCCATCTTGGTCTTCCTTATTCTGAAGCCTGGGTGCATGACACGTCCTACACACTTGCCGGCATTCAGGTCCTGCGCAAGCACACTACAATACTTTGATCTGCCCTGAGAAGGGCAGATCAAAGTGCGCCTGCGCAGGACCTCAATGCCGGCGAGTGTGTATGACGTAGACGCGTCATGCACCGTCATGCAATGCTGTATATAAGAGCCCACTGGTGGTAGCCGCAGCATATAGGGCAAAAAACTGGTGACGGGTTCCCTTTAAAAAACACATTAGGCAAAATGTGGCAAAAACCCATATGTTTTTTGCCACGGGTGCGTTTTTTGGGGCCAAAAACGCTCAACTTTGTGTTAGAAAAGATGCACTGTGTGCACATAGCCTAACTCAGGGGAACCTGACAGCAGATTCATGCTGGTCACAGGGTGGGCAGTATAAATCACACACTGGCTGCATTATGTTTCATTCTGTAACACTGCTGCGATTCGGGAATACATACTGTGGAGAGCCAGCATCATCTATATATGATAGATAGATAGAGGGATAGATAGAGGGATAGATAGAGGGATAGATAGAGGGATAGATAGAGGGATAGATAGAGGGATAGATAGAGGGATAGATAGAGGGATAGATAGAGGGATAGATAGAGGGATAGATAGAGGGATAGATAGAGGGATAGATAGAGGGATAGATAGAGGGATAGATAGAGGGATAGATAGAGGGATAGATAGAGGGATAGATAGAGGGATAGATAGAGGGATAGATAGAGGGATAGATAGAGGGATAGATAGAGGGATAGATAGAGGGATAGATAGATCGATAGATAGAGGGATAGATAGATAGATAGATAGATAGATAGATAGATAGATAGATAGAGGGATAGATAGATAGAGGGATAGATAGATAGAGGGATAGATAGATAGAGGGATAGATAGATAGATAGAGGGATAGATAGATAGATAGATAGATAGATAGATAGATAGATAGATAGATAGATAGATAGAGAGACCAACCGGCCTCGGACTAGTCATCTGAGACGCACAGTCACAGACAGGCACTCTGAAAGTTTACTCCAACACACTGCGCAAATCTACTGTCAGGTTGCTTCAAAATATATATGGAAAATAGGAAGCAACTCTCTAAATTGGGTACATGCCCATGATCAGGACTTGCTGTGTCCTGGACTCGGCGGGTCCTGACCTGCGGCTGCGGGGCCACGAGTCTCCTCCACAGAAGACCGCAGCTGCTCGTGCCCTCGATCAGGGTTTGGGGCGCTGCAGTCTCTCTCTTCTCTTCTCCCTGCGGAGGATGCTTGCGACTCCGCAGCACAGAATTGACATGCTGCAGCTCAGAAAGCCACAGCGCAGGTCAGTTTTCGCTGCGGGCTGTACATGTACAGTGGGCACGGGATTTCTAGAAATCCATCCACTGTGCTTGTACTGTACAATGCAGCGTTTCAGAAGCAGCGAAAACCCACTGCATCTAAATCGCTGCAAACACTGATCGTGGGCACGTACCCTTACCGTTTTAGGTCTACAGCTCCTATGCAAACCTATGAGTCTACTTGATTAGAGAAGAAGGCCTCCCTTCCATCCTGTTACTGCGGCAGGTGATGGTACACGCAGGATAATATTAATTTAAAAAAAAACATGTAGCGGAAAAATTTGGAGTGGAAAAGGAGCAGGTGACAAATTTTGAAATCCACGGTGTGATTATTATGTTGCAGGAATGCTGTGAATTTACACAATGGATTTTCCTCTTGCAACGTATGTGGTGAAATCAGCACAGAAAATCCACACATATAATAAATGCAGAAGTTGCTATAAAAATCACAACAAATTTGTGGCAAGATCTGAGGTGGTAAAGCTCTGATACTGAGAACTAACCCTAACAATACACCCACTTAAAGGGAACCTGTCACCAGGATTTTCCCAATGTCAGCTAAGGCCACCACCTTCATATGAGTCCCCAAACCCCTCTATATGTCCAAAAAATTACTAATCATTGCCCCATAAGGCACGGTCCGGTTTGATGGACGCCGTTGGACTTGCTTGGCGCCTCCTCCTCAATTGCCTTCCTTTTGCCCTAAGTTATGTGGATGAGGCGTCCTACGTCATCCATACACCACCCCCAATCTGGCTCCTGCGCAGGACTACATGGCCCTGCCCTAAGAAGGACAGGGAAAACAACTGTAATGCGCATGCGCAAGGAGAGGAGAAAAAAGTGCCAGTGACCCGAAAGAAAAGCTGGCACATGCGCGCTTTTCCCTGCCCTCAGCATGGCAGAGCGATGTACGCAGGAGCAAGATTACTTTACAAAAACAGAATTTTTTTTTTTGCAGGATACGTTTTTTTGATCATCGAAGTCTATAGAAAACGGATCCGTTAACTGTTTCTTGCATTTGTAAAGGACCTTTTTTTTTTTCTTACTGGATCAGTTTCCAATAGAAGATAAATAGCAATCCGTTAACGGATCCGTTTTCCATAGACTCATGTTAAAGAAATTGCATCCTGCAAAAATCTAGTTTTTTTTTTAAAACGGACAGAAAGTTTTGTTTATGGAACTTTTTTTTTTGCCAACAGATTGATCCATTGGAACGGATGATTCCTGGAGGATTCTCTCAGCCTGAAAGAGCCACTCCGGATCCACTGGCTTTCGTGTCAAGTGGTATAGTGACATCCCGCTTACAGATATCTGCCAGCCCGCACCCCTCCTATGGGGTAATTTGGCCCCACTCACTTTTGCTTTGTTGAGTGGGGGCCAGACTAACCCTTTATGTTTTGTTTGTTTTTTTTGGGGGGGGGGGTAATTTGTAACGGTCTTCAAACTCTTTAATGCTGAATATCTGCCTGCCGAGGGAACTAGAGCCAGGATGGGAGGAGAGTCAGAGAGCAGAGGTTAGTGAGACAGGCCAGAAGAGGGCCATTCTGCCGAATAATTGCTGTAACAAGGACGAGCTCTGTACTAGAGTCTATTGCGGAACCAGTTGTCCTCCAATGGTCCGGAGCCCACGGCTCACCTCATGGCGGGCTTAGCAGAGTCCAGGGACCAGTCGGGAGTCGGGCACGAGTACCAATATTCAGGTCGAGAGGCTAGTGTAGTGGACCATAAGAATAATCTTTATTTCTATAGCACCAACATATTCCGCAGCGCTTTACAATTCAGGGGGATCCGTGGACGCAAGAAACGGGGAAAAGCAGAGGTTCAGTCTCAGCTGCTGGATGGCTAATACCAGGCTACACAGGAGAGTACAGCGGCACCAGAAGAGACATGTATGGCCATGTCTGTGCAGATGTTTTTGCAAAAAGTCTCTCTGTGTGATGTGTTGCCCTGCTACGTCTATGACGGTGCCCGGTTTCGGGGCGGTGGACGCTCCCCTGAAGAGCCGAGTGTCGCACCGCCCGGCCGGGGCGGATCACAAGCTCAGTCTAGTCAGGTAGAGCGGACCCCTGCCAGCCATCCCTCCGCTCCCCTCTACACATGCCCCAGAACTGGTGCCATCCACCGCTGTGCAGATGAGAAATTCCCCTAATAACCCATTTTTCGCTATTCCTGCTTGCTGTCAGTGAATAGAAATACTCATTACTGACAGGTCCAATATTCTGGAGATTTGGACTGCACCTTCCAGAGCTGAGACAGTCACGTGACACTTCCATTGAGTTCTCTGGGAAGCTGCAGAGTCGCATCCTGTGACATTCGGCTCAGCCATTGTACCCCTTATAGAGTCCGAAGCAAAACAGGAGGATATTAGACTTTTTTTTTTTTTAAGAGGAAGGGAAAGACACATAGTAAGGAGGTGCTTGACGGTATATGGAGCCGCCATAACGCCGCTGCCCTCACACAGGATAGCTCCAGTGCCGCTCTCATACATTACGTACCTGCTCGTCGTGAATCCGGATGTGCCCGCACAGCGAGGACGCAGCGCACGGATACACACAGTTCTCGGTAAAGAATGAGAAACCCAATCAATGCAACAAGTCTCTCCTACACACAGGCCCGGAACTTGTTATTCCACAGGATATCCTTGCGCTCATGTGAATACACTTCAGCGCATGTGATCAGTCTGGCGTAAGATACGTAATGGGCGTACGTAGTTTACGTAAATGAGCTCTTGTAGCACTTCTGGTTTCTGCGTGATTGTGCTGGGTGACTCACTGCTCTGCCACTGCGCATGTGCGAGTCTCAGCTGGTGCTCAGCTATCAGCAGTGGGAATTGTGTCTTTTGGGCAGGATGCCGGCTGTGCTCACGCAGAGTGTTTTTGAGGGTTTTTTCCAGAGAGAATCTCCCCAAAAGAACTGTTTATGTATATACAGAGTATTTCAATACATTTTTGGAGTGGAAGCAGGACTATATATATATATATATATATATATATATATATATATATATATATATATATATATATATATATGTTGTTGTGTGTCGTTGCCAAGTGTTTGTGTAGGGCGCTGTAATTGTTCTGGGTGTTGTCTGGGTGTGGGGGGGGGGGGGTGAGAGCGGTGTGTGTGTTGCGTTGTTTGTGGAGCGCTGTGTGTCTGCAGCGTTGTGTGTGTGGTGCCTTGTGTGTTGCGCGGTTTGTGTGTGTGGGGTGCGTGTGTGTGTTATGGGGGGAGGTATTTCTTGTGCAGTCTGTGTGTTGCACGGTGTGTGCATATATTTGTGTGTGCCGCGGTGTTTGTGTGTTGAGTGTTGTGTGTGTGCGGCGTTGTCTGTGTGTGTGGGTGTCTGTGTAGGGCGGTGTTTGTGGTTCCCAGTGCGTGTGTGTGTGTGTTTTTGGGGGAGGTGTGAACCCCCATCGTGCTCCATCCCCCATGCTGTGCACCCCCCATCATGCTCCATCCCCCATGCTGCGCATCCCCCATCAGAGCTCCATACCCCATGCTGTGTACCCCCATCGTGCTCCATCCCCCATGCTGCGCATCCCCATCATGCTTCATCCTCCATGCTGCGCACCCCCATCATGCTCCATCCCCATGCTGCACACCCCTATCGTGCTTCATCGCCCCATGCTGCGCACCCCCCATCGTGCTTCATCCCCCCTTGCTGCACACCCCCCATCGTGCTTCATCCCCCCATGCTGCGCACCCCCCATCGTGCTCCATCCCCATGCTGCACACCCCTATCGTGCTTCATCCCCCCATGCTGCGCACCCCCCATCGTGCTTCATCCCCCCTTGCTGCGCACCCCCCATCGTGCTTCATCCCCCCATGCTGCGCACCCCCCATCGTGCTTCATCCCCCCATGCTGCGCACCCTCCATGGTGCTCCATCCCCCATGCTACGCACCCCACAGAGAGGAGTATAATAGGAGGACTATAATAGGAGGAGTATTATAGGAGGAGTAGTCCTGGGTAGAGAAGAGTATAATAGGAGAAGTAGTCCTGGAGGTGAGGAGTATAATAGGAGGAGTAGTCCTGGAGGTGAGGAGTATAATAGGAGGAGTAGTCCTGGGGGGAGAGGAGTATAATAGGAGGAGTAGTCCTGGGGGGAGAGGAGTATAATAGGAGGAGTAGTCCTGGAGAGACTGGAGTACAATGGGAGTAGTAGTCCTGGGGAGAGAGGAGTATAATAGGAAGAGTAGTCCTGGAGGTGAGGAGTATAATAGGAGGAGTAGTCCTGGGGGGAGAGAAGAATAATAGGAGGAGTAGTCCTGGGGGGAGAGAAGTATAATAGGAGGAATAGTCCTGGCTGGAGAGGAGGATAATAGGAGGAGTAGTCCTGGGGGAGAGGAGTATAATAGGAGGAGTAGTCCTGGAGCTGAGGAGTATAATAGGAGGAGTAGTCCTGGGGAGAGAGGAGTATAATAGGAGTAGTAGTCCTGGGGGGAGAGGAGTATAATAGGAGTAGTCCTGGGGGGAGAGGAGTATAATAGGAGGAGGAGTCCTGGGGGGAGAGGAGTATAATAGGAGAAGTAGTCCTGGGGGGAGAGGAGTATAATAGAAGGAGTAGTCCTGGGGGGAGAGGAGTATAATAAGAGGAGTAGTCCAGGGGGGAGAGGAGTCTAATAGTAGGAGTAGTCCTTGGGGGGAGGTGTCTAATAGGTGGAATAGTCCTGGGGGAGGTGTCTAATAGGTGTAGTAGTCCTGGGGGGAGATGTCTAATAGGTGGAGTAGTCCTGTAGTCCTGGGGGGATGTGTATAGGTGCCCAATGTGTGCTGGGGGAGGTGTATAGGTGTCCAATGTGTGGGGGGTCGTGGCCGAGCGGGCAATGTGTGCGGGGGGCGGGGCCGAGCGGGCAACGTGTGCGGAGGGGCGGGGCCAAGCGACCAACGTGTGCGGAGGGGCGGGGCAGAGCCGAGCGGCCAATGCATGCGGGGGGCGGGGCTGGGCCGAGCTGAGCGGCCAATGCATGCGGGGGGCGGGGCCAGGCCGAGCTGAGCGGCCAATGCGACGGTTGTCAGTGTAATGACGTCATTTTGGAGCAAGACAGACAGACAAAATAAAGCAATTATATATACATACAGTGCTGGCCAAAAGTATTGGCACCCCTGCAATTCTGTCAGATAATACTCAGTTTCTTCTTGAAAATGATTGCAATCACAAATTCTTTGGTATTATCATCATCATTTAATTTGTCTTCAATCATCTTCAAGATGAAACTGAGTATTTTAATCTGACAGAATTGCAGGGGTGCCAATACTTTTGGCCAGCACTGTAGATACAGTGCCTACAAGTAGTATTCAACCCCCTGCAGATTTAGCAGGTTTGATAAGATGCAAATAAGTTAGAGCCTGCAAACTTCAAACAAGAGCAGGATTTATTAACAGATGCATAAATCTTACAAACCAACAAGTTATGTTGCTCAGTTAAATTTTAATAAATTTTCAACATAAAAGTGTGGGTCAATTATTATTCAACCCCTAGGTTTAATATTTTGTGGAATAACCCTTGTTTGCAATTACAGCTAATAATCGTCTTTTATAAGACCTGATCAGGCCGGCACAGGTCTTTGGAGTTATCTTGGCCCACTCCTCCATGCAGATCTTCTCCAAGTTATCTAGGTTCTTTGGGTGTCTCATGTGGACTTTAATCTTGAGCTCCTTCCACAAGTTTTCAATTGGGTTAAGGTCAGGAGACTGACTAGGCCACTGCAACACCTTGATTTTTTCCCTCTTGAACCAGGCCTTGGTTTTCTTGGCTGTGTGCTTTGGGTCGTTGTCGTGTTGGAAGATGAAATGACGACCCATCTTAAGATCCTTGATGGAGGAGCGGAGGTTCTTGGCCAAAATCTCCAGGTAGGCCGTGCTATCCATCTTCCCATGGATGCGGACCAGATGGCCAGGCCCCTTGGCTGAGAAACAGCCCCACAGCATGATGCTGCCACCACCATGCTTGACTGTAGGGATGGTATTCTTGGGGTCGTATGCAGTGCCATCCAGTCTCCAAACGTCACGTGTGTGGTTGGCACCAAAGATCTCGATCTTGGTCTCATCAGACCAGAGAACCTTGAACCAGTCTGTCTCAGAGTCCTCCAAGTGATCATGAGCAAACTGTAGACGAGCCTTGACATGACGCTTTGAAAGTAAAGGTACCTTACGGGCTCGTCTGGAACGGAGACCATTGCGGTGGAGTACGTTACTTATGGTATTGACTAAAACCAATGTCCCCACTGCCATGAGATCTTCCCGGAGCTCCTTCCTTGTTGTCCTTGGGTTAGCCTTGACTCTTCGGACAAGCCTGGCCTCGGCACGGGTGGAAACTTTCAAAGGCTGTCCAGGCCGTGGAAGGCTAACAGTAGTTCCATAAGCCTTCCACTTCTGGATGATGCTCCCAACAGTGGAGACAGGTAGGCCCAACTCCTTGGAAAGGGTTTTGTACCCCTTGCCAGCCTTGTGACCCTCCACGATCTTGTCTCTGATGGCCTTAGAATGCTCCTTTGTCTTTCCCATGTTGACCAAGTTGAGTGCTGTTCACAAGTTTGGGGAGGGTCTTAATTAGTCAGAAAAGGCTGGAAAAAGAGATAATTAATCCAAACATGTGAAGCTCACTGTTCTTTGTGCCTGAAATACTTCGTAATACTTTAGGGGAACCAAACAGAATTCTGGTGGTTTGAGGGGTTGAATAATAAATGACCCTCTGAATAAACTTTTCACAATTTAAAAAAAAAAAAAAAAAATGAAATAACATTCTTTTTTGCTGCAGTGCATTTCACACTTCCAGGCTGATCTACAGTCCAAAAGTGGTTCCTAATTAGACATGGGCAAACCTGCGGATATTCGGATTCGGTAGGTCCGGCGAGACTTTAAAAAAAAAGTCTGATTCGGGACCAGACTTGACCCAGGACGTCAAACCCATATAAGACTAAGATACTCAAACTTGAGTGTTATAAAATTATGTTAGTAAATTCTAGGGCATTAAAGCAGGACAGTTATACCTGCCGAGTTTCCATGCAGCTGTCCCACTACGCTCTTTAAACCTCATGCATATTCACTGCCTCCTCCGCCAACCTTTTGTGACAGCATCTGTGATTGGTTGCTGTCAGGGTAGCTGTCTGGGTCCTGGAAGTGGAGTATAAAAATAAATAAATAATTGGATAAGATGGTGTAGGGTCCCCTGTATTTTGATACCAAGTGCAGATAAAATAGACAGCTGCGGCCCCCAGCCGTGTGCATTGTCTTAGCTGTGTATCAAAATACAAGGGACCCCACTTGTTTTTTTTTTAATTAGGTTCCCTTGTATTTTGATTCACAGCCAAGATAAAACACAGTTGGAGGTTGCAGCGTCCAGCTGTCTGCTTTATCTGTGCTGTGAATCAAAATATAGTGGGCCTTACACCATTTTTCCAATTATTTATTTTTATACTCCACGTCTGGGACCCAGACAGTTACTATGATGGCAACCAATCACAGATGCAGGCAGTCTGACTGCAACCAATCACAGATGCTGTCACAGAGGGTGGGCGGGGGAAGTAGTGTATATTCATGAGGTTTAAAGAGTGGACCCAGCTTCAGTGTGACAGCCGTGTGTGAGAGTAGGTAAGTATAATTGTCCTGCTTTAACCCCCATTGTGCTTCTTTTTCATCCGTGTGGCCCAACCTGAACAGTAACATGGAGTTCCCTGAGAAGTTCGTGTTCAGGGTCCATGCATGGACAATAGGTGTCCGTTACGGATACCAAACTTTGCAATTCGGTGTATCACATTTGTATCACATAAACCGACAACTACCAGTAGATCTTAATTGGCAAGGAGATACTGGGAGTTGTTATCATTCATCATCAGACTGTGGACCATACAGGAACCTGTTGACGTCACTCATGTCCCAGGCGTCTTACATCCTGTCAGGTCTCTTGGCATCAAGGCTGCTTTCTTCTGCATTCCACTGCAGCCAAGTGTTGCAATTGGTTCCTCCTGCTAAATGGGAGCAGCCAAAATGCTCTAATATAATGGGCTCAGAAATGGAGTGATCCCAGCTAGACTACCCGATCTGTGTGTGAGAGCCTGGCACTTGCCAACCATTATTGTTCTGGTCTCGTGGGGTCTATTGAGTGCTATTCTTTTGGGGGTGTCTGCTTTCCTTGGTGAAGGGTCTATCTGTCCTGCCGCAGTCAATTGAGTTTACTTTTCGTAGCTGACTTGGACATTATTTAAATTGATTTTTTATCAACTGCAACTCTGTCTTATTTTTGGATTAGGGCTTATATTTCAAACATACTCAAAAATCCTGAAAAATCGTGCTAGGGCTTATTTTCAGGGTGGGTTTAATGTTTGGGGAAACAGATGGTGGTGTCTCTGATCAGAGTTGTCCTCTTTCTCTTCTTAATTTTGTCCATACATCATAATGACTTTTCAGATCCACAACTCATCTCTGCAGACTTCCATCTTCTCTGCTCTTCTGCAGCATATCCTGACACTATGCCCTTAAAAATAGCAGAATGATTGTAATGCTCTTGAATAAATATATTTGCTCTACAATGTGCCCCTAAATAAATAATTGTCCGTCACTGTGTTCCCTGCTCAAAATATGACCTACTCACTCTCCCTCCTATGGCACATGCCCTCCACACTGCACTCTTCTTTCCTCACTGCCCTCTGCACTGTGCCCCCCTATGCTGCCCAGACTTTATACTGTGACCCCCTCATCACACTCCCCCTCCTCAGCATACTATCACCTCCTGGCTCTGCCAATATACTGTACGCTCATGCAATTTCCTTTCTAAACCACCTTCACACACACTATACAGTTTCTTTTCTGTTCCTCTTCAAACTTTTTTCCTCATGCTATTTCCTTCAAAAGGCTCCTCACACATTTTCTCATCCCTCATACTGTTTCCTCTCACAACCATACTATCTCCTCACATATTTACCCTCTGACCCCCCATACTGTCTCCTCACACATACCATCTGCTCTCCACACTATGTCCACACCCATCCCATCCTTCTCGTTCCCCATACTGTGTGCGCGTACATCCTCTCTCATACTGTTTTGTCATACAAGCCCCTCCTCACTCTCCATACTGTGTCTGTACCCATCCCTCCCTTGCGCTTCATCCTGTGTCCTTACATTTCTCCACCTTGCTCCGTATATTGTGTCTGCATTCATCCCATCCCTTTTGCTCCCCATACTGTGTCTGTAAACATCCCCCCTTATACTGTTTCCTCATACATGCCCCTCCTCAGGATCCATACTGTGTCTGCACCCATCCCTTCCTTGCTCGTTATTCTGTGTCCTTAAATTTCTCCCTTCCACCTTGTTCTCATTACTGTGTCTACACCCATTCTATCTTCACTAAACATAACGAGTCTGCTCCATCACTCCTCACTCCCCATACTGTGTCCTCTAACATCCCCACCTTGTTCCCCATACTGCATTCTCATACATCCCCCCTTGCTCCCCAGTCTGCACCCATCTGCTCTCTTGCTTCCCAAACTGTGCCCTCACATTCCTCCCCCCACTCCCCATTCTGTATCAGCAAGCATCTTCCCCTCACTTCTCCTCTGTCAGCACCCAACCCTCCTTCCCCTTGCTCCTAAATTATGTCCTCAAATAATCCCACCAATTACAATAAATATTCGGTGTCTTCAGCTCCACTGCAGCACTTACCACCAATGCTATGTGCACATCTGCGGCGCCAGCGACTGACGTCAGCAGCGTGATCAGATCACCTGATCACACTGCTGACATCGTTCTGACCCAGAAGTGCCGATGATAAAGGCTTCAATTGTACTCGCGTCTGCAGTCACTGACCAGACACCTCAGTGCCCTCCTGCCAGCTGCACCCAGAGCAAAAGCACCACTGCCCCCACCCTTACCTGGATACATCGCTGCCTCCAAGGTATATTGATCTCCATTATCCTTGTTACTTTTAATCACTGAGAGCAACTAGAAATCCCAACATTATTGCAAGGGAGCTATTCACTGCATAAGCAGAAAATGTCATTTAGCCTTATTAGCTCATCATTGCTATGGAGGTAAGTACACCCCTCACATTTTTGTAAATATTTTATTATGTCTTTTCATGACATTGTACCGCCCCCGCGACAGCTGATGGGCTGCTCAGATCCGGATCCGCAGTGGCTCGAGGGGTCTCCGGCGGGGTCGCGCGGCCTCTCGAAAATAAAAGGGGGTGGAAAGGGTGGATTTGGATAATGTTGGATAATGTTGGTGGTAAAAATGGGGATACCGCCGCTGCTGTATTTAGGGGAGATGGGAGTGCCCGGGAGTGATGGAATGGCAGCAATTGATGTTAACCCCTCCGTGGGCAGGGGAAGGTGTCCCCGGGCTCGGTGGAGGTTTGCTCGGGACCCGTTGGGAACAAAGGGGCACCACGTACTCACACAGTCCAGAGATGCTGACACTGACACCGGATAAACCAAAATCTTGAACGTCCTGCAGCCTTAGTCCAAGCACGGTGGGTCCGTGCCCTTTTGGTGTTGCTGGTTGGTCTGAAGCCTTGTCCATTAGCACTGTGTTTACACTTGGTGGATTTCTTTTGCCTGTAACTACTAGGGTTCCACTCACCTGCGTGGCTAGCAGGGTGAGCTTGCTCTCAGGGTTCACGCGTGGGATCTGCTGGACGGTTTTGGGAAGTCCTATCCCTATGGTTGCATTATTACCCCAATTTTGGAGCGGGTGGAGAGCGGTTTGTGAAGATTCCGTTCCCGTTGGGTGAATTACTGGGCTGCGTGGAGCTACTTCCCAGCCTAGGGTCCGCGTACCCCGCCGTGCCCTGGCCTCTGCCCGGTTGTAGCAGAAGGCCACCGGTCTGCCCTCCGTGGCAGTACTGTGCCCCCTGTCACTACCCCCTGCAACCGGGGTTCTAGCTCCTTCCAGGCCAGACCAACGTCTGGCACCTAGGACTGTTACAGGAGCCCAGCTCCGCAGCGTGACCTTTCTTGTCACCGCTCACTGGCACTTCTCCTCCATTCTCCTCTCTCACTCCAGACACTTCTGGCCCTCCTTCTACCATACCTCCATCTGGGCAGCTATTCCCCTCAGGCTACCCATGGGTGTCTGGTGGGTGTGGTGCAGAGTGTTCCTCAGGATTTGTGTATACCTGTTCTTAGCAACACCAAAGGGACAGGACCCGTAACCAAGGAGGAGCGGGTACCATGCAGAAGGGCAGATTGCACGGCACCCTTGTGACGACCTGATAGGCCAAGGCGTCACAACATCACTGAAGAATTGACACTTTGATACGATGTAAAGTAGTCAGTATCCAACTTGTATAACAACAGTGTATATTTGGTGTGTCCTCTAAACAACTGAACAGTTAGCCATTAATATCTAAATCGCTGGCAGCAAAAGTGTGTACACCCCTAAGTGAGAATGGCCAAATTGTGCCCAGTTAGCCATTTTCCCTCCCTGGTGTCATGTGACTCATTAGTGTTATAAGGTCTCAGTAGTGTATAGGGAGCAGGTGTGTTACATTTGGTGTTATCCCTCAAACACTCTTTCATACTGGTGACTGGAAGCTCAACATGGCTCCTCATGGCATAGAATTCACTGAGGATCTGAAAAAAAGAATTGTTGCTCTACATAAAGATGGCCTAGACTATAAGAAGATTGCCATCACCCTGAATCTGAGCTGTAGCACGGTGGCCAAGAGCATACAGTGGTTTAACAAGAGAGGCTCCTCTCAGAACAGGCCTTGCCATGGTCAACCAAAGAAGTTGAGTGCATGTGTTCAGTGTCATGTCCAGAGGTTGTCTTTTTAAAATAGATGTGTGAGCGCTGCCAGCTTTTCTGCAGAGGTTACAGGGGTGGGGGGTCGGCCTATCAGTGCTCAGACCATATGCCACACACTGCATCAATTTTTTTCTGCATGGCTGTCGTCCCAGAAGGAAGCCTTTTCTAAAGATAATGCACAAGAAAGCCTGCAAACAGTTTGCTAAAGACAAGCAGACTAAGGACATGGATAACTGGAATCATGTCCTGTCATCTGAGGAGACCAATATAAACTTATTTGGTTTATATGGTGTTAAGCGTGTGTGATGGTAATGAGGTGAGTTGTACAAAGACAAGTGTATCTTGGATCTAGTCAAGGATAGTGGTGGGAGTATCATTTTGGGACTGCGTGTGTGCTGCCAGCTGTGGGGAGCTACAGTTCATTGAGAGAACCATGAATGCCCACATGTAATGTGACATACTGAAGCAGAGCATGATCCCCTCCCTTCGTATTCAAACATAATAATGACCCCAAACGCAGCTTCAAGATGACCACTGCCTTGGTATAGAAACTGAGGGTAAAGGTGCAGGACTGACCAAATGTCTCCAGACCTAAACCCTATTGAGCATCTGTGGGACTCCTCAAATGGAAGGTGAAGGAGCGCAAGATCTCTAACATCCACCAGAACCATAATGTCCTCATGGAGGATGGAAGAGGATCCAGTGGCTCATGTGAAGCTCTAGTAAACTCTATCCTCAAGAGAGTTAAGGCAGTGCTTGAAAATAATGAAGGCCACACAAAATATTTAAATTTTGGTCACAATTTTGTGACTGGGCTGTGGGTGGAGTTTCATCGTTCATCACAGCCCAGCATCTCGCACACTCTCTCCTTTGCTGCAGAGCGCCGTAAGCAGGAGTGATGCTGAGCTGTGACAAGCGGTGAAATGCCACCCACACACAAGTCACTTAGGAAGACTGGGGCCGGTCTCGGAGATCTCGGGTCAACTGGAAGTTGACATGACATCACTGGACCTCAGAGGTTACAGAGCCCAGGCGTCACGTGATGGGGATGAGCAGACCACAATAGTGCCGCTCAGAGGCAGAATTTACTACACAAGGTATGTGAGAAAAGCCTTCTTTATGAGATTTACATCGATGTGGCCACTGATGCTGAGTAGTGGACCACCCCTTTAAGAACGAATGATTGTTTTAGCTGATGAATCAGATGGAATCGTTGTTTAACCCAAAAAAAAATTCCCACCATAAATGAATAATTTTCCATGAGACTATTCACAGAAATATGGTTCATTCGTCACTGAGTGTGATCTGGACTACACAAGGAATGGCTGTGTCAGCATTACGAATGATCATTCATCGATTCTTCAACACAGCAGCATACTTTAAATCTATAAGGGGGCCTTTCTACAGTCCACCCCATGACTGTCTATGGCAGATGGCTTCTCTTCTACAGTAATTCTTCATCCATGCCGTCTGTGTCAGACACCACAAACCCCCTGCCTCCCTCCTCTGGCGACATCACGGAGCTGTGCAGGAACAGATTGGGGAAATGACCATAACGAATGTTGTTGGGAGAACAGTTTCTTGAAGACCAGGGCTACTCGGCGACACTTAACTATGTTAAAGCTGTGATATGATACCAGTTATACAACAGCCCCTCACTGAGTCATTATTTGCTTTGTTTTTTTTTTAAAGGTAAGGTATCGTGAATTTATATAATCCAAACAATGATTAGTTGTAAGATAACATGCAGTGATAATGTTATCTTGCTTAAAATAAAGATGTATTTCAGTTTTTATAATCCTGGAAAGCTGGACAATGGGGGCCGCCATTTTACATTCCAGAATCTAGCACGACAGTGCAGGCTCGATTTACAGCACCTCATGTACATAGCCGATAGTGGTCGGGTCCCGACCCCATTAGTTGTATGACAACTCCTCCCGCTGTGAAATGGTAACGCCTATGTGGACATCCCAATTCACAGCCATGGGTGTGTTCAGCAGCCATTTTTCCCTAGCCCACGCTTTGTGCCGGGCTGCATTTTTCTCCTACAGCCAGGATCTGAAAGCGGAAGTAAATACCTCCACCGGCCCACGATCGTTCTCCTCCATTGCTGCAAGTTGCTGTATTGCCGCTGCTGCTGTCTGACAAAAATGTGTTTCCACTTTACTTCCGGGGGGAGCTGTACAATGCATATACAGTCACCCATAAAATGGCGACACATTACTATGAAATACACCACGTCCCCTTTTGGGTGCAGTGTAACACCCAAAAGGGGAGGAGAATAGGCATGTCATCTAGTGACTGCCCAAATTTGCAGCTATCGTAATTCTACTAAGGATTACTATAGCTTTTTGCTGTTTACCTCAGAAGATGCTCCCCCTGCTGGTAATTCTAAGTATTTTTTTTTTTTAAACGTTTTACTTTACATATTTCAAAGTTGAATTACATTCAGAAAATAGTTGTTACACAATTAAAATAATATTGTTTGCTGATTTGGGCTAGAAAAAAAATAAAAAAAAAATAATTAGACAATACCTTCCCTTTAAAGCACCACTGCAGTAGGGTTTTTTTTCAGCGCTTACACCTAAGCCCTTGCCCTTGGTCTTATAATTATCTGCCAGCGTTTTCATTCTTTTTTGGTGCTGCTGAAGTCCCGCGGCGCCATCTTGTGTTCATAACTTCTGAGTGGCTGGAAGTCAGAAGTTACATTACAAGCTCTCAATACCAGTCTATGAGGGCCAGAATGAGGCTCTCATAGACTTGTATTGAGTTGTAACATACAGTGCGCTCCATAAAACACTCGAGCTGCTGCAGGGCACAAACTACTGTAGATTCACCGGAGCGGCGCTGGAAACAGGTGAAGCCGCTGGAAGGTGAGTATAAAATAGGGATCAGGGGACGTAGATTTAAAGCACCACTCCAGCGATAAAATACAAACAAAACAAGTCACTTTTTTTTGTTGTCTTGTGGACTTTGTGGAAGATTTTTCATGAATTTTACATTAAATAAAAACTCTTATTTTTGCCTTTAAGTTGTGAATTTTTTTTTATTGCCAAGATTCATGTCCTACAATAAAGTCGGAAGGGCTAACAAAATTCTATTTGTTAAAAAACACAAAAAAACCTATAGGCGAACAAAAGAAAAAAAATGCAAACGCAATAATGAATTGGGCCTATATTTAGAGTCGTCTCCTCAGAAATGTAGGATCTGCAATAAAAATACAGAGCAAGCAAAAGAGTAACCCAAGGTGCCATGATTTGTGTATTGGAAGCCAAGTTAGTCCTCTTTTACACGTCAGTGAAAACAACACACGTTTTTCATGGACATGGTGAAAGTGCGTATGGCCCTCCATGGGCCGTGATTTTGGCACACGTGTGTTCTCCATGTGCTATCTGTGATAGCACACGGAGAGCAGGAACTTTATACTCACCTGTCTCCGGTGCTACTGTGCCACCCCTGCAGCGGTCGAACTGCTCGGATCCGGGGTTGCTGTGGCTCGAGGGTCTCCGTACCTGGGGGCTTGCGGACAGTCAAATGTAAAGGGGGGTCTATTTACAGGGGATAAATGTTCATGACACTACCCGTGGTTCGCAGTAAATGGGAGTTCCGCCGCTGCCGATGGGACTACCCGGGGGAGATGGAGCGGGACAGCCAGATGACAATTCCCTCCATGGGTAGGGTAGGCCCCGGGACTCTGGATGGTGGTGGTGCAGGAATGCGGGGTGCAGGCCGCGCAGCTGGCCAGAAACAGTGGGGGAAATGCAGCGCACTCACTCAGACCGTGTGGGTGTTGTTGCGAACATCAAACAGACTCCGACACATAAGTAAACCAAGTCTCTGAGCACCGCTGCGTTTCTGGGGGGGAGCTCGTCCGGGAATCCGCTCCCTTTGATGTTGCTGGTGGTCTTGACCTGCATCCTTGCACTAAATTGTAGATGGTTTTGCGTGACCCCTCAGCTTGAAGCTCTCGGGGTCCCGCTCCCTATACTCGGATATGGAAGCTGTTCTCTTGATGGCTGACACTTGGGATTTCAGTGGGTCGCATGGGTTGGAAAGCCCTATCCCCCTCGTTGTGTTGGTGCCTTCGATCTCTGAGCTCTTGGGGACAGTTCATAAAGAGACTATCCTCCACATGTTAATTATCAGGTTGCGTGAAGCTACTGATACCTGGACCCTAGATATGATCTAGGGTCCAGTACCCCGCTGTACTCGGTACCAGTCCGGTTACTAAATATTCTGGTGCCGACCATTCTCCAAAACGAAACCTGGCTCCTTTCTCCAATACTCTGCGACCGGGTCGCTGACTCCTCCGGTCCCAGACCACCGTCTGCGACCTAGCCAATGTCTCCCAGGGAGCTCCAACTCCCCTAGCTCCTCACTCTCTGAGAGCTACTACTCAACTCCTCTCCCAACTCCCCAGGTACTGCCACTTCAGCTCCTCTCTCGTTGAAAGCTGACACTGAACTGACTTAAGTCCCTCCCACCAGTCTGTCTGACCCCTAGGCGGGTGGCCCTATTCCAGCTAGACCACTCACTGGTGTGCCTGACAGGGTGTGGTGTAAGGTGACTAGGATTTAAATGCTGATAGAAGCAACACCAAAGGTTAGGATCCCAAAACCATGGAGGGTGGGTTCCGCACTATAAGGACAGGAATGCAGTCCCCTGTGACACCATGACTAGTCCAGGGCGTCACACTACTCTCCGTGGTGCTGCTATCTCCAGTGCTACGGTCACACTTGCTTCCGGGTCCACGATTCAAAGAATATGCAATGAGCATAATGAGCGAGCCCTGAAGCAAGTGACAGCAGCGTCGAAGACAGTAGCATTGGGGACATCAAAGCTGGAGACAGGTGAGTATAGAAAATAATTTTATTTCAAAGACACGTGTCACACGGATCACACCACTATGAGGTCCATGTGACATCAGTGCGGAACACATGGTCCATCAGAGATCACTGATATGTGCACAGACCCATTGATTTTAATTGGCTTGCGTATGTCCGTGTCTCCGGTACTAATAAAACCGATGTCATACGTACCGGAATCACTGACATGTGAAGGGGGCCTTTAGGGCCATTGCAGTGCCAAAGAATCCTTACAGGGGTATTCCCAGCTTCGAGATCCTATCCCAATATGTAGAAGGTGTAATAATATTAGAAAACATGTCCAATTAGAAATGTAGTATAGTTCTCCTGATATAGCCATGTCTCTTACATCATGTGCAGGGCATTGCAGCTTAGGTATCCATGGTTATATCCACTCATATAGTGACAGTTAGTTGCTTGTGGTGGTAACCATGGATACCTTAGCTGCAATACCCTGCACATGAGGTAAGAGACATGGCTGTATGAGGAGAGCTATACATTTCTAATTGAAGGTATTTGCTAATATTATAATAATAATAATAATAAAAAAAATATCTGCTACATTTCGAGATAGGATTTTGGAGATGGGACTACCCCCTTTAAGGCTATGTGTGAACGCTGCGGGTTTTTTTTACGGGTTTTTTTTTTACACTGCGTTTTTGGCTGCAAAAAATGCACAAAAACGCACCCGCGGCAAAAGCACAGCGGTAACAGCTCATCATTTTTTTATTGCGTCTTTGTGCATTTTTGACTGCGTTTTTCCAAAGCTTTGGATGGGTGGAAAAACACAGCAAAACGCAGGAAAAGAATTGACATGTCCATTTTTTTTCACAGCTCAAAAACGCAACCCAAAAAAAAGCTGTGTGCGGACAGCAAAAGTAAAAAGTCATAGACTTTGCTGGGGAAGCACAACGCATGAAGTTTTGAGCCCAAAAATACACTGCAAAAACGCGGAAAAAACCGCAGCATGCGCACATAGCCTAAATCTCCTAGGGCCGGTTTCACCCATTTTGGTATGTGTGATTCCCACACTTAATACAATGAATGTGCCTTTTCCTACTTTGATCCTAATCTTGAGGATTAAACCTACAAATGTAGATAAATAGGATGGGAAAAAATGCACACAGACAGGCGTCACCCGTGTGCCATCTGTATTTTACTGTTTGTTAACTTTTCAGAAACTAAAGAAAATTCAATACGAGAAAAACAGATGCACTAAGGAGTGTAAAAAATGCTAAAACATGGATCAAGAAAACTGCAGAACACACGGCGTTAAGGTGGCTCCACGACTGACATTTATGGCACCCGTCAGCTACTGTATGTCCATAAAAATGTCGTCAAGGGAGAGCAGACAATCCTAAGAGCTGTCAAAACATGTAAGAATCAAGATGTAAATTTTTGAGGAAGAGACAAAACCAAAAAGAAACAAAATGAATATATACTATAGGGTATAGTACACAAGGTTTTTGATTAAAAAGAAAAAAGCATAAGGGTATGTGGACAGGATCAGGACCTGCTGTGTCCTGGACGCGGTTGGGTCCTGACCTGCGGGACCACAAGTGTTCGCCGAAGGAGACCGCAGCTGCTCGTGCCCACGATCCGGCCTCGGACCTCTGTGGAGAACACTTGCAAGTCCGCAGCAAAATATTGACATGCTGTGGCTTGGAAAGCCGCACCACAGGTCAGTTTATGCTGCGGGCAGAACACGCACAATGGGGATGGGATTTCTAGAAATCCATCCACTGTGCTTATACTGTACAACACAGCGTTTTGGACGCAGCTGAAACATGCAGTTTGCAAAACACTATGAACCCTGATCGTGGACACGCACCCTAAGCAGTCCCATGTGGCAAAAATTGGCCCATTCAGGACAGTCCCTAATCCTGTAATATGAACAGTCCACCTTGTAATCAACCAACATCAATGTATATGTGGACAGAAAAGGACCGGGGCCCGATTGTACCGATATTCAGCCATGAAAAGCTACATAACTGAAATATCCAGCTCAAGGAGGGTGAGACCACAAGCCTGTTTGTACATAGCACAAAATTTAAAACAAAAAAACAAAGGGAGAAAAACCAAAGACATGAGCCGGAGTGTAAGTTGTTGTGGCAGGGTGACCGTACAGTCGGGTCCTTGTCCTTCTATGCCTCCATATACATTGATGTTGTGTGACACAAAATGAGGTATAAATATTAGAGGATTAGGGACGACCCTGATTGGGGTACACCTTGTTGTGGTGGGATGGCTTTACACTCTTTTTTGTTAATTATCAAGTGTGTACTAAGCAGGGCTGTGGAGTTGATCAGCCAAACCTCCTACTCCTCAATTATTTTGACCCCAACTCAGACTCCCTCATACTTAGCTCATGTTTAACTGATATATTTATTGGAGTAAAATGGTAACATCAGGCTTTTCATCATCAGGCTTTATTTCTTGTTCCTTTTAAAGGCCTTCAGCTAGATCTCGAGCCATGGTAACTTGATGGCTTAACGTAGGAAGATCAATCTTGTGCAAAGCTAGATAGGCCCACCAGGGTCGTCTCCATCATTCATCACCATTTTGATACAATAATCAAGTTATTTAGATATATTTTATGTTCTATTTATTGGAATACAACTTTAGAACACAAAATTTTTTAATAAATTCTAATATGCAATACACTAGGCAGTAAATCGGAAAAAAGTTACTGAGAAAAACGTACTGCAGTCTATGAATTTGTTCTGAGAAATAGTATTGCCTCCATCAGATCCTCCTTCATAGATTACCTCAATCTGATCTAAGAATCAGAATGTTAGAGTTGGAAGGGACCTCCAGGGCCAACTGGTCAAAGCCCGTCTCAATGCAAGGTTCACTAAGCCGTAGACAGATGGCTGTCCAGCCTCTGTTGGAAGACTTCCATTGAAATGGAACTGACTTCCTCTCATGGAAGCCTGTCCCACTCATTGATCACCCTGTCAAATAGTTTGACTATCTAATCTGCATCTTCTCCCAGAGCCTTTAAACATTCCTCGAAGGACATAGTTTGCTGTCCATTCACCATCGTGGAAGCTCTTCTCTGAACTTGCTCCAGTTTTTCGATGTCTTTTTGTTTAAAAAATGTGGTTCTCAGAAGAGGATTCCGTATTCTAAATTAGGTCTGACCAAAGAGGAGTAGAGGGGGATAATTACTTCGTGATCTAGACTCTGCTTCTCTTAAGAACACAGTATGCCTTTTTTACTGCTGCATCACACTGCTGACTCATGTGTAGTCTGTGAACTATTTGTATACCCAAGTCTTTTAATTTAAGGCTAGAGAACAGCCTCTCTACACTAACTTGGGTTGGTGGTAAAGCCGTAACCACATGGGCAACATCTCTAACAATTTCAGGGTATAAAGGAATTGCCTCATGCACAGTAAGTTTTGATGAACGGTTGAACTTCTACTTTGAGAGCAAGTGGATAATTTTGCTGAAATCTGGTCAGTTTGCTATGGGAATTTAATTTTTTTTATCCCTACAGCAACACTTTCACTCATCTGATGAGGCTGACGATATGGCAGCAGTAGCACTGGCAGGACCCAAATCGTCATCTTACATGCTAAAGATATGGCAGCAGTAGCACTGGCAGGACCAAAGTCCTCTTGCTCTTTGCAGTCCTGTAGCCGCTCATTCTAACTGCTTCCTGTCAGAACTGCTTTTCCTTTAGTAACCTCACGATCATCCAGAACTATATGATGACTTGGGTTCACAATCAGCTGCCAGAAGAATTTTATTTTCTAATAGAAGTGTGTTTCATTGAAGCAGCAAATGTCAGAGTGAACTTCATTTTGGGGACAGGCCAAATGGAAAGTTCTTCAACGCTTATCAAAGTACCAGGAGTTAAATACTCAGCTTGTAAATTTGTCATTGTAAATGGATAATGAAGTAATGCCTTACATTCAGCCACCTGTGTCCATTGACCTTCAGTGTTACCCATGTCTACAAGAATGCTTGAGCGGAAACTATTGTTCAAACTGTAATTCGGTCCTGTCCCACCGAGTGGCTTGAACTACAATTGCCCCTTTCCCAGCACATCAACATGAAATCAACTTTAGGAGTTCTGGCAGCAATAACCAATTTCCTCACTTTCCAACCTGTCCCTCTTGGAGACTTCTTACTTCCCAGGGACTTCCTCTGAGCTTCTCTACCAACCATGTACATAAAGTGCAGCACAGATTCATCTCAACTAAAAGCCTAAATCCTTAGAAAAGGAGTAGAAAAGACAGGTATAGGATATTTGATTTCTTTCATACGACTTTTTTTTTTCCAAAGAAAACAAAAATCCCAAAAACTTCCCCCACATTCAGCATTGAACTACTATGTCCAAATTATTATTTTCAGAGTGTGCGAGTCGATTCATTTCATAACAACTCCACAGCACTGGTACTAAGTAACCCATTCCATTTATATAGACTACCTGTTTTACAGCAGGGTATACACTCATTTTGTCGGTTAAGTGGTCAGTGTGAACATGCTTCTATGCAGGGCATGTCTACCAACCTCTACTCCAAGAGTATGTCTTTAGTTTCCAGAATATTACAAAATTTGTCAAAACTAGTGTTAAAAAAAAAATAATTTTTTATATATATATATATATATATATATATATATATATATATATATATATATATATATATATATATATATATATATTGTGAGACTGTGACCGGGGTTATCTATGACGGCCGGTATGTCTCGCCCCGGTTGTGCTCACTCCATGATAGAAAGTAAATCCACTCTAGGGTTAATGCTGTTTCCCTACAGGCTGAAGGAAGGGTTAAATGGAAACAGGAACAAGGGCAGGTGTGCCGGGTGTGAGGGAGTGAATACAACTCCCTGAGTTCTCTGCTGGAGAGGCACATGCATATTGGTGTGGACTTTTGTTTGGACATTAAACCGTGTGCTGTGAAACTTAATGCCTGGATCCCGTGTCTTCTGCTGCGCAGCCGACCGTGCTACCTCACAATATATATATATATATATATATATATATATATATATATATATATATATATATAAGGACACTTTTGTGTACTCACCGTAAAATGTCTTCCTTGGAGCCTTTCATTGGGGGACACAGACAGTGGGTTATATGGTGTCTCCAGGGGAGACGTGACACTAGGTTTGAAAAAAGTGTTAGCTCCTCCTCCCACAGCATATACCCCAGCTAGGCGGGAACTAGCTCAGTTTGTTGTAAAAGCAGTAGAAGGACAACCAAAACCACAAGGGTGGGAGCTGTGTCCCCCAATGAAAGGCTCCAAGGAAGACATTTTACAGTGAGTACACAAAAATGTCCTTTCCTTTCTCGCCTTTTCATTGGGGGACACAGACAGTGGGACGTCCCAAAGCAGTCCCTGGGTAGGAACTGAACTATTAACAATGTATAACATCAGACTAAGAGCTAACTAACAACTGCAACTGCAGGGAACACATAAACACTGTCAAAAAACCGAGCAGAGGCCACTTATAAATGGGCCACTGCCGCCTGAAGGACTTGTCTTCCAAGAGCAGCATCCGCGGATGCATGCGTATGCACTCTGTAGAATTTTGTAAACGTGTGCACACTGGAGCAGGTAGCGGCCTTGCAAAGTTGGTCCGCCCAAGCCTGATGGCGGATAGCCCAGGAGGCACCCACTGCTCATGTAGAGTGGGCCTGCACAGATTGAGGAGGAACAACACCTTGTGTTTTGTAAGTTTTACACATGGCAGTCCTGATCCATCGAGAAATCGTGGATTTAGAAGCCCGGTCGCCCTTTTTGTGTCCTTCTGAGAGGACGAAAAGGGCATCGGACTTGCGCAACGGCGCTGTTCTGGAGATGTAGACCCGCAGAGCCCTGACAAGATCGAGAGTGTGAAGGGCTTTCTCAAAGGAGTGGACCGGGGCCGGGCAGAATGACGGCAACACAATGTCCTCGTTCAGGTGGAAAGAGGATACAACCTTCGGAAGTAAGGCGGGGGAAGGCCGAAGGACCACCTTATCATGATGGAATATCAGGTAAGGTGAGCGACAGAAAAGAGCTGCCAGTTCGGACACTCGCCTGATAGAGGTAATAGCGACTAAAAAGGCAACTTTCCAAGACAGCCATTGAAGAGAGATTTCTCTCAAGGGTTTGAAAGGAGGAAGCTGAAGTGCTCCGAGAACCAAATTTAGATCCCAGGGATCTAAGGGGTGACGATAAGGGGGGACCAAATGCGCCACCCCTTGAAGAAAGGTACGGACCTGAGGGCGAGAAGCCAGCTGCTTCTGGAAAAAAATTGACAAGGCAGAAACTTGTCCTGTAAGGGTATTGAGAGCAAGACCCGAGTCCATACCGTCTTGCATAAAGGCAAGAACATTAGGGATTGGAAAGGTCAGGGGCGACCGATTATGACGGTCAGACCAGGACAGATAGGTCTTCCAGGTCCTGTGATAAATTCTGGCGGAGGAAGGCTTGTGAGCATTAAGCATGATATGAACTACCCTGGAAGAAAGATGAGACTTGGCTAGAATCAAGGATTCAAGCGCCACGCCGTCAAATGCAGCTGTGCTGTATTCTGGTGGAATATTGGACCTTGCGACAGAAGATCCGGACGGTCGGGAAGACGCCAGGGAGTGTCGCCGAGAAGGTGGAGGAGCTCTGGAACCAGGCTCTTCTGGGCCAGTCCGGGGCCACGAGAATCACCGGGATTCCCTCCGCTTTGATTTTCTTGATTACTCTCGGAATGAGAGGGAACGGAAGGAAAACGTATAGCAGGCGAAACTGCGACCACGGGAGGACTAGAGTGTCGGAGCCGAGATCTAGCAGGTCTCTCGACCGGGATACGAAGGGATGTACTTTGGCGTTTAGCCGAGACGCCATGAGGTCCACAGCTGGGAGCCCCCAACGAAGAGTGATCTGATGGAACACCTCGTCGTGGAGGGACCATTCCCCTGCCGCTAGACCTTGCCTGCTGAGAAAGTCTGCGGCCCAGTTGTCTATCCCCGGAATATGGACAGCTGAAATAATGGGGATGTGCTTCTGTGCCCAAAGAAGAATCCTGGAGACTTCTTTCATCGCTGCCCTGCTGCGAGTTCCTCCCTGACGGTTGACGTAAGCCACAACCGTGGCATTGTCTGACTGGATCTGAACCGGGAGGCCCAGAAGCAAGGGTTGAAAGGTCTGAAGGGCCAGAAATATGGCCCTGATCTCCAGAACGTTGATATGAAGGGATCGCTCGGGGTGAGACCAGCGTCCGTGAGCAGTGTGGTGGAGAAACACCGCCCCCCAGCCTAACAGGCTGGCATCTGTCATGACTACGTGTCAGTGGACAGGGCGGAAGGACTTCCCCTGAGATAGGGATGAGACCTGAGTCCACCAGACGAGGGAGCTGAGGGCAGTCCGAGATAAGCGGACTAACCGGTCTAGAGAGGCTGGATTCTTGTCCCAAGAGGACAGAAGATCCAATTGCAGAGGGCGCAAATGGAATTGGGCAAACGGCACGGCTTCCATGACTGCTACCATCTTGCCTAACACTCTCATCCCACTCCGGAGGGATGGGTAACGGCGGGAGCAGAGGGATTGGGCGGCCCGGATCAGGGAAGACCTCTCGTCTTCTGGAAGAAAAACCCCGGGCCTGAACCGTGTCTATCAGCATACCTAAAAAGGTGATGCGCTGATGAGGAATGAGGGATGACTTGTTGAAGTTGAGAAGCCACCCTAGCCTTGAGAGCGTGTCTGGGCAAATTTGCACGCTTTCTGAGCAAACTTGAGGAGAGCTCCCCTTGACAAGTAGGTTGTCCAAATAGGGAACGACCAGAACGCCTCTGGAGTGCAAAATGGACATGAATGCCGCCATGACCTTTGTGAAGACCCGATGCGCAGTAGCCAGTCCAAAGGGAAGGGCCCTGAATTGGAAATGACGGTGTCCTACCGCAAAACGAAGGAACCGTTGATGCGATACACATATGGGAATGTGTAAATAAGCATCTTGAATGTCTATGGAAGCTAGGAATTCTCTCGGTTCCATAGCAGCTAGTACGGCTCGCAATGATTCCATTCGGAAGGTCCGAATCCGTACGGACCCGTTTAGCCTTTTGAGGTCCAGGATAGGACGGACAGAGCCATCTTTTTTGGGGACGACAAAGAGGTTTGAATAGAAACCTTTGCCACGCTGTTCCAGGAGCACTGGAATGATAACGTTTGCTTTCTGTAAAGAGGCTATGGCCTGACATAAGGCCTGGCTTTGCGTTGTTGACTTTGGAAGCCGAGAACGCAGAAACCTGTTGGCCGGTAGGGAATGGAAATCGATCTTGTAACCTGAGGTGACGATTTCTCGAACCCAAGCATCGTGAGTATGGTCTAGCCAGATATCCTGAAAAAGCAGAAGCCGCCCTCCAACAGGAGTCGGCTCTGAGGGGTACCCGGCGTCATGCTGAAGGGGCCTTGGCGGGGCAAGGTCCCTTGGGTTTAGATTTCCTGGCGTTCCCACTCCAGACAGAGTCCCTTGAGGGACCGGATCCCCAATCTGAGCGTTGCGACGACCCCTGTGTTTTTGGGGGGCGGGCCGAAAGGACTGCCTGCGCCAAGAAGACTTTTTAAAATTTTTGGATACAGGCCGCTTTTGTGGTAGAATGGTACTTTTACCACCCGTCGTCTCAGATATAAGCTTGTCCAGGGATACTCCAAACAGACGAAGACCCTGGAAGGGGAGTGTGGACAGGGACTTCATGGAGGCACTGTCCGCGTTCCATATCTTTAGCCACAGGACTCTGCGGGCAAAAACAGCGTTGGCTGCCGTTACGGCTGACAAACTAGCTGCATCTAAGGAGCCGTGAAGCAAGTAATTAGAGGCTAGAGAGAACAAATCAAGGATCTCAAGAGCCTCTGAAGGAATATTGCAAGAGCGAAGCAACTTGCGCAAGTTCCTACTCCACACACTCCTAGCTCTCGCCACCCATGTCAAGGCAAACAGGGGGTGCAGAGGGGAGCTGGAAGCCTGGAAAATAGATTTGACCGCAGCATCAATTGCGCGGTCAGACGAGTCCTTGAGAGACGCGGTGTCTGAGACAGACATAACCGTGTGTTTAGCCAGCCTGGATACTGGCGGATCCACAACGGGGGGTACTGCCAGAGCTTAACCAGTTCCGATGGAAAGGGATAAGCGAATGAAGGAGGATTTTTTATTAAACCTCCTATCAGGGTGATCCCACCGTTTTAGATATGATTTGATGAAAAATCGGATCCTGGGCAAAGGACTTAGGAGGCTTCTTGGCCCGCTTGATTATTCCAAACCAACGGATAGGAATAGTTTATTGATATATACCAGTAATCACCCCAAACATATGAAGAGATCGTTACCTCTCTCACAGCACATACGTGTCGACCGATTAGTTTCGAATAGCGACACAAGGACTATACGCCACTAGGAAATGAGTAATAGGTTCCTTGAAAGGGGTTATCCCCTTGGGGTGGCTCTAGCCACTCAGCCCAGAACAACCAGATCTTGTGACACCAGTGACCGGATACCGTTCATTAACACCTTTCATCCTTTCTCCCCACTACTAAAACAGATCATATTGAGACATTGGTCCCTACTATCTGCGGCTTATCCACGTGTGACGGAATTTGGCAACCCACCACTTTTTTGCTTCAAGCGATCGGACAACTTAAGAAACAGTTTGGTCCGGGCGGACATAGGTTCCGCCACACACAAATCACGACAGGCTTTTTTAGACACACCACAACGGGGCACATTCCCATGCTTGGGATGTGCTCAATGCTCTAATGTAATTAAGGGTGGGACATTTTCACACCCTAGAACGGGCAAAATCTACAACATTAAAGGCCTATTCACGTGTAACAGTTCCTATGTGGTTTATCTTATCAAATGTCCGTGCGGTCTCGGATATGTTGGGGAGACTACCCAACATGTCCGAGACCGCATTAATAAGCACAAGTCTGATATTCGTTGTGGCCGGTCATTATTACCCATTCCCCAGCATTTCATTTCAAAAGGACATACGATTTCACAACTACGCTTCCAGGTGATTGACTATGTGGATGTCATTAGCAGAGGTGGGGATAGGGTTAAACGATTGCGTGAAGCTGAGGCCAGATGGATTCATACCTTAGACACTATTGAACCCCATGGGCTGAACCGTAGATACGAGTCAGGATTATAATTGGTTTTACCCTTGACATTGGTCGTTATGGCTCTGCTCTCGACTCTCTAGTGATATTGTCTTATGCTGTTATTGGTTCATCCATGTATGACAGTACGTTTTCTGATGGAATTACCTTTCTTATGACTCTTTTAGGTACTCATCAACCTTGGGATGTTTTTCAGGCTGGTTAATTTTGTATAAAGATGTATAAAGTTTAGACTTAATTTGGTCCGCAGGACCCACTTTATTTTCGTATACAACAATAAGGATTTTTTCCCCCCTTCCTCAAACCCCCTTCCCCCTCCTTTTCCCCTCTTCCTTTCCCTCTCTACCTCTCCTAAGTCTATTTCCCTTGGGATCCTGCATGGATTTATATTAGGAATGATAACATAGAGTATAGTAACATACTGGAGGTCTCTTCATATAATTGTTTATGTTTTTTATATGTATATATGCTACATACATAGATCATGTGTCCCTTGTATCAGTGGACACGCATTATATATATACACACTGACACAGTCTTCATGTGAAATACGATACGAGCAAATATCATACTAATTGTAATGATTCTATAGCCAAAATCTCTATTTTAAATTAATTTTTCTTTCTTTCAGAATTATTGACACCGCACTCCTGGGCACTATCTCTGTTAAATGTTGCCCATATGCACAGAAGCTTACAGTCATAGGAACGTCACTAATTATCCACCCATTCTGGATTAGGGACGCCCCCTACACTAGCGTCATCCCTGGGACACACCTCCTGGTCTTCCTCTCTTCACTATGGGCATCTGACACCGGCGAATGGAAACTGGAAGTGACGTATCGGACGATCACATGAAACCGGAAATGACGTATCGGAGGGTCACATGACTTCTGAAACGCAAGCGTCACAGCGTTCCACCCCCTCACTTCCTCATTACGATCACAGGAAGTGATCTACATATGTTTCCCTTTATAAACCCCCGCTGTCTGGCATTTATCACCGCCACGCAGAGGGAGCAGGTCCTATTGCCTTACCACACAGGTTCAGGTGAGTTACAGGGTGATGCCTTGCGGCTGTTTAGCTATGACTTTACTTATGTCCTCCCTCTATCTTTTCTAGATAGTCCGGCACCCGTTAGGTGATATCCATTAACTACTTAGGAACCTGAGCAGGTCTATCTATGTTTTGATCCCTATATTCTAATGATTAAGTTAAGTATCCTCATTGTGACTCTCTTTGTATACTAGAAACCCCTTACCCGTGTGTATACACAGCAGCATGTATCCCTGTATAATGCAGTAAATATTACTTAAAGGATATACTATCGCAACATTATTATAGTATACAGCCACGAGTTTAACCTGGATACAGACACTACTCTGCTATACTGTATAGGTAGGTCTCACCATATGGCTACAATATCCTCGGACACACGATTACTTCAGTCACAGTATACTATATATTTTATTCTAGGATACTGGAGCAAAGTATTGCCCCTTTTCCACTGCATAATTAGACCCAGTAACAAGACGAGTATATGTGAGTGGTCCCCTTTACATTATGACCAAGTTTATGGATCCATTGATTTATTGTGTCTTTGTCTCCATGTAGATAAAACTGTGACTATACCTGAGTATAGAATATGACTGGGCTATACCAATATAGCGGTCTTACACATACTTGCGATCAATAGCTCTAAGGTATCAGTATTAGGCTCATACAGACTAATAATTTGGACTTATATATTCAGTTGTTTAGACCTACCGTGTTTCCCCGATAGTAAGACACCCCCGATAGTAAGACGTAGTGGGGGTTTTGGGGGGGGTCGGCTAATGTAAGACGTACCCCGAAAGTAAGACGTAGTAAAAAATTTATTTATTTTTTTTTCTTCTTTACAGTACAGTTACAGCGGCCGAGTGCTCAGCTGAGCGCCCTGACATGCCGCCGGCAAAGCGCTCAGCTGAGAGCCCTGACATGCTGCCGGCAAAGCGCTCAGCTGAGAGCCCTGACATGCCGCCGGCAAAGCGCTCAGCTGAGAGCCCTGACATGCCGCCGGCAAAAGCGCTCAGCTGAGCGCCCTGACATGCCGCCGGCAAAGCGCTCAGCTGAGCACCCTGACATGCCGCCGGCAAAGCGCTCAGCTGAGAGCTGACACATGCCGGCGGTCTGGCGCTCAGCTGAACGCCCTGACATGCCGGCGGCTTAGTGCTCAGCTGAGAGCTGACACATGCCGGCGGTCTGGCGCTCAGCTGAGCGCTCGGCTACCGAGAAATGTTGAAATGTTGCAGTAATGTCTGTGGTCCATCAGGACCATGGACAACATACAAAATCACACAGCCTCAGTGCCCTCATGTGCAGCCGCTGGTGGTTAAGTTTCCTTAACTTGCGGTACACTTAGGGCGCAATTGCGTTACTTTTTGGACATCATTATGCATGAATTCCTTTTTTCAAAAATAAAATAATATTTAAAAAGAAACCTTTTTGGGTAGTGTGCCAGAGTTCTCTCTATTATTCTGGAAAATAGATTTGACCGCAGCATCAATTGCGCGGTCAGACGAATCCTTGAGATTCGCGGTGTCCGAGACAGACATAACCGTGTGTTTAGCCAGCCTGGATACTGGCGGATCCACAACGGGGGGTACTGCCAGAGCTTAACCAGTTCCGATGGAAAGGGATAAGCGAATCAAGGAGGATTTTTTATTAAACCTCCTATCAGGGTGATCCCACCGTTTTAGATATGATTTGATGAAAATCAGATCCTGGGCAAAGGACTTAGGAGGCTTCTTGGCCCACTTGATTGCCGACTGAGAAGTCGGGTCCCAAGGCTGATCAGAAATCGACAGAGTGATTGACAGCAGAAATTAATGTGTCTTCCATATGTCTAGACTCAGAAGGGACATCTGAATCAGAGTCAGAGTCTTGGGAATTGTGACTACTAAAGGTCACGGAGCCTGAGTCAGACTGATCATCGTCCGAGTCGGATGAGACGTAACGGTCGCAATGGCGCCTTTTGGAGACAGCCTTTTTATGTACTGGGAACGAGACACCAGACGAAGGCGGGCTCCCCTGGGGGAGCTGAGCCGGGGGGAGGCTGTGAGCCTATGGAAGGCTGGGATATCTGAGCGGCCAGGTCATCTAACCTTAGAAGAGACCAGGCAGGAATAACGTCATCAGACTGGGGTACTGCCTGGATAGTGGCCGCAGCCATATCCACAGACTGCACGACCTCCTGGTAGTGACACGGTAGTAGGGGCATCGCAGCCCCGGCATAGTGGATAGCTTCGGCCATTACAAAAAAAGAGTGTCCACAGGTGGTACAAGCATAGTACAGGTCCATAGAGGATGCCTGGGAAGCTTTATCACCCTTGCGGTTACACATATCAGCAACAGTTCCACAATAAGTACAGTGAGCCTCTAGCAGTATTATAAAGGGACTGCTGTGGGTTAGGAGCTGCTAACAGTATAAATGACTGCTATGCAGAGCTGGTATATACCGAGTAAAGTAGCACACCGTCAAACAGTCGGTATATACCTACAGCCACAGTTAGTATATATTGCTAAAAGCTGATATACACCACCAGCCAGCAGAGACACACCGCTAGAAAGACAGCGATATACCACTGAGCAGAGCGGTATATAGTTCTGCAGAATCGCAGAGCCAAGGAGGCGATCTCACCCATGTCTGCTCCCCACATGTAATGGCGTCCAGCGTTCTCTGGCAGCATGGAGGGGAGAGACGGCCCACTAGAGGGAGCGGCTTCTGGAGCAGTGGAGGGGGCGTTGCTAGAATGCAGGCAGACGCCGGGAGCTAAATTAATGATGCTTCCCCAGGATCACGGCCTGCATCGCCCCACCAGCGCTGTTCCAGGCGGCGGTTTGGATGCAGGGGACTGACTCGTCGTCTCCCTACCTGCTCCTGGCTCCGTCTGAAGACGCGTCGGTCCTGGGATGCGGGGGATCTTGGGGACGCATCTTCGGCTCAAGGCTGGCAGGTGTTCGGTTCTGCCTAGCTCTCTGGAGCTACCTCTGTGAGGTGCTTCCAGGGAGCCTGGAGGGGTACGCAGACCCGACCACTTGGGCGCGAGGGAAGACTGACTGCTTGTGCACGCCAGGTTTCCTCTGCCTGTACACGGGGGTGGGGGGGGGGGGGGAGGAACGTGGGTGGCAAGGCACCCTAGTATTGCCCCTTTCAAAAATAGAATGAATAAGAAAAGAAAAACAAAGAAGGGAATTTTGTTACTTACCGTAAATTCCTTTTCTTCTAGCTCTTATTGGGAGACCCAGACGATTGGGGTATAGCTACTGCCCTCCGGAGGCCACACAAAGCACTACACTAAAAAGTGCAAGGCCCCTCCCCTTCTGGCTATACCCCCCCGTGGTATCACGGGTACTCCAGTTTTAGTGCCAAAGCAAGAAGGAGGAAGCCAATAACTGGTTTAAACAAATTAACTCCGAGAAACATCGGAGAACTGAAAAAACCGTTCAACATGAACAACATGTGTACCCGCAAACAACAAAAAAATCCCGAAGGACAACAGGGCGGGTGCTGGGTCTCCCAATAAGAGCTAGAAGAAAAGGAATTTACGGTAAGTAACAAAATTCCCTTCTTCTTCAGCGCTCTATTGGGAGACCCAGACGATTGGGACGTCCAAAAGCTGTCCCTGGGTGGGTAAAGAAATACCTCATGTTAGAGCTGCAAAAAAACAGCCCTCCCCTACGGGGATGTCACTGCCGCCTGCAGGACTCTTCTACCTAAGCTGGCATCCGCCGAAGCATAGGTATGCACCTGATAATGCTTGGTGAAAGTGTGCAGACTGGACCAGGTTGCTGCCTGGCACACCTGTTGAGCCGAAGCCTGGTGACGTAATGCCCAGGACGCACCCACGGCTCTGGTTGAGTGGGCTTTTAGCCCTGAAGGAACCGGAAGCCCCGCAGAGCGGTAGGCCTCTAGAATTGGTTCTTTGATCCATCGAGCCAGGGTGGCTTTAGAAGCCTGCAATCCCTTGCGCGGACCAGCGACAAGGACAAAAAGTGCATCGGAACGGCGTATGGGCGCCGTTCGGGAGATGTAGATTCTGAGTGCTCTCACCAGATCTAGCAAACGTAAGTCCTTTTCATACCGGTGAACCGGATGAGGGTAAAAGGAAGGCAAGGATATATCCTGATTAAGATGAAACGAGGATACGACCTTAGGGAGAAACTCCGGAATGGGGCGCAGCACTACCTTGTCCTGGTGGAACACCAGGAAAGGAGCCTTGGATGACAAAGCTGCCAGCTCAGACACTCGCCGAAGCGATGTGATCGCGACAAGAAACGCCACTTTCTGTGACAGTCGAGAAAAGGAAACGTCCTTTAGAGGCTCGAAGGGCGGCTTTTGCAGAGCAACAAGTACTCTGTTCAGATCCCATGGATCTAACGGCCGCTTGTACGGGGGCACAATATGACAGACCCCCTGTAGGAACGTGCGCACCTTAGGAAGACGTGCTAGACGCTTCTGAAAAAACACAGACAGTGCCGAGACTTGCCCTTTAAGGGAACTGAGCGACAAGCCCTTTTCCAACCCCGATTGCAGGAAGGAAAGAAAGGTGGGCAATGCAAATGGCCAAGGGGATACTCTCTGTGCAGAGCACCAAGATAAGAAAATCTTCCACGTCCTGTGGTAGATCTTAGCAGACGTTGACTTCCTAGCCTGTCTCATTGTGGCTACGACTCCTTGAGATAATCCTGCAGACGCTAGGATCCAGGACTCAATGGCCACACAGTCAGGTTCAGGGCCGCAGAATTCTGATGGAAAAACGGCCCTTGGGACAGTAAGTCTGGTCGGTCTGGCAGTGACCACGGTCGACCGACCGTGAGATGCCACAGATCCGGATACCACGATCTCCTCGGCCAGTCTGGGGCGACGAGTATGACGCGGCTGCAATCGGATCTGATCTTGCGTAACACTCTGGGCAAGAGTGCCAGAGGTGGGAAGACGTATGGGAGCCGGAACTGCGACCAATCTTGAACTAATGCGTCTGCCGCCAGAGCTCTTTGATCGCGCGACCTCGCCATGAATGCCGGGACCTTGTTGTTGTGCCGGGACGCCATTAGGTCGACGTCCGGCACTCCCCATCGGCGACAGATTTCCTGAAACACGTCCGGGTGAAGGGACCATTCCCCTGCGTCCATGCCCTGGCGACTGAGGAAGTCTGCTTCCCAGTTTTCTACGCCGGGGATGTGAACTGCGGATATGGTGGAGGCCGTGGCTTCCACCCACATCAGAATCCGCCGGACTTCCTGGAAGGCTTGCCGACTGCGTGTCCCCCCTTGGTGGTTGATGTATGCCACCGCTGTGGAGTTGTCCGACTGAATTCGGATCTGCCTTCCTTCCAGCCACTGCTGGAAGGCTAGTAGGGCAAGATACACTGCTCTGATTTCCAGAACATTGATCTGAAGGGTGGACTCCTGCGGAGTCCACGTCCCCTGAGCCCTGTGGTGGAGAAACACTGCTCCCCACCCTGACAGACTCGCATCTGTCGTGACCACTGCCCAGGATGGGGGCAGGAAGGATCTTCCCTGAGACAATGAGGTGGGAAGGAGCCACCATTGTAGAGAGTCCTTGGCCGTCTGGGAAAGAGAGACTTTCCTGTCCAGGGACGTTGACTTCCCGTCCCATTGGCGGAGAATGTCCCATTGAAGTGGGCGCAGATGAAACTGCGCAAAGGGAACTGCTTCCATGGCTGCCACCATCTTCCCGAGGAAGTGCATGAGGCGCCGTAAGGGGTGCGACTGGCCCTGAAGGAGGGATTGCACCCCTGTCTGTAGTGACCGCTGCTTGTTCAGCGGAAGCTTCACTCTCGCTGCTCGAGTATGGAACTCCATGCCAAGATACGTTAGCGACTGTGTCGGAGACAGATTCGACTTTGGAAAGTTGATGATCCATCCAAACGTCTGTAGAGTCTCCAGTGTAGCATGTAGACTGAGTTGGCATGCCTCTTGAGAGGGTGCCTTGACAAGTAGATCGTCTAGGTAAGGGATCACCGAGTGTCCCTGAGAGTGCAAGACTGCTACCACTGCCGCCATGACCTTGGTGAAAACCCGTGGGGCTGTCGCCAGACCGAATGGCAGAGCTACGAACTGAAGATGTTCGTTTCCTATCACAAAACGTAGAAAACGTTGATGTTCTGTAGCAATTGGCACGTGGAGATAAGCATCTTTGATGTCTATTGAGGCAAGGAAGTCTCCTTGAGACATTGAGGCCACGACAGAGCGGAGGGTTTCCATCCGGAACCGCCTGGCGTGCACATGTTTGTTGAGCAGCTTTAGATCCAGAACAGGACGGAACGAGCCGTCCTTTTTTGGAACCACAAAGAGATTGGAGTAAAACCCTCGGCCTTGTTCCTGAGGCGGTACAGGAACCACTACTCCTTCCGCTCTTAGGGAGTCCACCGCCTGCAGCAGGGCATCTGCTCGGTCTGGATGTGGGGAGGTTCTGAAGAACCGAGCTGGAGGACGAGAACTGAACTCGATTCTGTACCCGCGCGACAAAATGTCTGTCACCCACCGGTCTTTGACCTGTGACATCCAAATGACGGAAAAGCGGGAGAGCCTGCCCCCGACCGGAGATGCGGAGGGGGGGGAGCTGGAAGTCATGAGGTGGCCGCTTTGGAAGCGGTTCCTCCATTTGCTTTCTTGGGGCGCGCGTGAGCCCGCCAGGAATCTGAGCTTCTTTGCGTCCTCTGAGTCCCTTTGGACGAGGAGAATTGTGTCTTGCCCGAACCTCGAAAGGACTGAAACCTCTGCTGCCACTTTTTCTGCTGAGGTTTGCTTGTTCTGGGCTGGGGTAAAGAAGAGTCTTTACCCTTGGACTGTTTAATGATGTCAGCCAATGGTTCGCCAAACAGTCTATCTCTAGATAAAGGCAGGCTGGTTAAACATTTTTTGGAACCAGCATCTGCTTTCCAGTCCTTTAACCACAAGGCTCTGCGCAAAACTACCGAATTGGCGGACGCCATTGAGGTGCGGCTGGTAGATTCTAGGACCGCATTGATAGCGTAAGACGCGAACGCGGACATCTGCGAGGTAAGGGACGCCACTTGCGGCACCGCTGGATGTAAGATAGCATCCACTTTTGCTAAACCAGCTGAAATAGCTTGGAGTGCCCATACGGCTGCGAATGCTGGAGCAAACGACGCGCCGATAGCTTCATAGACAGATTTTAACCAAAGGTCCATCTGTCTGTCATTGGCATCCTTAAGTGAAGCGCCATCCTCCACTGCAACTATGGATCTAGCTGCAAGTTTGGAAATCGGGGGGTCAACTTTTGGACACTGGGTCCAGCGCTTGACCACATCAGGGGGAAAAGGAAAACGTGTATCCTTAGAACGTTTAGAGAAACGCCTTTCTGGATGAGCGTCGTGTTTCTGGATTGACTCTCTGAAGTCAGAGTGATCCAAGAAAGCACTTAATTTACGCTTGGGATAGAGGAAACGAAACTTCTCCTGCTCTGCAGCTGCCTCCTCTGCTGAAGGGGCTGGGGGAGAAATATCTAACAGTCTATTGATGGCTGAGAAGATCGTTTACCATGGCGTCCCCATCCGGGGTATCCAGATTGAGAGGGGTTCCAGGATAAGACTCCTGATCACTCTCATCAGACGCATCACAGGGAGACTGATTGCGCTGAGACCCTGAGCAGTGTGATGACGTTGAGGGTCTTTCCCAGCGAGCTCGCTTAGGGTGGCTGGGGCTATCATCTGAGTCATAATACTCAGCCTGTGAAGCCGGGGACCCCCTTGCAGTCTGGATTAAATCCAACTGAGGGGGATTAGAGGACAGAGACCTCGCCGTGTCCATAGACTGAGCCCCAGGCATGGATTGCAAAGTTTCAAGGATTTTTGCCATAGTCACAGACATATTATCCGCAAAAACTGCAAAGTCTGTCCCTGACACCGGGGCAGGACTTACAGGCGTCTCAGCCTGGGTCACTATCTCTCCTGACTCCGGCTGGCGAAGCAGCACCGGATCTGAGCATTGCACACAATGGGGGTCCTTGGAGCCTGCTGGTAGAGCAGCCCCACATGCAGCACACGCAGTGTACACAGCCCTAGCCTTGGCAGCCTTGCGTTTTGCGGATGACATGTTGCTGCCTCCTCAGAGTGATCTGGGTATACAGCCAGGAAGCGACCTCACAGTGCAAGCAATAAGGAAATATATATATGTCCAGTGACACAGTACACTAATACACACTGAGGCACTAGAGGGGCCAGCTGAAAAGCCGCTTACCGCCCGCTTAAGAGCGGGTGTGTGATCTCCAAAGCCCCCTAGTCCAGGTCTCCCAGAGCCTTGCGTCCTTCCTCCAGCCAGACATGCATGTAATGGCTGCCGGCGTCCTGAGAGAGGAGGGGGGGGCGGGCCCTGGGCGTTCCTGGCTAAGAGCGGGAAGCCTGCTTCCCTCTGTGCCTAGTGAGAGGGCTGGAGCATGTAAATCAGGCTCCAGCCCTCGTCGCTGCCGTGAAACAGCGTCTCTCCCCTACCCTGATTGACAGGGTGGGGGCGGGAACGAATCGGAGCTGCCGGCGTCCTAGGCCGCAAAAGCCGGGGACTAGATTTATAAACGCCACCGCCGTAAAAGCGCGGTCGGCGTGTCCCCGGCGAACTAAAAGTCACAGCAGCGCCGCCGGTCCAGCGGGGGTCGGCGCTGCGTTCCCACACACAGAAAAAAGTCCCCCAGTTAAACTGTAGGAACACTAGCTCTAGCGTTACGGTCCCCGGCGCACTACAACACCCAGCCAGCCCGGAGTGTGTCTGTGCCTGCCGGGGACACAGAGTACCTGTATGATGCAGGGCCATGTCCCTGATGGTACTCCTGCTCGGCATCCACCAGGTTCTATGGGTCTGTGGATGGAGCCCGGCGTCAGAGCTTTGAGGCCGGCAGGATCCCACTTCCACAGAGCCCTACAAGGGGATGTGGAAGGAAAACAGCATGTGGGGCTCCAGCCTCTGTACCAGCAATAGGTACCTCAACCTTACAACACCATCAACGGGTGAGAAGGGAGCATGCTGGGGGCCCTATATGGGCCCTCTTTTCTTCCATCCGAAATAGTCAGCAGCTACTGCTGACTAAAATCTGTGGAGCTATGCGTGGATGTCTGACCTCCTTCGCACAAAGCTTGAAAACTGGAGTACCCGTGATACCACGGGGGGGTATAGCCAGAAGGGGAGGGGCCTTGCACTTTTTAGTGTAGTGCTTTGTGTGGCCTCCGGAGGGCAGTAGCTATACCCCAATCGTCTGGGTCTCCCAATAGAGCGCTGAAGAAATAAAAATTAAAAATAAGCTGGCCTGAGGCACCTCTGGTGGAGCTCAGTCCAGACATGTCAGCCTCCCTGTTGACACTAGGAAAAAACTGAGCTAGTTCCCGCCTAGCTGAGGTTATATGCTGTGGGAGGAGGCGCTAACACTTTTTTCAAGCCTAGTGTCACGCCTCCCCTGGAGACACCATATAACCCACTGTCTGTGTCCCCCAATGAAAAGGCGAGAAAGGAAATAAATTTCTTAATTATTTTTGTTTGTGGGGAAAACCTCTTTAATGTTCATTTTAATCAGACACTGGCATAAGTTCACAATGGGATGTTTAAAATATAAAATGTATTGTTCCTGTGCTGAGACACTTATACATGTGCTGTGTAATGGCCGTGTCTGACCCGACAGATCTGATCATAACCCAGATCTTGTGCAAGACAGGATGTATAAAGATGTTACCTCACAGAATCAGCTGCGATCCTGTGCTGTAAGACATTTCCCTGCCTGTTTTTAAAAGATGTTTTAACCTCAAAGAAAATTTTTGTGGAAATTGTGCTGTAATGTCTATACGTTTTCCCACTTCCTCCTCTGCACAGGAGATGTAGTATAATCAGAACATGTCTCTGCATGGTCAGACACAGCCATAACAGCACATAGCAGGGACACCACTTATAAAAAATGGTCAGGGGGAAAAAAAAAAAAAATAAATAAATTATAAATATATTTTTTTGTATTTAAAACCCATTTAATGGTGGAAGTTTATTTAATTTTGCTTATGGGAATCCCTGTAAAGTCCAATGTACCGATAAATTTAATTTTGTAAGAGAACACCATGACAACAATAGGAGTGTAATGAAGGTTTATTGGAGAAGGCAGGTTTGTCAACTGAACAGCAGCAAAATTTTTAAAGAAAAAAAAAATTAAAAATATATTATATAATTGTACATGATTATCCACAATCTTCGTCCGCAGCCTCTGATGAATTAGGATTTGATCATACAGCGCAGTTTTTAAATGGGCTTTATTTACAACTAAATCCAAGACTATTTTTGGCAGAGAAGGGGGAAAAGGGATTAAAAAAAAAAAAAAAAAAAAAAAAAAAAAAAAAAGCCCTCATCAACCCAAGAAAAATCAATCATAGCTGTAATTTCTCATCTGTAACATGGCCACAATTGCCAACCCAACCTCAAGATCTTGTAACCCAAACTAGTGGAACCACAGGGATGTACGAGTTTAGTTTGTGCCATGAGATCCACAGTCGCCCTGGGAATTGAGCCTGCAGTACGATCATATGAAGCCCCCCTAAAAACTACACTGTATGGACAGAGCCTTAATCAGGTGTTTGCTAGGTAGAAAACAAAGTTATACCCAGGCAGCAGCAATATTTTGGCTTTTAGGAAAGTGGGTAGGCAGAGGTGGGAGGGGGTGATATATCTAAATATTTATGGACCAAATTACCCCCCAAAAAAGAATGAGAGGGAAGGAGAAGTGGGGGGGGGGGGGGGGGAAGTAAATTATATTTAAATCAAAACTGGGTTTGGCTGTAGCAGTAAACTATATTTCTTACATTTTACAATATAATACACAAAGTCAGTTGCAGAAACTGGTGGTTCCAATTTTTCTTTTTTTTTATTTAAATATTAGAAAGGCTTAGAGAGTCCTTACCATAGGTGTCTGGTAGTTAACGTGCATTTCCACATTTTTTTTTTATTTAATTTTTATTTTTTTACATGAAGTGAAACCGTTAATACTCTTCTACAGCAGTAACCGCACACCAAAACAAAAATAAAAGGGGGGAAAAGATGGAAAAAAAAAAAATAAAAAAAAAAAGGAATGGAGTTCTCCAGAAGCTGCAGTGTGAACAGACTATAAACTTTATTTCCGTTACACATGGATGGACTTTCTTTGCTATAAGGAAATCCACGTGGAGCGATTAGGAATGGAGACGTGTAAAAAGGGTTGATCAGGGGCAGATGGCGGCGCGTTAGTTGTTTTCTCCGGCCTGTTCTCCAGCATCGTTGTCATCTCCTGCAGCATCAGAAGTCCATAACTAAGGAAGGAAGAAAAAGAAAGAAAACCTCACATCAAAACTTATTCTCAAACTTTCAAGAAGTCATAGTGAATATTAAAATGTATTCCATTATTACACAACCAGCTTTATAGCTACATAATCTGAACACTTTATTTTCTTTGTCGCTCCATTGGGAGACCCAGACAATTGGGTGTATAGCTTCTGCCTCCGGAGGCCACACAAAGTATTACACTCAAAAGTGTAACCCCTCCCCTCTGCCTATACACCCTCCCGTGCTCCTCAGTTTTTATGCTTTGTGTGGAAGGAGGCACACATCCACTCATGCATTCCCATTTTAGTCAGCAGCAGCTGCTGATGTCATCGGTTGGAAGAAAAGAGGGCTCCCACGGGGCCCCCGGCATGCTCCCTTCTCACCCCACTACGTCGGCGGTGCTGTTAAGGTTGAGGTACCCATTGCGGGTACGACGGCCGGAGCCTCATGCCGTATTTCCTTCACCATCCCTTGGGGGCTCTGGGAGAAGTGGGATCCTGAGCGGTCATCCAGGTACTGGGACCGTGCTCCCTCCGCAGCCCCTGTGTGGAATCTGCCGGACCGGAGTATTTTCTTTATCAGGGACCGGGCCCTGCATCTGTCAGGTACTCTGTGTCCCCATGGGGACGGTTCATGGAGCGCCTGGCACCCGGACGCTGCAAGGGCTGCTAGGCCGTGAAAGCCGGGGGACTTCCGCGCCGACCGCGGTCATAAATTTAGTCCCCGGCTTCAGTTGCGGCCTACTTGCAAAATCTCGTCCCCGGACCTGTGTCAGGGTAGGGGCGGGACAGCCGACCGGACGCTGCCTGGGACACACAGCGGCTGCTGATCCGTGAAAGCCGGGGGACTTCCGCGCCTGCTTGTCGGCCGCGGTCATAAATTTAGTCCCCGGCTTCAGTTGCGGCCTACTGGCAAGACTCCCGCCCCCGGACCTGTCTGTCAGGGTAGGGGCGGGACAGCCGTCCTGACGTCGGCAGTGAGGGCCGGAGCATCCTGTATGCTTCCTCCCCCCTCTTTGATCACAATAGGGACCCCAGGTTCCCGCACTTTTTCCTGGTGCCGCCCACCGCTCCACTCCCCCTTTGAGAGCTCCAGCAGCCATTTTTTTCAGACATTCTGCGCTGGAGAATCATCAGGAAAGAGCTCTTCACCGCTGGGAGACCTGGAGCAGGGAATCTGGAGGACACACACGCCGCTTTTTAGCGGTCGGTAAGCCACACCGGTCATCCGGTGCTGGTCCCCCTGGGTTGCCTGAATAGATACGTATTATATATATATATATATATATATATATATATATATATATATATATATATATATATATATATATATATATATATATATATATATATATATATATATATATATATATATATATATATATATATATATATATATATATATATATATATATATATATATATATATATATATATATATATATATATATATATATATATATATATATATATATATATATATATATATATATATATATATATATATATATATATATATATATATATATATATATATATATATATATATATATATATATATATATATATATATATATATATATATATATATAGATCTCTGTTCGGCCGGGCTGTATACTCTTCCCTTATACCCTCTGTGATCACTCTCCTGGGACACAACAGCATGTCGTCCACAAGGAGCAAGAGCGCTAAGGCACAGGGTTTCTTTGCGACCTGTACAGAGTTTGCAGTGGTGGGGCTATGTTGCCTGCGGGTTCCACCTACCCTCACTGTGAGCAATGCTCGACCCCTGTTACACTGACTCAGCCGGAGCCGCGACCACTTGTGGGCCCCTCAGCTCAGGTAGACCCCCATGCTACCACTGTCCAGGCGGCAGAGACAGAGTTTGCAGTGTTTGCTGAGAAGCTCTTTGAGTCACTTTCACAATCCAGGGCTAAGTCTATGGACAAATGGTCTGCCAAGCTGCTAGAAGCCTTGCAGTCCAGACCGGTCCTTACACAGACCCAGGTCACTGTTGGATCGGCGCCTCCAGGTCCCTCTCGGTCCACGCCGCAGCGCGCTCCCGGGGTGGGCTCTAGGTTTCACGTGGATGACTCCTCCACGGACCACAGCCCCAGACCAGCTAAGCGGGCCAGCTTGGAATCATCAGCTTCATCACGCTGCTCAGGTTCCCGGCTGGAGGACTCGCTGGAGGACGAGGCGGAGGTCGCAGCTCAGGGCTCTGACCATGACGTTGCCCTCAACCTTGATACACCTGAAGGGGACGCCTTAGTAAATGATCTTATCTCGTCCATCAACCAGGTGTTACATCTATCTCCCCCGCCTCCACCTATAGAGGAGTCGGCTTCTCAGCAGGAGAAACACCAGTTTCGGTTCCCCAAACGTACACGGAGTGCGTTTTTCGACCACTCTAACTTCAAGGATGCTGTCCAGAAACCCAGAGCGGTTCCGGACAAGCGCTTTACTAAGCGCCTTGCTGACACACGTTACCCCTTCCCCTGACGTAGTTAAGGGTTGGGCTCAGTGTCCCAAGGTGGATCCTCCAGTCTCTAGATTGGCGGCTACATCTGTGGTATCGGTTGCAGATGGCTCATCGCTAAAAGATGCCACTGACAGGCAGATAGATGGATTTCACCAGGAGCTCTATGAAGCCACGGGCGCGTCCTTTGCCCCGGCTTTTGCAGCCGTGTGGGCACTCAAAGCTATCTCGGCTTGTCTAACCGAGATTAATGCGGTCGCACGTACTTCTGCTCCGCAGGTTGCGTCTTTGACTTCTCAGGCGTCGGCGTTTTCTTCATACGCCATGAATGCAGTCCTAGACTCTGCTAGCCGTACAGCGGTCGCATCCGCTAATTCTGTGGCAGTCCGCAGAGCCATGTGGCTGCGCGAATGGAAGGCAGACTCTGCTTCCAAGAGATTCCTAACCGGTTTGCCGTTTTCTGGCGACCGATTGTTTGGAGAACGATTGGATGAGAGGGAAAGGACTCCTCCTTACCCCAGTCCAGACCAAAGCGACCTCAGCAACGTAAGATACAATCGAGGTTTCGGTCCTTTCGCCCCTCCGCCAAGTCCCAATCCTCTTCGTCCAATAGGCCGGAGAAAGGTCAGAGGAACTCCTACGCGTGGCGGTCTAAGTCACGCCCCCAAAAGGCTGCCAGAGGCACTGCCTCCAAGGCGGCCTCCTCATGACTCTTGGCATCCCCGAACCGCATCCTCTGTCGGTGGCAGGCTCTCCCGCTTTTGCGACACCTGGTGGCCACATGTTCAAGACCGATGGGTGAGAGACATTCTGTCTCACGGTTACAGGATAGAGTTAATCTCTCGTCCTCCAACTCGTTTCTTCACAACTCCTCACCCCCCCCCCCCCCCTGCTCGGGCCGACGCACTTCTTCAGGCAGTGGCCGCTCTGAAGACAGAAGGAGTTGCGATTCCCGTCCCCCCTCAGGAACAGGGGCGCGGCTTTTACTCCAACTTGTTAGTGGTGCCAAAGAAGGACGGTTCATTCCGTCCCGTTCTGGACCTCAAACTGCTCAACAAACATGTGAGAACCAGACGGTTCAGGATGGAATCTCTCCGCTCGGTCATCGCTTCGATGTCACAGGGAGACTTTCTCGCATCGATCGACATCAAAGATGCTTATCTCCATGTGCCGATCGCACCCGAACATCAACGCTTCTTGCGTTTCGCCATAGGGGACGAACACCTTCAGTTCGTGGCATTGCCTTTCGGCTTGGTGACAGCCCCACGGGTTTTCACCAAAGTCATGGCATCCGTTGTGGCGGTCCTACATGAGGCGCCTCATGCACTTCCTAGGGAAGATGGTGGCAGCGATGGAGGCAGTGCCCTTCGCGCAATTTCATCTACGCCCACTCCAATGGGACATTCTCCACAAGTGGGACAAGAGATCGACTTCCCTCAACAAGAATGTCTCTCTTTCCCTGGCAACCAAGACGTCTCTTCAGTGGTGGCTTCTTCCCACTTCTCTATCGCAGGGAAAATCCTTCCTGCCCCCAACCTGGGCTGTGGTCACCACGGACGCGAGCCTGTCAGGGTGGGGAGCAGTGTTTCTCCACCACAGGGCTCAGGGGACCTGGACTCCGAGGGAGTCTTCCCTTCAGATCAATGTTCTGGAGATAAGGGCAGTGTATCTAGCCCTATTGGCGTTCCATCAGTGGCTGGAGGGCAGGCAGATCCGTATCCAGTCGGACAACGCCACTGCAGTCGCCTACATCAATCACCAGGGCGGCACTCGCAGTCGTGTCGGCTCTATTTATCGAGGTATTCTTTTACCCACCCAGGGACTGCTTTTGGACGTCCCAATTGTCTGGGTCTCCCAATGGAGCGACAAAGAAGAAGGGAATTTTGTTTACTTACCGTAAATTCATTTTCTTCTAGCTCCAATTGGGAGACCCAGCACCCGCCCCTGTTCCCTTCGGGCTTGTTCATTTGTTTCAGTTCTCCGAACATCCTTCAGATTGAATTTACCTTAGACCAATTTATAAGTTTCCTCCTTCCTGCTCTTGCACCAAAACTGAGGAGCCCGTGAGGCACGGGAGGGTGTATAGGCAGAGGGGAGGGGTTACACTTTTGAGTGTAATACTTTGTGTGGCCTCCGGAGGCAGAAGCTATACACCCAATTGTCTGGGTCTCCCAATTGGAGCTAGAAGAAAAGGAATTTACGGTAAGTAAACAAAATTCCCTTCTTTTTTCCATTTTTCACAAGGACTGACCGTGCATCTGTGCTGCCATTACCGCCCCTCATGACTTCTTGGTCCCATAATTATGACAATCTTTTTGCTTAAGGGAGATTGTACTTCTGGTTTAAAATTTTTAACCCCTCCCCAAGGCCTCTTTCCCACATCAGTGATTCTGGTACGTATGTGCTATTTCATCACAGACATACGCAGACCCATTAAAATCAATAGGTCTGCACACAGTGCTTTTTCCACGGACCGTGTTTCCGTGCGGTGTACACGCATGCCCGTGATACCACATGGAGAAGTCAGTTTTTTTTCCCGGCATCATTGATGTCCAACGGACCACACTATGGTGTGATCCGTGAAACATACCAAACAAACAAACAAAAAAAAAACAACAACTTTGAAATAAAAGCTTTTCATACTCACCTTCTCCAGCGATGGTTTCCGGCCGCTGCTTCCTAGGCAGCTAATTACTGATGCATATGCACTGCACAGCCGACCCGGAAGTAGCAACAGCAGCGGCCGGACACAGGAGAGCTGGAGATTCAGCACCATGGACAGCAGGAGCTGGGACAGGCGAGTTTCCAATACCTGATCTCCATGTGCTATAACGGATAGCACATAGAGAACACACGTGCCGTGAGTCAAGGCACACGGAGGGAGATATGCGTCAACATGTCAGTGAAAACATTTGTTTGTGTGAAATAAACCTAACAGGGCATTTTTCCCCAATTGCAAAAAATAAATAAATATGGAGCAAACATATAATCTCTCTATATTGTAGATTTTCATTTCATCTCTCTTCATTTACAGTGTTCAATATATAATAAAACTCAGACTAGTAAGTACGATTATGCAGCTTCCAAAGATGGCTTGTTTTTTTTGGGCAATCTCCCCTGTAATCCTGTGCACTAAAGGACTTCTGCCTGGGCATGTGCATTGAATCTGAGTGTATGTCCCCAGATTCATTATGTGATGAGCACATGCTGCAGGCTGTTGACGTCACCGTCTTCTGTCTCCTCTCTACATTGGTAATAGGGGTGCGCTAAACGTGCACGCTCCTGAAGTGACAGCAGCTCGGGGCATGGGCACAAGACTCATTAAGTGCACATGCCCGGGTAGAAGACATTTAGTGCGCAAGCACAAGATTACAGGGATGAGTGCTGTGATGTCGGGGTAATTATTTTTAATGTTGGTGGGTGAGATTTAATTAAAATAAACAAACAAACATCAGTCATGCTGATATCAATAGCACCACCTATGACTGACCACTAGAGGAGATACCTTCATCTAACCAAAAGTCAATTACATGGTTTTTTTGTTTTTTTTTTTAAACCTTGCTAGTGATGCAAGTAGTGATGTTTCAATATTAAACTGGCCAGAATGTTTTTTTAAAGAAAAAAAGTGAGGTGATATCTTCCCTTTAAGCAATGAAAAGAAATTCAGAAAATTTGCACAAAAAAAAAAAAAATGTATGCATGTATATCTCACTATTTTTTGAGACTGCTTATATTTTTGGTTGGTTTGAACTTCATTTGCTAAGGTTGTTTAAAAAAAAAAAAAAAAAAAAATAAAATAATTCTTTCTGTATTTGTTAGTCCCCTTACAGGACTTTGCTTCTACTACAGACATCAATACCCCGGAATTGCTGCAAATATCACGATCCTATGAACAGAAACTAGAGTCATCACAGGCATGGGGTCTTCAGCAGACCCCACCTGTATTTGCAACCCATTAGAGCCTTGCTATTGTGTAAGGGGTGCATAGAATGACAATACCTATGGCTTGCACATACAAACATTTGTAAATGTGACACCAATAGCCTCACCTCCTGATGCAGAAGTTAGAAAACCTGGATTATCTCTTTAAAAAAAGGACTAAGGTATCAAAAAAATGCCATTACTTACTGTTAGGTTATCTCTAAGCAACTGCATGATAAGTGTGCTGTCTTTGTAGGAGTCTTCATTAAGGGTGTCGAGTTCTGCAATGGCTTCATCAAATGCCTGCAAAAAGTGAAATAAATAAAATAAAATTATACAAATGCTCTAAATGTATTAAAATTCCAAGCTCATATGGAAATCATATACAGCTTCCTCAGTCACCTCCAAGGGTGTCTACAAAATGAGGTTATTAATAGGGATGATCAAATATTCAGCTTTGTGAATATTTTCCGAATAGGTCGCTGCTATTTACGAATATTTGATGCGCAATGTAAGTCTATGAGAAACCCGAATAACTATTCGGGCTTCCCATAGACTTACATTGCGCATCGAATATTCGCATAGCGCAGACCTATTCAGAAAATATTTGAGAAGCCGAATATTTGAGGTATTTGATTATCCTTCTCTGTTCCCCCACTCTTGATACATCGCACACAATGTGATTGGAAATCACAGAAATCTATACTACTGGGTATATTGTGTGAAGAGTTCAGCTGCTGGACTGACGAGAACGCCGGCATAAGACCAGGAGTACTTACAGTCTTTGCCAGTTGGCAGGCCTTTTCGGGACTATTGAGAATTTCATAGAAGAATACAGAGAAGTTCAGGGCCAGGCCCAGGCGGATGGGATGTGTTGGTTGCATTTTCTGTTTGCTGATATCAAATGCTTCTTGATAAGCTTCTTGTGAGTCTTGTATTGTGCCTGTCAAGAGGTAGAAGAGCCACTAAATGCAAGCGTCAAATAATCCCCGAGAAAGCATCTATGAGATCATTCATGCCGTTCAACGAGGGGTTTACTTTCCCCTCAATATGAAACACCGTTTCATTTCACTGAGAATCCATAGGTCAGATGCATAAGTGTCTGCAGCGAAGGTGGACACACCCGTAAGCCGGGCGCAGAGATTAAGTGCCCATTTTCTAAAAGGCTCACCATTCATGGTCTAGGCAGGCTGCTGTAGAGGACGCAAGTTATATCCATCATCAGTCCGCAATGTTTGATCAATAGGGGTGTAAAACCCGGCACCCACGCAGATAAGCTGTTCCCAGTGGCACCGCTGACCGGAACCACTCAATTGTGGAGGAGCTGCACAGTATGGTTGAAAAATAATGGCTGCTGCTGGGTACCTCACACCTGCCCCCTATTAGCTCAAATAGGAGCTAGATATGCAGTACCCAACCGCGACCACAATACAAGTGACAGATCTGTGTATGCCTACAACTGAGTAGTTCTGTCCGCCAGCACTGGGAACAGCTGATCGGCGGGGGTTCCGGGTGGGAACAGCCGATTGGTGGGGGGTGCCAGGCGTCACACCCCCACTGATCAGATATTGATGACCTATTCTAAGGATAGGTCATCAATGTTAAATGCCCGGCAACCTCCCTTTAATAGATCTGCTTTTGCAGACACTATGTATTCATGCTCTGAATATAGTATATCTGAGGACACTCACGGGCTCGCTCCTCTCCAGTGGCCACCTCTGCCAAGTATCGGTAGTAGTCTCCTTTCATCTTCAGGTAGAAGACCTGGCTCTCTGGCTGGGTGGATTTGGTGATTAGAAATTTATCGAGCAGGGTCTAGGTTGGAAAGAAAGAACAAGACATCAGCTGCAAGATCTTACATCGCACCTAAATAATAACATTGCTGCTCATGACATTACCTGCATTGATCCATTATGTACCCCTGTGGGGCTCAGATACATGGATAACCCAGGATTAGTATTCCCTATATCTCCCTAAATTTCAAGCAAGGCATGAAACCTGGAAAAGCTCCCAAAAGAAAAATTCAGTGGGAAAATGACAGCCCCTAGACGATATGCTGCCTACTATAGATTGTCTTCATGCATACATTCTGCTGGGGGCACGGATACAGCAAAGTGAATGGCTTCAGAGTCTCTATAGCAGATTGAAAGAGTACACTTAGTCCCCCCCACAGTATGAATGAAAAACAGATCTCCTAAAGTGGATTTGCAGAGTTTCACCAAAAAACAAAAAAAAAAAAACTAAAAAAACTTGTGTAGAAGTTAGAAAGCTACAAAAAGGATTATATTCGTATAGGCAGCACTATGCAAAAGAATCATACCTCCCAGTTTGCCCACATACTAAACCAGTTTTACTACAAGGCAGCAGAGCAATCTTCAGGTTTTAGGACTGAAGCCTATATCCAGACAGCATGATCTGCAGAGTTTAATAACAAGCAACCCATCATCAGAAAACAAGCTTTTCATTAAGTTAGGGTCTTGTGTTTGTTAACTTTAAAAAAAAAAAAAAAATAAATATATATAAAATATAAAATAAAGTTTTCATAGCACAACGTGGATTCAAAATTAAAAAACTAAACAAATAAGTAAAAGTGTTGCAATTATCTGCACTGTAGCTGTTTTCTTATACTGTATATAGCTTCTTTTTGAGTCAGGACGTGACATGTTCATCCTATCCCGAACCCATCTATTGTTACTGGCGTATCTTATGATAATGTGCAGCGGTCATAAGAAAAGGAGGGGAGCAGGGTCAATTGCGATCACCTAATGGCAGATCCTAAAATATCAGTAGATGGTACAAGACGGAGCATACGCTTGCTCTGTCTGCTTCATTATACTCAATGGCCCTGTCGGCAGATACGTCCGAAACTCGTTTTGTGGGGGGAGGGGCAGAATTTCGGACGTATGCCCTGACAGCCACTGAAACGCAATGTGAAAGGGGCCTTACTCTTTTCTGGTATTAGACTTAAAGGGAACCAACCAGCAGGATTTTCATCTATAAAGTAAAGCCAGTGCAATACCGGTGCTGGGATGGCGAATGTAAGCATAGCGTTTCTTCTGAATTTCAATATTTTATTTCACAAACACATGCAAGTAAAGTTCTAGCAACGCACTGCTATTTAATAGACAGGTGCAACAGGGGCAGGAATACGTAGGTCGGGTCATGCTATCTACACCCCTCCCTGTCTGCTTGGCCTTCGCAGTCACACACACACACACACACACACATATTTGGAAGTATCGCATAAGGCTTCACGAAGATAGCGCCATGTGCAGGCTCCGCCCCATCTTAGTGACTGTTGCTCGCCTACTTGGTCGCCTGAGGGTGATCAATGAGTGGAACAGGCTGCCACGAGAGGTTGCGAGTTCTCCTTCAATGGAAGTCTTTAAAAAGAGGTTGGACGGACATCTGTCTGGGATGATTTAGTGAATCCTGCTTTGAGAGGGGGCTGGACTAGATGACCCAGGAGGTCCATTCCACCTCTAATATTCTATGATTCTACTTTGCTCTCATGATCGCGAGAGCACGCGCTGTCATACTGAGCTGCAGACTGCCCACAAAATCAGCTCAGCGGTCTCTTGGAAAGTGTGTGGCTCATGTTCTTCCGGGTGTGATCTGCTGAGAAGCGATTATGGGTGGTCTGCAGGTGTGACCATGTGCATTTCCACGGTCACAAGAGCAGAGGATGCGCCATCCTCACATATTGCAATCGGATGACAGAAGACAGAGGATTTTCATATATAGGAGTAAAAGTAACGCCAGATTGTTGGCGCTCTTTAAAAAGTAGATGGGGGTGATGCATGGACAAGAATCAGCCATTATACGTGAGGGCACAATGCACATTTTTCCAATAGGACAACTGATCAGCTGACACTCATCACTCCGGACTTCGCCATACACAGGAAGGATCTGCGCTGACCCTTCTGTTTGGGGGTTGGGGGAGAGTTTGGAAGTACCCATACTTATAAGATGGGAGGCCAACACCTATCTGGGATAACAGTAATCTCCCGGAGATTCAGAAAATACGTAATTACTTACCGGTAATGTGTTTTTTTCTGAACCCATGACAGCACCCTTACATTAGTGGTGCCGTCATGGGTGCTGGAAAAATACGTAATTACTTCCCGGTAATGTGTTTTTTCTAAACCCATAACGGCACCACGAATGTAAGGGTGCTGTCATGGGTGCTGGAAAAATGGGGAATATTGAGGAATGGAGACGCAAGGGTGTAATATACATGCATCAGATATTGGATGGAGGAATTTTGAAATCGTTCCCGCAGTTACAGAGTGAGTGTCAGTTGCTGGCGTCCGGCTGGCTTCACTACAGTCAATTAAAACATGTGATTGCAGCCTAAGTGGCTAAAAAAAGTGTGGACATCCAGACTGACCTGGTACTGGAGTATGTGTGTAAGGGGGGGATCATTTCTGACACGTATAAAGATATACTACATACCTTTCTTTTAGACTACCCACTTAAAACTAAATCTAAATGGGAGGATGAAGTTGGGACGATAAACGGAGGAGGTGTGGGACAGTATCCTGGAGTATGTACCTAAACTCTCTATGAGCGAACCGGCCAGACTATCTCACCTATATGTGATTCACCGGGTATATAGGTCTCCCTTACTGATGTTTAAAATGGGGTTGAAAATGAATTCGGAGTGTCCAAGGTGTCAGGGATCTGACGCAGGTATTTTTCATATGATGTGGTCTTGTCCAAGACTGGTCTCCTTTTGGACTAAGGTTATCCACAAGATATGTTCTTCCTATGTGTATGTCCTTCCCAGGGAACCATTGATATGCCTATTGGGATATGTTGAGGAGCTTGAGGGTGAAAACACTATGAAAATTGCCATTGCTAGGCTGCTGTATGCGGCAAAAAAGCTAATCGCCAGGTCCTGGTTAAAAAAAAAAAAAAAAAAAAAAAAAAAGACCCCCCGACCAGGGGAGAGTACATTAAAAGGGTGAAATGTATTCTTCAGCTGGAACAGGGAGTGTATGAAAGAAGGGGGAATGTCAAAATGTTTGAGAAGCTATGGTCTCCTTGGCTGCAATGCGAATAGGACGAGTGATGGACCAGTAAACTGGTTTGGGACCGGGATAGCCGTCGGAGACCTCTGATGTGTGTTTTGTTTTATTTGTGTTACTAGTAGTTCCTCCTGCATTGGGGTGAACGGGATGGTTGCTATACTGCAGTTGGAGGGTATTCCAAGTGTGTACTAAATGGGATGTAGTACTGGGGAGGAGGGTTGCTGCCGGGGTGGGGGAGGGAAAGGGGTAATAGATAAACTTAATTTGGATGCCGATTTGTTATACTGTTGTATGTGTTTTGTTTTAATAAAAAAGTATCAGATTTTTTAAAAAAAAAAAAATTAGATGGGAGGCCAATTCTGCAGAAACTGGTGTATTCGTATGACTTATCTAGGCGGCTATAGGAGTCTCCTGGAAGAAGAGGAGCTGAATACTCTGTATTAGACGCAATACACTAAGTTACGTGTAAATAGTTTTCTATTAATGTCTGCCCTTTTCTAAGCACCATCATATTCTAGTGTACCCTGCATATGTAAAGCGAGCCAGATGTGGCACTTAAACACATCATTTTCCCCCAAGAATTAGATAAACAAAGTACTAGTTCTAATTAAATCCCCAGAAGTGCTATGTAAGTTGACCAACTTGTCACAAAAAGTCTGCATATGACCCCACTCCCCATAAAAACGTGTTTATCATTCCCCACCTGAAGTGTCCGACCCATTCCCCCCCCATGAGCACTTGTTTTCTCCCCTTTACCCTGGATAGCAAGAAAAATAACATAAGATATGCTGCAAAAGGGAGGTGTAGATAATGCAATCAAAACCAATATGGCCTTTGCAAAACCCCCTTAGAAAAGGGACAGTCAGCACAGAATGAGTGTGCAAACAAAGCACAGGTGCATTATGGCATGGACAAGCAAACAGAACCAACCAGGATTTTCATATATAACCTAAAGCCAGTGCTATACTGGCACTATCAGACTGATTCTATACATACCTGTACTGGTCAGCTCGGATGTTTAGGTTTTGAAACCCAAGAAAGTAAAGTTTATAAAATCATCAGCTTCTTGAGTGACAGCAGCTGAGGATCAGATAATAGCTGGGGTGTATTCATACATATCCCCTCCCCCTGTTAGAATTTGCATAGGTATTATACCATCAATTTAAATTTTGACTGGCAGGACCTGTGCTGAGGTTACTCATGTGACCAGAAGGGGTGGGGCCTCAGCCAAAAGAAAAATGTTGCTTCCTGGTTCCAGCTTTGTTGGCTGAGGCCCCGCCCCTTCTGGTCACATGGGTCTGACCTCACCACAGGTCCTGCAAGTCAAAATTTAAACTAATGGTATAATACTCATGCAAATTCTAACAAGGGGAGGGGATAACTATGAATACCTCCCAGATATCTGCTCCTCAGCTGCTGTCACTCAAGAAGCTGATTTTATAAACTTTACTTTCTTGGATTTCAAAACAAAACAGCCGAGCTGCCCACTACAGGTACGTATAGAATCAGCCTGATAGTGCCAGTATAGCACTGGTTTTAGGTTATATGCGAAAATCCTGGCGATTGGTGCACTTTAAGTGCAGTGTCCTACCTGCCTATTTTCCTACCATCTCCACTCTTTTCTATGAGGCCAGAGCTGTCAAATAAGGGAGTGTGGAGATCGCAGGAAAACAAGCAACTGGGAAGCTGCACTTCATGTTTGCCCAAGCCATGATGCACTGAGCACCTGTGCCATGTTCTACCAAGTGCCTGTAGTTTGATTGGTCATTCTGTGCTGACAGTCCTTTTAACCTCATAACGACGGCCGTACGACTTAAAGCGGCGGCAAAACAGGGTACTTATTCTGTTCCGCCGCTTTAAAGCGGCGGCCCGAAAAAACCCTGTAGCGCCCCCCAGCGACCGAAAATCTCGGGGGTTTCAGCTACCGGGGGTAGCTGAGACCCCCCAGATTATGAATCGGGGTGTTTTTTTTGGACCCCGATCATGTGATCGGCGGTATACACTGTATACCGACGAACACATGAAAAAAAAAAAAGAAATGGCCGGTAAAACTGATTTCTTTTTCATCTGACATGATCAAACATGTCAGATGAGAAAGAAATCTAAACCCCTAGTGCCCCCAAAGCCCCCGGTACCGGAGAGTCCCCCCACCCCTACCCCCACCGGACATCCAAAATGGCGCCGAAGCGCACAGAAAACTGCAGCCGCCGCCGGCTCTGCAGTCATTTCCCTCCGATCTGAAATGATCAAACATTTCAGATCGGAGGGAAATGTCCTCCCCCTGACCCCTCCTCCGGTACACCGGAGATCTCTGGTCCCCGGAGCCCCCTCCGGTCTCCAGAGCCGCCTCCCCCCTCCCCCCTCCGTAGCGTGGAAGATGGCGGCGCCGCGCGGCCGCATTCATTCTGCTCTTTCTGCCGCATGTGACACATCACATGCGACAGAAAGGTGTCCCCAGGTCCCGCTAGGTCACCCCCCGTCACCCCCCCCCCCCAGCCCCCGGTCATACGTTACCTGTCTGCTGGTGCTCCGGGCCCGCGATCGCCGCCTCCTTCTTCTTCTTCTTCTTCAATGCTGGCGGCGCATGCGCAGACAGCGGCTGTCAGCTGGATCCCTGCTGCACAGGCTCCACTGTGGACCGGGGGAGGGTGAGTGCGGTAATCTGCAGTCACACTCCTCACATGGAGAGACTGCTGTTCCAGAAAATGGGGGGTACGTTCTGTGAGCGTGCCCCTCATATTCTGGAATGAGGTTACTGCAGGTCACTCTGCCCTAGGTTGGACCGGGGCAGTGTGAGTGCAGTATTCTCAGATTACTGCACCCACACTGCTCATGGAGAGCTTGCTCTTCCAGAAAATGGGGGATACGTTCCCTGAACGTGCCCCCCATATTCTAGAAGGTCCAGAGTCGCCGAGGGACCTCCAAAATGGATTACAGCGACCGGAATTTCTTTATTTTCAATAAATTGGTAAAAGAGGAATGTTTCGGGGAGTTTTTTTTTTCCAAATAAATTTTTTTTTTGTCTTTTTTTTTCTATTACTTGACTGGGTTAGTAATGTCGGGTATCTGTTCAGATGCCGTGACATCACTAACCCCAGGGCTTGATGCCAGGTGACATTACAGCTGGTATCAACCCCATATATTACCCCGTCTGCCACCGCACCAGGGCGCGGGATGAGCTGGGGCGAAGCGCCAGGATTGGCGCATCTAATGGATGCGCCACTTCTGGGGCGGCTGCGGCCTGCTATTTTTAGGCTGGGAAGAGTCCAATAACCATGGCTCTTCCCACCCTGAGAATACCAGACCCCAGCTGTCCGCTTCACCTTGGCTGGTGATCAAATTTGGGGGGACCCCACGTTTTTTTTTTTTTTTTTTTAAAAAAACGCCTGGGGAGGCCTCCAAATTGATCACCAGCCAAGGTGAAGCTGTCAGCTGTGGTTTGCAGGCTACAGCTGTCTGCTTTACCCTAGCTGGTTATCAAAAATAGGGGGGACCCCACGTCGTTTATTTTAATTATTAATTTTTTGGGGGGCTAAATACAAGGCTAGGCACCCTTTACTGCAACATGAAAGGCACTAAAGGGCGCCAGCTTAGAATATGCAGGGGGTGGGACGTTATATATGTTTGACATCTATCCATTCATCCATTGTAGCATTTTAGGCTGTGCGCCCACAATCGGGATTTGCAGCGTTTTGGGCGCAGAGTGTTTTCCCTGCGTCCATAGCGCTGCATTGTGCAGTAGAAGCACAGTGGAAGGATTTTTAGAAATCCCGTACCCAATGTGCTTCTTTTCTCCGCAGCAAACACTGACCTGTGGCGCAGCTTCCTGAGCCTCAGCATGTCAATTTATGCTGCGGAGACAAGAGTGTTCTCTGCAGGTAGCATAGAGCTCCACAGCGGCCTGAACCCAAATCCTGGGCATGGGCAGCTGCGTTCTCCCGTGGACAACACTCACATCTCTGCAGGAAGGCTGGCACTGTGTACTGGACGCCGTGTCGCTGGATCATGGCCACATAGCCTAACAGTGAGACATTTGTTGCTACAGCAACATTTTTGTGAAGTACCTGTGGATTCAAAATGCTTACTATACTCCTGAATAAAATCCAGTTTCCAAAATGGGGTCACTTGTGGGGGGTTTCTGCTGTATAGGTACCCAAGGGGCCCTGCAAATGTGACATGGTGCCCGCAATTTATTTTAACTTTTCCAGAATTCAAATGGTGCTCCCTCCATTCCAAGCCCTCCCATTTATCCAAACAGAGGTTTTTGGCCCCATGTGGGGTATCCCTGTGCTCATAAGACATTGGATAACAACCTGTGGGGTCCACGGTTTGTTGTTGTCTCTTGAAAAAGTGAGAAATTTGATGCTAAAGCAACATTTTTGTGAAAAAAATGAAAATTTTCAATATGGCAACCAGGGCTGTGGAGTCGGAGTCGTGGAGTCGGAGTCGGAGCTCATTTTGGTGGAGTCGGAGTCGGAGTCTGTATAAAATGCACCGACTCCGAAAATATATAATAAATTGGGGACAGGAGTGCAATGCAGAATGTGCTGAATATTTTACTAAATAACAACATTTAGTATAATGCTTATATTTAAGTGAAAAATTTATTGTAGTACAATGTGAACATCAGACATTTAATTGTTTTTATGATACAATAATCAAGATATTTGGATAGAACATAAAATATATTTATTGGAATACAACTTTAGAACACAAAAAAAACTAATAAATTGTAAATATGTAATATATATAATATATATATATACAGTGTATATACACACACACAAGATATATATGTAATCTACTGTATATTACATAGTGTATTACATATTTACAATTTATTACAGTTTTTTGTGTTCTAAAGTTGTATTCCAATAAATATATTTTATGTTCTATCCAAATATCTTGATTATTGTATCAAAAATTATTAAATGTCTGATGTTCACATACACATATTCATGTACTACAATAAATTTTTCACCTAACTATAAGCAATATATGTAGGAGTCGGAGTCGGAGTCGGAGCCGGAGCCGGAGTCGGAGTCGGTGCAAGAGAATTTGAGGAGTCGGAGTCGGAGTCGAAGGTTTGGCTTACCGACTCCACAGCCCTGATGGCAACCTAAGCTTATCAAATTCTGTGAAGTACTCGTGGATTCAAACTGCTCAATATACACCTAGATAAAAGCCTTGAGGTGTCTTGTTTCCAGAATGGAGTCACTTGTGGGGGACGGCCACTGTTTAGGCACCTCAGGGGCTCTCCAAATGCAACCTGGCGTCCGCTATTGATTCCAGCCAATTTTGCAGTCAAATGGCACTCCTTCCCTTCCGAGCCCTGCCATGCGCCCAAACAGTTGATTTCCACCACATATAAGGTATCGCCAAACTCAGGAGAAATTGCACAATAAATGTTATGCTGAATTTTTTCCTTTTACTCTTGTAAAAAAAAAAAGCTACCTGGTTGAAATAACAATTTTGTGGTAAAATTTTATTTTTTTTTCATGGCTCAACGTTATAAACTTCTGTGAAGCACCTGGGGGTTCAGGGTACTCACCAAACATCTAGATAAATTCCTTGAGGGGCCTAGTTTCCAAAATGGGGTCACTTGTGCGGGGTTTCTGCTGTTTAGGTACCATAGGGGACCTCCAAATGCGACATGGTGCCTGCAATCTTTTTCAGCCAAATTTCCTTTCCAAAATTCAAATATTGCTCCTTTCGTTCCAAGCCCTCCCATTTGTCCAAACAAAGGTTTCAGACCACAAGTGAGGTATCGCCGCGCTCATAAAAAGTGGTTAACAAACCTTGAGGTCAAATTTTTGGAATTACTTCTTGAAAAAGTGAGAAAATTGATGCTAAAGCAACATTTTTGAGAAAATTATTAAAATTTTCAATATGACAACGTAACGTTAACAAAATCTGTGAAGTACCTGTGGATCTAAAATGCTCACTATACCCCTAGATAGAAGCCTTGAGGGGTCTAGTTTCCAAAATGGTGTCACTTGTGAGGGGTTTCTTCTATTTAGGTACCTTAGCGGACCTGTAAATGCAACATGGTGCCCGCAATCTATTTCAGCCAAATTTGCTTTCCAAAATTCAAATATTGCTCCTTCTGTTCCGAGCCCTCCCATTTGTCCAAACAGAGGTTTCTGACCACATGTGGGGTATCAGCGCGCTCATAAGAAAGTGGGGAACAAGTTTTGGGGTCCATTTTGTTGTGTTATTTCTTCTAAAAGTGAATAAATTTGGGTTAGAGCAACATTTTTAGGTAAAATTTAATTTTTGCTTTTTTTCATTCCACATTGCTTTTGTTCATGTGAAGCACCTGAAGGGTTAATAAACTTCTTGAATGTGGTTTTGAGTACTTTGGGGGGGTGCAGTTTTTAGAATGGTGTCACTTTTGGGTATTTTCTGTCATCTAGGCCTATTGAAGTCACTTCAAATGTGATGTGGTCCCTAAAAAAATGGTTTTGTAAATTTTGATGTAAAAATGAGAAATTGCTGATAAACTTTGAACCCCTCTAACTTCCTAACAAAAAAAAATTTTGTTTCCAAAATTGTGCTGATGTAAAGTAGACAAATGGGAAATGTTATTTATTAACTATTTTGTGTCACAGAAATCTCTGGTTTAACGGTATAAAAATTCAAAAGTTGAAAATTGCTAAATTTTCAAAATTTTTGCCAATATTCAATTTTTTTCATAAATAAACGCAAAAAAATATTGTCCTAAATTTGGTACTAACATGAAGTCCAATATGTGACGAAAAAACAATCTCAGAATCACCGGGATCCGTTGAAGCGTTCCAGAGTTATAACCTCATGAAGTGACACTGGTCAGAATTGCAAAATTTGGTCTGGTCATTAAGGTGAAAATTAGCTCCGTCACTAAAGGGTTAAAAAAGGTACATGTCCACAATCAGTGTTATCAGTGTTTTGGACGCAGCATGCTTCAGCTGTGTCCAAAAACGCTTCATTGTACAATACAAGCACAGTGGATGGGATTTCTAGAAATTCCTTGCCCACTGTGCGTGTGCGGCCTGCAGCGAACACTGACCTGTGGTGCGGCTTTCTGATCCACAAGTGTCAATTCTTTGCTGCGGAGTTGCAAAGTTTCCTCCATAGGGAGAACAAGCGAGAGACGGGAACTCCGTGAGGCCGAATTGTGGGCACGGGTCGCTGTGGTCTTCTGCAGGGAGACTCACGGACCGCAGATCTGGACGCAGCAGGTCCAGATCATGGGCATGTATAATAAGGAGTCAGCCAGCACAAAATGACTATTCAAACCAAACACATACTATGGCCAACCATTAAAGTGCAGCGTCCCTCCCACTCGACCTCCCCCCCCCCCCCAACCCCTCTATCATGGACAGCTCTGGTTTAATAACCAAGTGAAGGGCTGCGACAGATTGATAGGAGGGCAGCATTTGGCTATGCTTGGTTTGAACAGTCATTCTGTACAGACTCTCTAAGGTTTATGTACCAGTACTGTGTGACTAAGACAGGTTGCCCATATGGTATTTTCTCATCTTGCTGCAGTCAGAACTCCACCTTTTGGCACATGCTGAGACAAAGGTAAAAAAAAAATCGGACCTTTACAGAACCAGCAAAGTGAGTGACATCTCTGAAATCTCAAGCTGCTTCATTTTCCCAGCAGAACTGTAGTGAAGCTTATTTCAGATCTGCAGCCTGTCCGTTCTTAGCAATTTTCATCCAAATAAACAGGAGTATATGTATGCTGAATTTTTTTCTGCAATCTGGTTTTTGGTGCAGGATAATCTGCTGCAAGTATTGGCCATGTGCACACCCCTACTGTAGTGAAGCTGGACATGCACAGAGCTCGCAGGCGTGAATACTTTTCCCTCCTACACTGCTGACAATGTCAGCCAGCGCTCCCAATGAGTTCTCCGGCTCGTTTTCTAGAATTACCAAGCTCTCTGTAACCCGATCTGTACTGTAGCGGTCGGGTACAGATGTTTTGCATGGCACATGTACTTTGCAGAAGTAACAAAACAGGAGCCCGATTTTCATAACCAAAATGGTCAGATCACACAACGAACGTTAATAAAAGAATCTACTGTAGGGGGCCACAGGAAACCCCGGGTTAGACCAGGGACTGCATAAGGACCCTATTTTGGTCTGTAGAGTCAATGGACTAAAGTGCTCTACCATATACGCTGGAAGCTAGTCTCTGTATATGTGCTGGACATAGGGCTGTGATGCCATGTGCAGACTAGGGAGAGGGGGATCTATTCCCACCAGAATTTCAGACATGGGATCTACTGAATACTTTGCAAATAATTGCCTATGGAGGTACAAAATATAGACTGCGGACCGGATCTGCCACCACCAGACACTAAGTCCAAGAGGGTCTGGCTCACTGTAAGTGCTCAGGAAAACAACAATGTATAGTAGAAAAAAATCCCGGCACACTTCTGAGTCATAAGAAACAATTAATTTGTGTTCAAACTAGAGTTTATTTTGATTGAAATTAATTTCAATCAAAATAAACTAGTTTGAACACAAATTAATTGTTTCTTATGACTCAGAAGTGTGCCGGGATTTTTTTCTACCACCAGACACTGGTGAAGCCACAGACACTGCAGAGCCCCTGATCTTTATCTAATGAGCTGCATTAGAGGGAGCCGGTCACCACTTTTTCGGCCTATAACCTGCAGCCACCACCGGGCTCTTATATACAGCATTCTTACATACTGCATATCAGAGCCCAGGCCGCTGTGAAAATATAAACACTTTATAATACTTACCTAACGGTCGCACGGTGGGCCATATAGGCATCTCCGCTGTCCTGCACCGCCTCTTTGGGCCACCTTAGTCCTCCTCCTCTAGCCGCGGTGTATGACACGTCAAAAGTCATCCACACTCGCCGGCATTCAGGTCCTGAGCAGGGCAGATCAAAGTACTGTAATGCGCCTGCGCAGGACCGGAGAGTGTGTATGACGTAGAAGCGTCAATACACAGGCTTCAGAAAGGACGAAGATGGCCGAAAGAGGAGGGGCTAGCACCGGAGAACGGAGACGCCCATATAGCCCACAGTGCGACCGTTCGGTAAGTATTATTAAGTGTTTGTTGTTATCACAGTGGCCTGGGCCCTTATATACAGTATGTAAGAATACTGTATATAAGCCCGGTGGTGGCCGCAGCTTATACGCCAAAAAAGTGGTGACAGGTTCCCTTTAAACAGCAATATACCTAGGCATAGGGGCAATCACCCCGACACACTGTCAAATTGGGGTTCTGATCTGGTATAAATCTGAAGTCTTATGAAAAGGCTTGTTAAAAGGCCACTTTTGACTTGTAAGATTGCTACTTCCAATAGGTGGCGCTGGAGTTTGTCTCCTTCCTCCCTGGAGACAATTTGAATACCTAGGTATGAAATTAGCAAAAATTTTTTTTTTTTTTAAAAAAAAAAAAAAAAAGGGAAAATTTATAGCACACCAGCATGACTTCTAGGCCTACAAAAGGCCCACACACAATTGTGTTGACTCTACTTTGAATTCTGCAATACTCTATTTCCTCAGTTATTCCTCCTGGAAACGTCCTAATGACAAAATAAGTGGGTGTCAAACACAGTTTAGGAGAACAAAGTGCTGAAGAAGAAAGCAAAGCCCCCCCACTTGTCAGATCATATGTACATTTCCAGGAGGAACAACAGGAACAGCACAATGTGGCTTTAAGGAAGAAAGATCTATTCCACTGAACACACTGCTGGATATAGAGCCTACATGACAAAAGAACATTCACAGCCATAAAGCCTAATGACCATGGGGAGGGTATCAAGTCCCTGCTTTCGGATTCACCTATGAGACTAGACAAAAAGAAAAAAAAAAAAAAAAAAAAAAGAAGTGCTGCGTAAACCCCACACGAGCCCCCTCCTCGTGAGCAGCCACCGCTGAGCCACCTCATTAACGTCTGCTGACATATCTGCAGCACGCTGCAGTGCTAGACAGGAGGATTTATACGGCTCCACTGATTATTGATCTCGATAGCGCCACTCCTGCACTGCCGACATAAGTGCAGGCAACACAATGCAGCAAAATCACTGGATTGAAACACATGATGCAACTTATTCACCTACACGATACTACCGGATCAGCAAATCAAGGCGGCTGTGATGGCTGCTGTGCACTGAAAAGCAGCTTGTTAAGATGGGCACAGGAACGTTTCATGTCTGAAGCCCCCCCCCCCCTCCAAGATCATATCAGATGATCCGTAACACCAGCACTGCACTGTCCTGTAACAGGTTTTCCCTATACTGCCATTTATCGTGCAGCCATGTCAAATTGTATATTTGTCCAATACATGCGGGAGCCCCAAACCATGTCTGGACCCTGTGCTCAGAGTTAGAGGGATGTAGGGGGTCACCATCCTCACCCATCCAAACAGGCCACAGACTTCAGGCCCATAGTAACACTACACGGCCCAATAAGCCTGGATATGACAAGTGGATCAATACACATTTCCATTGCCACTACCCAAGAAAGAAAAATACAAAAAAAAAAAAAAAAAAAAAAAAAGAAAAAAAATGTACTCTATTTCATGAACAATATTGTACTATTGATTTGAAATAAAAATTACATTTACTCTTTAAAAGAGTCCATTAACATGCATAAAAAAAAAGTGACTGCAAAGAGACACACAAAATTATTTCAAGTTTTCTAGGACATCAGATAAAACGAGACGTCGACGTGAACATAAAAAGTCACCGAGCAGAACAATTCCTCCCAGTAACAAAGCTTATTAAATCCGGCAATAAGCAGCATGTCCCCAGTCACATTTAACGAGCCTGGGATTATGTAACATGGATATAGAAGCCATCAGGAGCACGCACAGGCAGTGACGCAGCCACGAAATACACAATTCCACAAGCTTCTTAATTTCATATTGATTGCAAAACTACAAATCCCAAATTTTGAGTGAGGTTTGATTGGGCTAGTTATCCGTAGAGGGGGGCTACCCTAGAAGGCACGATGCTAATGCTTATTGATACTTGCTACTAGAAGACCAACTTTGTACCAAGGAAGCTGACATTTTATGGCACAAACTTCTAGTATCCTGACAAATCCATAAAGTGCACCAATCACCAGGATTCCCATAAACTAAAGCCAGTGCTATACGGCACCATCAGGCTGATTCTATACATGCCTTTAGTGGTCAGCTCGGATGTATAGGTAATGAAATCCAATTAAGTTTATAAAATCAGCAGTTTCCTAATTGACAGCAGCTGAGGAGCAGATAATAGAATTACATAACAGGGGGTGGGGATAACTATAAGTATTTTACCCATGTGACAAGGGGCGGAGCCTCAGCCAACATAGCCGATACCAGGAAGCAACATTTTCCTGTTGGCTCAGGCCCCGCCCCCTTCTGGTCACATGGGTATGACCTCACAGGTCCTGCTAGTGAAGTAAGTTGATTGTTAATATTTATGCTAATTCTAACAGGGGGAGGGGATAACCATGAATACCCCCCAGATATCTGCTCCTTCGCTGCTGTCACTCAAGGAGCTGATTATAAAATATGAACTATGAATACCCTTCTCCTCCCCCAACATCTGATCCTCAGCTGCTGTCACTCAGGAAGCTGCTAAATTTGTAAACTTTACTTTCTTGGATTTCAAAACCTAAACATCTGAGCTGACCACTACAGGTCTGTATAGAGTCAGCCTGATAGTGCCAGTATAGCACTGGCTTTAGGTTATACACAAAAATTCTGGTGATTGCTGCACTTTAAGTGTACATTTTTAAGTCCGATAATCCTGTAGCTCTTTACACCATCCAGTCCAATTTTACACTACCTGTAAACTGACTGAGGGTATGTGCGCACGTTGCTTTTTACCTGCTTTTTTGCGGCTTTTTCTCCTGCGCTGTTTAATGCCAAAATGGATGTGTTCTTCTATTCAAGCAAAGTCTATGGGAATTTGGGTTTCTTCTTCACACTATGTTGTTCAAAATGCTGCCTTTTTGAGGCAGAACTTTGGTCAAAAACTCAGCTTTTCAAAGAAGCAACATGTCAATTGTTTTTGCCATTTGGGTTTTGCACTGCAAAGCTGAGTTTTTGACCAAAGTTCTGCCACAAAAAGGCAGCATTTTGAACAACATAGTGCGGACAAGAAACCCAAATTCCCATAGACTTTGCTTGAATAGAAGAACACATCCATTTTGGCATTAAACAGCGCAGAAGAAAAAGCAGCAAAAAAGCAGGTAAAAAGCAACGTGCGCACATACCCTTAGGCTGTGCGCCTGCTGCAGAATATTTGTTCACAACAAAACTGCACAATTTGATAGAAAAAGGCAAAAAAGAAAAAAAAAAAATTTTGTAGTGAAATCAATGGCTGGAAGGAATAAAATGCATTTGTTTTGTTTTTTTGTCACCCCAAAACTGAAAGAAAAAAAAAATAAATAAGTGCTCATAGCATTTCTGAGTTCTTATAAGGCTTTGCTGGGAGATTGAAAAATATGCAGATTTGTGCAACAAACTGCAAAAAAAATAAAAAATAAAATAAATGCAGCATGTGCACACATTGTCAGGAATTTGTAACAAAAATTTGGCACATGCTTTTGAATCTGTCATTCTGCCGCACACCCTCCCTCGTCACACGAGGTGTAGAAATTGACTATGGCACAAGCCCTGATGGTCAGTTTTGTTTGGGGCAAGTTGCACCGAAATTCTGGTACATTTATTGCAAGATGGCCCTCATAATACAGTCATCTGATCTTGTTAAAAACAGTGTCAAGAAAAAAGGTTTGTAAGGTGTCAGAGGAGATCCTCTCAAGCATGTACAATTCTTTACTTTATCAAGAGTTACTTTCAGTAGGATTTCACAGCCCAAACTTCTTCTATGCACAAAACTCCTCCAAGGACAAGTCCAGCAATATTTTCGAATGGCCAGTCTAATCCTCTTACTGAGAAATCAGCTTTTGAATTGATATGCAGATGAGGCTTAAGGCTATGTGCACACGTTGCGTATTTGCATGCAGTTACGCTGCGATGTGCACCGCAGCGTAACTGCATGCGTCCTACGTCCCCAGCATAATCTATGAAGATTATGCAGGAGCCGTGCGCATGTGGCGTATTAGTGCGCAGCGCTTCGGCTGCTGCCTGAAGCGCGCATTCTAAGAAGTGGCATGTCACTTCTTTCCTGCGCTTTTGCCTGCATCCCCCGCTCTGTCTATGGGAGGGGCTGAAGTCAGAGCGCATGGAATCGGCTTTTTTTTTTCATTACGGACTGTTTCTGCAGCGATTTGAAGCGCACGTGTGCTGTTCAAATCGCTGCAGAAATTTCTGCAGTGACAGTATGCAACGTGCGCACATAGCCTAAGAGCTATGAAAGATTTGAAGCCTCCGTCACTCCAGCTCTATTTCCTGCCCAATGCCAACACCTGTTTGACTAACCGATCATTTGCCTGAAGTTGCACAGCATAGAGGTTGTCTATCAAAGCGGAGGGGGGATTCTGAGCTGGGCAAGGAGTAGAGCTGGAGTGACAGCGGCTTCAGATCTACCATAGTCCTTCAGCCTCATCTGCATATTAATTCAAAACACTGAATTCTCAGTAACTGAGGAACGGACTGGCCATGTAAAAAAGGTATTGCTGGACTTGTCTTTGATTTCACACCCTAAAATTCTTATGCACATGTAGTGATTTCAGACAGATTCCCTTTAAAGTCTGTATGTTATGGAAACAGCGCAGTGCAATGGGACCATGTTCTTCAAAGGGATGGGCACTCTTACTTAGCAATCAATTATCACATACCCCATTAATTTAGTGTGACTTGCCACACTTGAGAAGAAAAAAAAAAAAAAAAAAACTGCAAATGCTCTAATACACCAAAAACATTCAGTGGGTACTCACTATCCCTGAGTCAACACCGCATGCATCACCGCTGTAGGTCCCCTTAGTAGGGCTGCTGAACTCCGTGAACGGCTACAGTGGTGGTGAGCGCCATCAATGTGGTAACAGCCATTGCAGTCAAAACACAGACCAGAACAGCCGTGAACAGGACTCACCAGACCAAAGCAATGAGAGTCCCGGCTCTGTGTGAGTGTTTGGGGGTCCAAATTCCTCTAAGTGACAAGCCCCATTGTTTTAACTTTTAAATTAGTCACATGGACCCCGAGTGAACTGTTTTGTTCCCCGCAAGTATGGAATGTGGGTAACCGTCCGTTTAAGGAGCTTCCAAACTCTGGCACCCCCCATTCCTCAGTGTATTGCAGGGCATAGTCTACATGTGCCACAGCAACCCTATACTGGGCTATAGTCAGCAGTGGGGTGCCGCAGGGATCTGTGCTAGGACCGATTCTTTTTAATCTCTTTAACGACCTTGTGGATGGAATTGATAGTAAAGGGTGAGTCTTTGCTGATGACACCAAACTATGTTGGATATTAAAAACTGATCTTTATAGTACAATATTACAAAAAGACCTGGATAAGATGTCAGAATGGGCAGATACTTGGCAAATGAGATTTAATGTTGATAAATGTAAAGTAATGCACCTAGGACGGAGTAATCCTATAACTGCGTATACATTAAATGGAAGTAAACTCGGAACTACAGAACAGGAGAAGGACTTGGGTATACTCATTACAAATAAGCTGAGCAGCAGCACTCAATGTCAAGCAGCAGCTGCTAAAGCAAACAAGATTTTAGGGTGTATGAAGAGATTAGATCTCGTGATCCCAACGTATTGTTACCCCTCTATAAATCACTTGTAAGGCCACATCTGGAATATGGGATCCAATTTTGGGCTTTGCATTTTAAGAAGGACATTCAGAAGTTAGAGACCGTTCAAAGGCGGGCAACTAGAATACTACAAGTAATGGAGGCCGCCCGTATGATAACAGGTTGAAATAGATAGATATGTTTAGCGTAGAAAAAAAAACGTCTCAGAGGAGATCTCATTTATATGTATAAATACATGTGTGGTCAATATAAAGGACTGGCACATGACTTATTTCTTCCAAAGACAATACTAAGGACCAGGGGGCACTCACTGCGAGTGGAAGAAAAGCGATTCCGACAGCTAAATAGGAAAGGGTTCTTTACAGTTAGAGCGGTCAGACTGTGGAATGCCGACCACAAGAGGTAGTAATGGCAGATACTATAACAGCTTTTATATCAGGGTTGGATGATTTCCTCACTACACACAACATTGTTGGTTATAAGTGACTTAGTGACCAAATGTAGAACTGGTGGAGGAACGCTGAGCTAGATGGACCTAGGGCTTTTTTCAACCCATGTAACCCCACTCGACTAAGTGTATTTTCAACCTCTAGGACACCCCCCTTCCTGATAATTTGGATGGTCGAGCTGGCGTCCCATTCAGAGACTTTACATACCCAGCAGTGCCCGAGCAATCGCTGTGCAGGGAGTGCTGCAGCACAATTCACACGACCGGGTTAAGCTGTAGTTCCAAGAACATCTGGAGGGTAAGAGTTGCTTTGCAGGCAAAAAAACAGTGACTGGAATGTTTGGAACACGGACCCCTTCTCAAATCTGGTGAGGTCCCATAGCTGTTAAAGAGCCGGCATATCCTAACAAGGTGAGCTATTACACCAATACAAGCATTGCACATGTCAGATGTGGCATTTGCATAATGGTCAAGCACAAGTCGCCAACTTACCAACACAGTATCACATATACACTTAAGTTCCCCCTCCACCTTCTCCCTGTACTCCTTCACCATCTGCATCTTCTTGTCCGCACTATCCGTCTTCTGTTCAATACTGGAGATGACCCTCCATGCTGACCTCCGTGCGCCAACCACATTCTTGTAAGCCACGGAAAGAAGGTTCCTTTCTTCGTTGGACAGCTCGTCCCCATATTCAGTCACAGCCTTCATGTTGGCCGCCATGTCGTCATAGCGCTCTGCTTGTTCTGCCAGCTTGGCCTTCTGGATCTGCTCGGTTCTCTCTGCCATGGCTTGAGTGTGATTTGGTACAGAGCGAGATAAAACAGCCCAAAAGAAAGGAGGGGTGAAGAAAAAAAAAAAAAAAAGCTGGGAAAGTCGAGTGAGGAGTTCTAGCTAGACCTGAAGCTGGAGCAGGCAGCCAAACCTACAAAACACAAAGCAAGAAGGTAAGATAGTGGCATGCAAACATAAGGTGCAATTATATTCCTTATCCACCATTGCCTTCCAACTGTAAAAGTGGCAAAAGATGATCACTTCAGAAGATAAATCACAGGTGATAAATAGCCCTTCATAATGTAAAGCTTATCCTCCACAGGGGGACAGCAGAGCGCAGGCTGATCACAGCCAAATGCAGGGCAGCTTAGGGGACCACATGAGCAATGCAATCGAATCTGATGGTGCAAGCATTACATTATATGACCTGGCCGATATCTGTCAGAGAAAAGTGGGGAGGACGCTATTATACTGGCTTATATAGCACCACTGACTCCACAGCGCTGTATAGACATCACAGTCCCCATTGGGGCTCACAATCTAAGTTAATTATCAGTATGTGGGAGGAAACCCACAAAAACAGAGGGAACATAAGGCTATGCGCCCACAGGACTATGTGTACCCGCGGAATTTGCTGCAGAAAACCTTCGGATTTATGTGAATTTTCTATGGGACATGGGGAGTGCTGTGTCCATGCTGCGGTATGAGCTGCGGTATGAGCGGCATATGCTGTGGATCTCCCACAGCCGCACATAATTGCATGTCAATTATTTCTGCGGAAATCCCAGCCCTTCACTATGGAGATAGAGGCCGGGACTTCCACAGGTAAGTTGCACGAATGTCCGCAGGTTTACCGCAGCTATATCGCTGGAATCCCGCAGCAATGGAAAGCTGTGGATTCCGGGCAGCAGCTGCGGGAAACCTGCGGATATACCCGTGGGCACATAGCCTAGACTCCTTGCAGATGCAGTCCCTGTGAATTTGAATGCAGGACCCCAGCACTGCCAGACTTCAGTGCTATGCTATAGATTGTGGATGATCAAAGTTTGTCCAACTTATCTAGTGCGTATGGTGCTCTAGACTGTAAAGAGTGTCTAACCCAGAAAAATCAACCTCTTTAAGATGGGCTAAACTAAATCAACCCCCTACAGCAAATTCAGATCAGCTCCCACGGCCCAACTATGCAAGAAACGCCAGTGCCCCCCATTAAAGTGAATAAGGCCAGCTACAAATCCTACACAGCTGACGACCACTGTGCAGTGAACAATGAGGGGAAGCAGCACAAACCGCAGCCACATCCCCTTCACTCAGAAATCGCAGAGGGAATCCCACACGGCATATTCACACCAATTCCTGCCGATGCTGGACTCTACCAACACGCCGTCACACTCCAATGCCATTTAAAACCCACGACCGGAGAATACGGCATAAAAAATGTACTCAATAAAGGCGTCAGCTTGTCACAAAGCACAGCCATGTACTGTTCATTCATTCCAGATCACGTGTCAAATCCAAGGAGGAGGCACACACCCAACAACTACTGTACAAGGCTCCCTTCACCGATCCACAGCTCTGCAAAAAAATGCATGATGGGAAGAAAAAAAAAAAAAAAAAAATCCTCAAGACACCCTGAGGATCTGCAAGAGGACGCTTCCTCGCAAAAACGAGTTAACACATGAGTCAGTAACAGGAGGTGCTGGAAATCGTACTATGGGAGGAGGAGGGATGAGGCTGCCTGCCCTGCCTTTTGTCTCCAGGCTCTATGGATCATCCCTGCCCTGCCTGCCTCTCCCTCCATCACTCCCACCCCTCAGGGAAAGGGGGGGGAAAACCAGGCTTCCCAGTAATATACTGGCACCAGTACCACAGCACAGGCAGGGTTGGGAGCAGAAGCAAGGAGCGTGTGACAGCGTGTCAGAGTCCTACAATAAAAAGCTGAAGGGAGTAGTAGGCTGTAAGATACTCAGCTGGGGCACAAAAAAAAAAAACCCCAAAAACCAACTCCCAGCGAGACCAGCTGGGCAGAATCTGCAGCCAGTGTGGTACAAGTGTTATTGTACAATGGTACAGACAAAAAATATGAACATGTTGTAAAGTATAGAAATCAGATCACTATGGATGAAAGTCAATGAGACCCTGGTCATTCACAGCAGAAACCAACAAGGGACGACTATTCCCTGTAATATACAGCGGAGGATGGGAATCTCCCTCCTCCCACCACCGGAGGTAATCCAGAGGTGGGGATCCCCACGCTACATCCATACCTGCAATATATGCAACAGCGCAGGGGCAGGAAGTAAAAGGCAAGAATGAGAAAAGGAGGGAGGAGGGGGAGGGGGGGGGGGGGGAGCACAAATATATAATATAATTCCCCTTATATTAGGGCAAGAATGAGAAGAGGGGGGGAGAAATTACAGGGATAGAGATATATATGGGCGGCACGGTGGCTCAGTGGTTAGCACTGCAGTCTTGCAGCGCTGGGGTCCTGGGTTCAAATCCCACCAAGGACACCATCTGCAAGGAGTTTGTATGTTCTCCCCGTGTTTGCGTGGGTTTCCTCCCAAACTCCAAAGACATACAGATAGGGACTCTAGATTGTGAGCCCCAATGGGGAGAGTGTTACCAATGTATGTAAAGTGCTATGGAATTAATAGCGCTATATAAATGAATATATATCCCTTGTATAGTTAGGGTATATCATATTGCATTCTTGCTGTTTAGTGAGTATACACTAGACTATATATTAGGGCAAGAATGTAATACACCATTATGTAGGGTGGATATTACCATTCTCTCTTACACACTGCAATATACCCATGGGGGGGAATATTCTCTCCAGATATATCACACATTGCAATATGTGGTGTATATCCTCATTTAAGGGGAGAGATCATATATATATATATATATATATATATATATATATATATATATATATATATATCACACCCACTGCAATATATGGGGTGTGCAGCACTGTATTGGGGATATATGGCGGAGCACTATGTGGCAGGTCTAGCCCCTTACATAATGAGCCCATATATCGCACTCTTCCTATACAGGGCACATCCCCCACCCAGATTGGCGATAGTGATAGACTTTCAGCCTCGCTATCGCGATATCCCCTGCAGCGCGGAGACAGGCAGGGATAGTGACGCCAGAGCTCGACCCACTGGCACAAATAGTAATGGCGGCCAGGCGTGAAATAGATCACATCATCCAGCAGAAGCCCGTGCCGTGACATTGCAGGCGGTGACAGGATCACGGCGTGCTGCCGCCGGGAGGGCGGGGAGCAGCTCATCCCCCACCACAGGTAATAGCGGCCCCGGGAGCCGCGCACTCACCTGGCGCTCCTCACGGTGTGAGCCGCTGGCCGGCGGAGCAAGGAGAGGGAGGACAAGAGAAAACCCAGAGACTGAGTGCAGGCGGACGAGAAACCCCTCTAGGCTCAACCTAACCCAATTACCAGGCGTTGGCAAAAAGGAGTGGCAAGTAGGAGTCAGCCAATCACATTTCAGGAGGAAAGCCGCCAATTCCGCGTTCACCTAGACGTAGGAGCCAATCAGAAGCTAGCGCGGGAGCTAAAGGCGGGGTTAGAGGGGTGTGGAGAACAGGAGGGTGGGTTAGGTTGAACGACAGGCTGCGGCTTGGGCCACGGGGTTTCCTCCAATGAGATGCAGGGTGAAATAACGTCATTGTTGCTGTGGCAACCGGGTTGCTGCTTACCTCTCTTTCTCTCTTCACGCTGTGCAGCCTGGGCGTGGTGGCGGCGGCTTCCTGCAGTAGAGGTGCCGCACCACGGGCAGGGCGGGCCGCCACCACACCACGGCTGTCCGGCAGTGCATATACATATATCCGGCAGTGTCCCCCCTATACATGTATCCAGCAGTGTCCCCTGTATACACATATATCCGGCAGTGTCCCCTGTATATACATATATCCAGCAGTGTCCCCTGCATATACATATATCCGGCAGTGTCCCCTGCATATACATATATCCGGCAGTGTCCCCTGTATATACATATATCCGGCAGTGTCCCTGTATATACATATATCCGGCAGTGTCCCCTGTATATACATATATCCGGCAGTGTCCCCTGTATATACATATATCCGGCAGTGTCCCTGTATATACATATATCCGGCAGTGTCCCTGTATATACATATATCCAGCAGTGTCCCTGTATATACATGTATCCAGCAGTATCCCTGTATATACATGTATCCGGCAGTGTCCCCTGTATATACATATATCCGGCAGTGTCCCTGTATATACATGTATCCGGCAGTGTCCCTGTATATACATATATCCAGCAGTGTCCCCTGTATATACATATATCCAGCAGTGTCCCTGTATATACATATATCCGGCAGTGTCCCCTGTATATACATATATCCGGCAGTGTCCCCTGTATATACATATATCCAGCAGTGTCCCCTGTATATACATGTATCCGGCAGTGTCCCTGTATATACATATATCCAGCAGTGTCCCCTGTATATACATATATCCGGCAGTGTCCCTGTATATACATGTATCCGGCAGTGTCCCTGTATATACATATATCCAGCAGTGTCCCCTGTATATACATATATCCGGCAGTGTCCCTGTATATACATATATCCAGCAGTGTCCCCTGTATATACATATATCCGGCAGTGTCCCCTGTATATACATATATCTGGCAGTGTCCCTGTATATACATATATCCAGCAGAGTCCCCTGTATATACATATATCCGGCAGTGTCCCTGTATATACATATATCCGGCAGTGTCCCCTGTATATACATATATCCAGCAGTGTCCCCTGTATATACATGTATCCGGCAGTGTCCCTGTATATACATATATCCAGCAGTGTCCCCTGTATATACATATATCCGGCAGTGTCCCTGTATATACATATATCCAGCAGTGTCCCCTGTATATACATATATCCGGCAGTGTCCCCTCTATACATGTATCCAGCAGTATATACATATATCCAGCAGTGTCCCCTGTATATACATATATCCGGCAGTGTCCCTGTATATACATATATCCAGCAGTGTCCCCTGTATATACATATATCCGGCAGTGTCCCTGTATATACATATATCCAGCAGTGTCCCCTGTATATACATGTATCCGGCAGTGTCCCCTGTATATACATATATCCGGCAGTGTCCCTGTATATACATATATCCAGCAGTGTCCCCTGTATATACATATATCCGGCAGTGTCCCTGTATATACATGTATCCGGCAGTGTCCCTGTATATACATATATCCAGCAGTGTCCCCTGTATATACATATATCCGGCAGTGTCCCTGTATATACATATATCCAGCAGTGTCCCCTGTATATACATATATCCGGCAGTGTCCCTGTATATACATGTATCCGGCAGTGTCCCCTGTATATACATATATCCCGCAGTGTCCCCTGTATATACATATATCCGGCAGTGTCCCTGTATATACATATATCCAGCAGTGTCCCCTGTATATACATATATCCAGCAGTGTCCCCTGTATATACATATATCCGGCAGTGTCCCCCTGTATATACATATATCCAGCAGTGTCCCCTGTATATACATATATACGGCAGTGTCCCCTGTATATACATGTATCCGGCAGTGTCCCCTGTATATACATATATCCAGCAGTGTCCCCTGTATATACATATATCCGGCAGTGTCCCCTGTATATACATATATCCGGCAGTGTCCCTGTATATACATATATCCGGCAGTGTCCCCTGTATATACATATATCCGGCAGTGTCCCTGTATATACATATATCCGGCAGTGTCCCTGAATATACATATATCCGGCAGTGTTCCCTGTATATACATATATCCAGCAGTGTCCCCTGTATATACATATATCCGGCAGTGTCCCTGTATATACATATATCCGGCAGTGTCCCCTGTATATACATATATCCGGCAGTGTCCCCTGTATATACATATATCCGGCAGTGTCCCCTGTATATACATATATCCGGCAGTGTCCCCTGTATATACATATATCCAGCAGTGTCCCCTGTATATACATATATCCGGCAGTGTCCCCTGTATATACATATATCCGGCAGTGTCCCTGTATATACATATATCCGGCAGTGTCCCTGTATATACATATATCCGGCAGTGTCCCCTGTATATACATATATCCGGCAGTGTCCCCTGCATATACATATATCCGGCAGTGTCCCCTGTATATACATATATCCGGCAGTGTCCCTGTATATACATATATCCAGCAGTGTCCCCTGTATATACATATATCCGGCAGTGTCCCTGTATATACATATATCCAGCAGTGTCCCCTGTATATACATATATCCGGCAGTGTCCCTGTATATACATATATCCAGCAGTGTCCCCTGTATATACATATATCCGGCAGTGTCCCTGTATATACATGTATCCGGCAGTGTCCCCTGTATATACATATATCCCGCAGTGTCCCCTGTATATACATATATCCGGCAGTGTCCCTGTATATACATATATCCAGCAGTGTCCCCTGTATATACATATATCCAGCAGTGTCCCCTGTATATACATATATCCGGCAGTGTCCGCTGTATATACATATATCCAGCAGTGTCCCCTGTATATACATATATACGGCAGTGTCCCCTGTATATACATGTATCCGGCAGTGTCCCTGTATATACATATATCCGGCAGTGTCCCCTGTATATACATATATCCGGCAGTGTCCCCTGTATATACATATATCCAGCAGTGTCCCCTGTATATACATATATCCAGCAGTGTCCCCTGTATATACATATATCCGGCAGTGTCCCTGTATATACATATATCCGGCAGTGTCCCCTGTATATACATATATCCGGCAGTGTCCCTGAATATACATATATCCGGCAGTGTTCCCTGTATATACATATATCCAGCAGTGTCCCCTGTATATACATATATCCGGCAGTGTCCCTGTATATACATATATCCGGCAGTGTCCCCTGTATATACATATATCCGGCAGTGTCCCCTGTATATACATATATCCGGCAGTGTCCCCTGTATATACATATATCCGGCAGTGTCCCCTGTATATACATATATCCAGCAGTGTCCCCTGTATATACATATATCCGGCAGTGTCCCCTGTATATACATATATCCGGCAGTGTCCCTGTATATACATATATCCGGCAGTGTCCCTGTATATACATATATCCGGCAGTGTCCCCTGTATATACATATATCCGGCAGTGTCCCCTGCATATACATATATCCGGCAGTGTCCCCTGTATATACATATATCCGGCAGTGTCCCTGTATATACATATATCCAGCAGTGTCCCCTGTATATACATATATCCGGCAGTGTCCCTGTATATACATATATCCAGCAGTGTCCCCTGTATATACATATATCCGGCAGTGTCCCCTGTATATACATATATCCCGCAGTGTCCCTGTATATACATATATCCAGCAGTGTCCCCTGTATATACATATATCCGGCAGTGTCCCCTGTATATACATATATCCAGCAGTGTCCCCTGTATATACATGTATCCGGCAGTGTCCCTGTATATACATATATATCCGGCAGTGTCCCCTGTATATACATATATCCGGCAGTGTCCCCTGTATATACATATATCCAGCAGTGTCCCCTGTATATACATATATCCGGCAGTGTCCCTGTATATACATATATCCGGCAGTGTCCCCTGTATATACATATATCCGGCAGTGTCCCTGTATATACATATATCCGGCAGTGTCCCTGTATATACATATATCCGGCAGTGTCCCCTGTATATACATATATCCGGCAGTGTCCCCTGCATATACATATATCCAGCAGTGTCCCTGTATATACATATATCCAGCAGTGTCCCCTGCATATACATATATCCGGCAGTGTCCCCTCTATACATGTATCCAGCAGTGTCCCTGTATATACATATATCCGGCAGTGTCCCCTGTATATACATGTATCCAGCAGTGTCCCTGTATATACATATATCCGGCAGTGTCCCCTGTATATACATGTATCCAGCAGTGTCCCTGTATATACATATATCCGGCAGTGTCCCCTGTATATACATGTATCCAGCAGTGTCCCTGTATATACATATATCCGGCAGTGTCCCCTGTATATACATATATCCGGCAGTGTCCCTGTATATACATGTATCCGGCAGTGTTCCCTGTATATACATGTATCCCACAGTGTCCCTGTATATACATATATCCCGCAGTGTCCCCTGTATATACATGTATCCGGCAGTGTCCCCTGTATATACATATATCCGGCAGTGTCCCCTGTATATACATATATCCCACAGTGCCCCTGTATATACATGTATCTCGCAGTGTCCCCTGTATATACATGTATCCGGCAGTGTCCCCTGTATATACATGTATCTCGCAGTGTCCCCTGTATATACATATATCCCGCAGTGTCCCCTGTATATACATATATCCAGCAGTGTCCCCTGTATATACATGTATCTCGCAGTGTCCCCTGTATATACATGTATCCCGCAGTGTCCCCTGTATATACATGTATCCCGCAGTGTCCCTGTATATACATGTATCCCGCAGTGTCCCCTGTATATACATATATCCGGCAGTGTCCCCTGTATATACGTATATCCGGCAGTGTCCCCTGTATATACATGTATCCGGCAGTGTCCCCTGTATATACATATATCCGGTAGTGTCCCCTGTATATACATATATCCCACAGTGTCCCTGTATATACATATATCCAGCAGTGTCCCCTGTATATACATGTATCCAGCAGTGTCCCCTATATATACATGTATCCAGCAGTGTCCCCTGTATTTACATATATCCCACAGTGCCCCTGTATATACATGTATCTCGCAGTGTCCCCTGTATATACATGTATCCGGCAGTGTCCCCTGTATATACATGTATCTCGCAGTGTCCCCTGTATATACATGTATCCCGCAGTGTCCCCTGTATATACATATATCCCGCAGTGTCCCCTGTATATACATGTATCTCGCTCGCAGTGTCCCCTGTGTATACATATATCCCGCAGTGTCCCCTGTATATACATATATCCAGCAGTGTCCCCTGTATATACATGTATCCGGCAGTGTCCCCTGTATATACCTATATCCAGCAGTGTCCCTGTATATAAATGTATCCCGCAACGTCCCCTGTATATACATGTATCTTGCAGTGTCCCCTGTATATATGTGGCACCCTGGACAAGCCAGGTCGTCACAGGTACTGCAACAACACACCCCGAGATAGGCACACCAGTCACACACAAATCCTTGTTGCCTCCCTCCAGGGGCTGATGTCCACACCAGGTGGGGTGGAGCCAGGCGGTTGGCCCCACCCACTGAGGAGTTCACAGTCCTGGAGGCGGGAAAGGAAGTCAGAACAGTTAGGGAGAGTGAAGGAGAAGGAGGAAAGTAGCAGTTGAGGAGCAATCTGATCGTGTCCGGGTACGTGGCCCGGGCACCAAGAGCAAGGTTGGCAGATGGTGGTGGCCGTCTGCAGGAGAGGCCGATTGACGCGGAACCGTAGGACCGGGGACTAGCGGTGGCCCGCCGGTACCGAACCGGGGAGCGAAGAGAAGCCAGCACAAACCGGCAGGGCCTACGGACCCCGACCAGGCTTGGAGTCACCGTTAAACCGGTCAAATCCGTTAGCGACCGGAACCTCCGGGGTTTCCTAGCAGCAAAGACCCGACTGAAGGCAACCGTCCAAACCGAGCAAGGGAAATACAGCTACCGCCACAGCTAGAATTCCCAGGGCCAGAGCCTGCGGGCAAAAGGGGCTCCTCCGGCACCTATCCAAGCTGGGGAGCGGGTTACCGGTGGGAAGCCATCGGGACCGAAGATACACAACAGGTGCAGAGAAAGGCAGCCACCACCAACCTTCTGGGGGGTAACCACAGCAGCCGGCTGCGGGACCCGTCCATCCAGCCGTTTGTTTACCGGAGACTCTGTATCCATTCTTGGTTGAGTGAGTACCACCGTGCCATCTGGCACCGCGCAGCCCCCGCGACTCTGCACCTCGCCAACCCTGCCTCCCCGACACCTCACCGGGCCCCGGGACCACCAACCCCCCTACCCACGGAGGGGAGAGAACCATCTCAGCTGCTCCCTATCATCGCTCCCGGCATCCCCGTCCAGAGCAGCAGTGGTGTCCCAAACTCACCACAAACCGTGGGTGGCGTCACGGACCAACTCCCCAAACCCAAACTATCCCCTTTCACTCACGGGCGAGGAGCGCCGCTCGAGTCCCCGGATCTGGCCCACCGCTCGAGCCACCGAGCAGCAGCAGCGCCGGACCCGAGCGTGGTGAGCGCAGCGCCCTCCCTACCCGCGACAACTTGGCATCACGAACAGGATCTTACCGCTCTGCCGGCTGGCAGAAGTGCGCCTTGTGTCCCGCCGGTGGTGTCCGGTCGAAAAATTTCAGAAGACGCCATCTTGGGCGCGAAGATTTTCCCGCTCGAGCGTCTTCTCGAGCAGTGAAGGCGCGAAAGCCGAAGCTCCACCCCTGAAGAGGAGGTGCTGAGAAAAGACCAAGGGGGGCGGAAACAAGATGTCTGCGCCCGACGAGGCCACTGGAGGAGCGGCGGTCGCAGCCGCACGAGCAGGGGAGGTCGTGGCCCCCTCCATTGCTCAGGTGATGCCGTTCTCCTTGCCTTATGTGCCCGGAGCTACCTGGTTGCCGCAGTACGACGGGAAACCTGATGCTTTACAGGTCTTCCGAAAGAAGCTTAACCCGGTCCTAGAATTGTACCCCCTGACCGATAAGCAACGTGCAGTGGTAGTGCTGGGGCAGCTAACCGGCGCGGCTGAGCAGGAGGCGGAGACCTGGGCTGAGGGGGACCGGTCCTCTGTGGGCGCCATCTTTGAGAAGCTGCAGATTACCTTCGAGACCCGCACCGAGGCCGAGCTGCGGATGCGGTTCTATCAATGCCGACAGCGGCCTGCAGATTGTATTAGAGACTATGCCTTGCGCCTGCAAACAGCCCTCCGCACATTGAAGCGAGTGGATACCATTAATGATGCGAACAGCAACAAAATGCTAGTCGAACAGTTCGTGCAGGGGATGGGATCCTCGGAAGACCGTAAGCAGCTCCGGCTGTGGGCCCTAGAGCACCCTAACGTGGACTTTGCCATGCTGAAAGAACGGGCCATCAAAGCTTTGCAACCCCCAGCATCTGACGCTCCTGAAGTAGCTCCATGGCCAGCTGAAACTGCTCCCATCATGGTGGCCCCTTCTCTCCCAGCTCCCGCAGCGCCTGCAGCCACTGGCGGAATGATGGAAGAGCTGGCGGCCCAGGTCCGCCGCATGGATGGGGACCTCGCCAAGATCCTCGCCACACTCCAGCCTCCAACAAGACCCCAGCACCCGGGGAAGATGCAGCTCGCCGACCGCCCGGAGGACGTCCCCTGGATGCAGCGGAGAAGGGCCAATGACTCACGGTATGGACCTCCAATTTGTTACAGGTGCAGCAAGCCCGGCCACTACTCCCGACGGTGTCCGTTAAACGAGCAACCCCTGGGGCCACGGGCCAATCCTCAGGAGTAGAACCCAGTGGCCCCCCCGACTGGCGGGACCGGTACATCGGGGCCTGGCCCATCATCCCCCTGGCCATGGACGGCATCCCGCTGATGGCACTCCTGGACACTGGATCCCAGGTAACTACGATACCTTACACACTGTATCCGCGGTATTGGGGAACTGATGAACTTGCCCCTCCAGACAGTAGCATGACACTGGTCGCAGCCGATGGACTCCCCTTGACCCAAATGGGGTACAAACAAGTGGCCATGACTGTGGGACGGGCTGAACTGCAGCACCAGGGAATGATTGTGATAATGAACGAACCCAGCGATCATAACCCGAAGGTAGTGCTAGGGACTAATGTGATGGAGCACTGCATGGGCGAGGCGTTGACCCTGCTGCGGCAGCTAGCTGCCACCGCAGCGGGAGGCCGACAGAGGGCTGTGCAGCGTGAGATCCGGGCCTTTATGTACCGGCAGCAAATGAACTCAACAGGAGGGGAGATTGCGGGAGTGAGAGTGATGGATGCGGCCCCTTTGATTGTGCCTCCCAGGAGTGAGATGATGATTTGGTGTAGGGCAGCGGTAGGTCCCCAGGGGCGAGACTACCCCGCCATGGTAGAGCCCATACCCTCTGAACACTGGCCCACAGTAATGGCCGCCCGAGGGGTGGTAGACGTCAAGAAAGGGAGGGTGCCCGTAAGGTTGTTAAACTGCGGGGAGGAGGAGGTTAGGCTTCCCCGGTATGCTACCCTCGCCAAGTTGCTCACTTTAGACCCCCACACCATCCAGGAGGCCGTTCCTCCGACCCCACCGACTCTTGCCAGTCCTCACCCATCTCCGGGGCGGTTAGATGAGTGGTGTCAAGAGTTGCACGTAGGCACTGATGATACTCCTACACATCACAAAGAAGGGGTATACAGGGTGGTACAGGAGTATGAGCGAGTTTTCAGCAAACATTCATTAGATTTTGGGCGGATTAAAGGGGTCCAACACTATATCCCCACCGGTGAACATCCCCCTATTAAAGAGAGATATAGACCTATTCCCCCTGCAGACTACCAATGCGCCAAGGACATGTTGAGGAACATGAAGGAGGCGGGGGTTATTAGGGATAGCTGTAGTCCCTGGGCCGCCCCGTTGGTGCTAGTCAAGAAGAAGGATGGCACCATGAGGATGTGTGTGGATTACCGGAAGATTAACCAGATAACACATAAGGATGCCTACCCTCTGCCCCGTATTGAGGAGTCCTTGGCCGCTCTGAGAACCGCTAACTACTTCTCTACCCTTGACCTCACCAGTGGGTACTGGCAGGTGGCCGTAGCGCCTGAAGACCGTGAGAAGACCGCCTTCGCTACCCCCATGGGCCTCTGTGAGTTCAACAGCATGCCGTTCGGGCTGTGCAATGCCCCTGGAACTTTCCAACGGCTGATGGAATGCTGTCTGAGACATCTGAATTTTGAGACCGTCTTGTTATATCTGGACGATGTAATTGTGTACTCACAGACGTATGAAGCCCACCTGGAGCACCTAGCTGAGGTGTTCGCGTCCCTTGCCAAGTATGGGATGAAACTGAAGCCCTCAAAGTGTCATCTATTGAAGCCCAGGGTGCAGTACCTCGGACATGTGGTGGGCGCGGAAGGCGTCGCCCCAGACCCCGAAAAGATCACTGCCATTCAAGACTGGCCGAGGCCGACCACGGTGAGAGAGGTGAGACAGTTCCTGGGTCTGGTGGGCTACTACCGCCACTTCATTAAGGGATACACGAAAATGGCTGCCCCCATGCAAGACCTCCTCGTGGGACAGACCAAGGGTGGCAGGTCCCCTGGAACCCCGTTGGTGTGGGAAGAAAAGCATGAAGAGTCCTTCCATCAGCTGAAGACGGCTTTGACTGGGGAAGAAATCCTGGCGTACCCAGACTACAGTCTCCCATTCATCCTTTACACCGATGCCAGTAATGTAGGCTTGGGAGCGGTCTTCTCCCAGATCCAGGACGGAAGGGAGAAGGTGATCACTTATGCTAGCAGGAAACTCCGGCCTACGGAAAGGAATCACGAGAACTATAGCTCCTTCAAGCTTGAGCTCTTAGCACTGGTGTGGGCCATCACCGAGCGATTCCGCCATTACCTCGCAGCGGCCAAGTTCACCGCTTATACTGACAACAACCCGTTAACCCATCTGGACACAGCCAAGCTGGGTGCATTGGAGCAGCGATGGGTGGCCAGGTTGGCTAATTATGATTTCACCATCAAGTACCGAGCTGGACGTAAGAATGCTAATGCAGACGCACTCTCCCGGATGCCCCACCTATGGGGAGAAGGGCCGGATGATGATGACCTCGAAGAGATCGAGTTGCCTGCGTTCCACCGGCCGCCAGCCGAGAAGTTACACGTCCATCAACAACAGGTGAACTTAGACCCGCTGCCTAGCCAAGGGTGGCAAGAAGCCCAGGATCGGGCACTTGCCGTCCGCTTGGTCAAGACCCTGGTGGAACAGGGCTCCGCCGGGATCGACCTTGCTGCCCCCGCCGAGGCCCAACGATTGTGGAAGGAACGAGCCCGGTTGTACCTGCACCAGGGAAAGCTGTACCAGGAATTGATCAACCCGAAGACCCACGAGAAGGTTCGCCAGCTGGTGATTCCCCAGACTAACGTGCCCTCTGTCCTGCAGGCATACCATGACGGTGCCGGGCACTTTGGGTGGAAGAAGCTAGAGATGTTGCTGAGGGAGCGGTTCTATTGGAGTGGGATGCGAGAGTCTGTGGAGGCCTGGTGCCGAGAATGTGGTCCCTGTGCACTGAGAAGAAGGGACGAGGCCAGCCAGAAAGCCCCGCTGCACCCAATCATTACGCATCAACCGCTGGAGCTGGTTGCCCTCGACCACGTGAAACTTACCCCTAGCCGAAGTGGGTATACCTATGCTCTGACCATTGTGGACCACTATTCAAGATTTATGGTGGTTGTTCCAGTTAAGGACCTGACCGGCTGTACCGCCGCTAGAGCATTCCAGGCTTATTTCTGTCGACCGCACGGGTACCCGGAGAGAGTGCTTACCGACCAGGGTTCGGCTTTTGAAGCGGAGGTGTTTCAGGAGTTCTGCCAGTTGTACGGCTGCAAGAAGATTCGGACCACGCCTTACCATGCCCAGACCAATGGCATGTGTGAAAAGATGAACCACGCTGGAAGAGCGGAGCCTGTGGCCAGAAAAGCTACCTGACTTGGTCGATATGTACAACAACATCCCCTCCAGTTCTACGAAGTGCACACCGGCGTACCTGATGAGAGCTCGGCCCGGTCAGCTGCCAGTGGACCTGGAAATGGGTCTGGAAGCCCCAGAAGCCCTCCCTTCGACTGCTAGATGGGACGCTCAGCGAAGGGCGCAGTACCGACAGGTTCAAGAATACGTAGAGAAGAACGTGTGCCGGAGTCGAGAGCAGCAGGAGCAGTGCTTCAACAGGAAGGCCCCTGCAGGCCCCTTCCAGCCTGGGGACGTAGTGCTGAAGCGGAAGAGAAGAACCCATAAGCTGGATGATCAATGGGAGAAGACCCCGTATGTTATCCAACCCACCGAGTGGGAGAATGGGAAGGCCTACCAGATCAGTCATGACCAGGGGAAGACTTTGGCCACGGTTTCCTGCGACCACCTGAAGAGGTGCCCGCCACCATTGAGGGTAGCAACTGAAGCTCCGGTCCCCAGACCGGCTGAAGAGGAAGAAAAAGGGGTAATCCACACCATGATGGACGATTTCCCGGCAGATTGGCCTACGCAGAACGGCGCAGTGATTCTTCCAGTAATACTGTTCCCACAACCCGTGGATGAGAAAGTGTTGGAAGTGGTCGACGATGAGCCAATGCCCAGGGACGCACCTGTACCCAGCTCCCCTATGCCTCCGCCTGCCCCACACGATAGACTGGAAGAGGAACCAGTTGTTCCCCCTGTCCCACTGCCTGTCACCACTGACCTGGGGCCCCGTAGGTCCACACGTTCCAAGCTAGGTAGGCCCCCGCTTAGGTACAGGGAAACCAACATTTAGGGGTGCAGTCCACTGATTGTATAAATGAGTAAATGAATGAAAGTAATCAACCGAGATGTTAACTTGATTATCAACCGTGATTGAACCGGCCGTTGCCAACAAGTTTGTCCCCGTAGGGACCCTTTGCACCGTGCGTAAGGAACTACTTACGGACAAGCCCGAGAACTTGCAGGGCAACCACAAACTTGTGGAATGTAAATAATTGGCTTAATTCCGTAGCCGCCTCCGGGGAGGCAGATTGGAGGAAGGGCCCGCAGCAGAGTAGGCTGGGGCCCGGCCACCACCTGGACCGGTGGCCATCCTCCGGGGGTCAGCGGTCCCCCATGGACGTGGGTCCCCTGAAGTAACCGTAGGGTGCGAAACACCGTACCCATTCCCGCTCGGGCAGCCTGGATCTGGACTGGGGTTAAGGGGTGCTGCCCACTTTTTAGGGGCAGCATCAGGGCCAGGTTGTTTGGGCGGGAGAGAGCGGAAGCCAACTGTTAATAAAATGAGTTGTAACGTGAAAAATACCGTGCCTCCCATTATGGGAAGATTTATAAAAATACTTGTGTTGACTGTTTACATGTTTTCTACCTCTTTTACAGTTTTACAAAAATAAAACCGGTGATGGACGGGCAGCCCGCGGACGGTCTGCATTTAACCAAGGGGGAATGTGGCACCCTGGACAAGCCAGGTCGTCACAGGTACTGCAACAACACACCCCACACCCCGAGATAGGCACACCAGTCATACACAAATCCTTGTTGCCTCCCTCCAGGGGCTGATGTCCACACCAGGTGGGGTGGAGCCAGGCGGTTGGCCCCACCCACTGAGGAGTTCACAGTCCTGGAGGCGGGAAAGGAAGTCAGAACAGTTAGGGAGAGTGAAGGAGAAGGAGGAAAGTAGCAGTTGAGGAGCAATCTGACAGTATCCAGGTACGTGGCCCGGACACCAAGAGCAAGGTTGGCAGACGGTGGTGGCCGTCTGCAGGAGAGGCCGATTGACGCGGAACCGTAGGACCGGGGACGGGCGGTGGCCCGCCGGTACCGAACCGGGGAGCGAAGAGAAGCCAGCACAAACCGGCAGGGCCTACGGACCCCGACCAGGCTTGGAGTCGCCGTAAAACCGGTCAAATCCGTTAGCGACCGGAACCTCCGGGGTTTCCTAGCAGCAAAGACCCAACTGAAGGCAACCGTCCAAACCGAGAAAGGGATATACAGCTACCGCCACAGCTAGAATTCCCAGGGCCAGAGCCTGTGGGCAAAAGGGGCTCCTGCGGCACCTATCCAAGCTGGGGAGCGGATTACCGGTGGGAAGCCATCAGGACCGAAGATACACAACAGGTGCAGAGAAAGGCAGCCACCACCAACCTTCTGGGGGGTAACCACAGCAGCCGGCTGCGGGACCCATCCATCCAGCCATTTGTTTACCGGAGACTCTGTATCCATTCTTGGCTGAGTGAGTACCACCGTGCCATCTGGCACCGCGCTGCCCCTGCGACCCTGCACGTCGCCAACCCTGCCTCCCCGACACCTCACTGGGCCCCGGGACCACCAACCCCCCTACCCACGGAGGGGAGAGAACCATCTCAGCTGCTCCCTGTCATCGCTCCCGGGATCCCCGTCCAGAGCAGCGGTGGTGTCCCAACCTCACCACAAACCGTGGGTGGCGTCACGGACCAACTCCCCAAACCCAAACTACCCCCTTTCACTCACGGGCGAGGAGCGCCGCTCGAGTCCCCGGATCCGGCCCACCGCTCGAGCCACCGAGCAGCAGCAGCAGCAGCGCCGAACCCGAGCGTGGTGAGTGCAGCGCCCTCCCCGCCCACGACATATACATATATCCGGCAGTGTCCCCTGTATATACATGTATCTCGCAGTGTCCCCTGTATATACATATATCCAGCAGTGTCCCTGTATATACATGTATCCGACAGTGTCCCCTGTATATACATGTATCTCGCAGTGTCCCCTGTATATACATGTATCTCGCAGTGTCCTCTGTATATACATATATCCGGCAGTGTTCCTATAAACATATATCCGGCAGTGTTCCCTGTATATACATACAGTTAGGTCCAGAAATATTTGGACAGTGACACAAGTTTTGTTATTTTAGCTATTTAGAAAAACATGTTCAGAAATACAATTATATATATAATATGGGCTGAAAGTGCATACTCCCAGCTGTAATATGAGAGTTTTCACATCCAAATCGGAGAAAGGCTTTAGGAATCATAGCTCTGTAATGCATAGCCTCCTCTTTTTCAAGGGACCAAAAGTAATTGGACAAGGGACTCTAAGGGCTGCAATTAACTCTGAAGGCATCTCCCTCGTTAACCTGTAATCAATGAAGTAGTTAAAAGGTCTGGGGTTGATTACAGGTGTGTGGTTTTGCATTTGGAAGCTGTTGCTGTGACCAGACAACATGCGGTCTAAGGAACTCTCAATTGAGGTGAAGCAGAACATCCTGAGGCTGAAAAAAAGAAAAAATCCATCAGAGAGATAGCAGACATGCTTGGAGTAGCAAAATCAACAGTCGGGTACATTCTGAGAAAAAAGGAATTGACTGGTGAGCTTGGGAACTCAAAAAGGCCTGGGCGTCCACGGATGACAACAGTGGTGGATGATCGCCGCATACTTTCTTTGGTGAAGAAGAACCCATTCACAACATCAACTGAAGTCCAGAACACTCTCAGTGAAGTAGGTGTATCTGTCTCTAAGTCAACAGTAAAGAGAAGACTCCATGAAAGTAAATACAAAGGGTTCACATCTAGATGCAAACCATTCATCAATTCCAAAAATAGACAGGCCAGAGTTAAATTTGCTGAAAAACACCTCATGAAGCCAGCTCAGTTCTGGAAAAGTATTCTATGGACAGATGAGACAAAGATCAACCTGTACCAGAATGATGGGAAGAAAAAAGTTTGGAGAAGAAAGGGAACGGCACATGATCCAAGGCACACCACATCCTCTGTAAAACATGGTGAAGGCAACGTGATGGCATGGGCATGCATGGCTTTCAATGGCACTGGGTCACTTGTGTTTATTGATGACATAACAGCAGACAAGAGTAGCCGGATGAATTCTGAAGTGTACCGGGATATACTTTCAGCCCAGATTCAGCCAAATGCCGCAAAGTTGATCGGACGGCGCTTCATAGTACAGATGGACAATGACCCCAAGCATACAGCCAAAGCTACCCAGGAGTTCATGAGTGCAAAAAAGTGGAACATTCTGCAATGGCCAAGTCAATCACCAGATCTTAACCCAATTGAGCATGCATTTCACTTGCTCAAATCCAGACTTAAGACGAAAAGACCCACAAACAAGCAAGACCTGAAGGCTGCGGCTGTAAAGGCCTGGCAAAGCATTAAGAAGGAGGAAACCCAGCGTTTGGTGATGTCCATGGGTTCCAGACTTAAGGCAGTGATTGCCTCCAAAGGATTCGCAACAAAATATTGAAAATAAAAATTTTTTTTTTTGGTTTGGTTTATTTGTCCAATTACTTTTGACCTCCTAAAATGTGGAGTGTTTGTAAAGAAATGTGTACAATTCCTACAATTTCTATCAGATATTTTTGTTCAAACCTTCAAATTAAACGTTACAATCTGCACTTGAATTCTGTTGTAGAGGTTTCATTTCAAATCCAATGTGGTGGCATGCAGAGCCCAACTCGCGAAAATTGTGTCACTGTCCAAATATTTCTGGACCTAACTGTATATCCGGCAGTGTCCCTGTATATACATGTATATCCCGCAGTGTCTCCTATAATACATATATCCGGCAGTGTCCCCTGTACAGTATATACATATTGGTGGTTGGGCTGTGGAATGTTCAAGGGGTCAGGGTGGAGCCTCAAGGCGGCCCCAAAATTTTCACAGTATGGGGCCCTAAAATTCCCTGGTCATATCCAGAGGTTGTCTTTTCAAAATAAAAATGAGTGCTGCCAGTTTTTTTGCAGAGGTTACAGGGTTGAGGGTTCAGCCTATCAGTACTCAGGCCATACACCACACTGCATCAAATTGGTGTGCATGGCTGTCATCCCAGGAAGAAGACTCTTCTGAAGATGATGCACAAGAAAGCCCACAAACAGTTTGGTGAAGACAAGCAGATTAAGGACATGGATTACATGTGGTTCTGTGATCTGATGAGACCAAAATAAACTTATTTGGTTCAGATTGTTTCAAGCGTGTGTGTCAGCAACCACGTGAGGAGTACAAAAAAAAGTGTGCCCTGCCTACAGTCAAGCATGGTGGTGGGAGTGCCATGGTTTGGGGCTGCATGAGTGCTGCCAGCTGTGGGGAGCTACAGTTCATTAAGAGAACCATAAATGCCTGAAGGTGCTGTGATATACTGAAGCAGAGCATGATCCCCTCACTTCATATTCCAACATGATAACAACCCCATACACACTTCCAGGACGACCACTGCCTTGCTAAAGAAACTTGGGGTAAAGGTGCTGGACTGGCCAAGCGTCTCCAGACCTAAACCGTATTGAGCATCTGTGGGGCCTCCTCAAACAGAAGGAGGAGAAGCAGAAGGTCTCTTAACATCCATCAGATCTGTGATGTCGTTATGGAGGATGAAAGAGGATCCAGTGGCTCCTGTGAAACTCTAGGGAACTCCATCCTCAAGAGAGCTAAGGCAGAGCTTGAAAATAATGGTGGTCACACAAAAATTTGACACTTTGCATACAATTTGGCCATTTTTCACTTAGGGGTGTACTCACTTTTGTTGCCAGCGGTTTTGACATTAATGACTGTGTGTCCAGTTATTTAGAGGGTACACCAAATGTACACTGTTATACAAGCTGTACACTGGCAACTTTCGATTGCATCAAAGTGTCATGCTCATCTCTTCTTTTCGTTAGTCGGCCTGATGCATTGTCACATATGCAGCACACCGCAACAATGACGTTGCGCCAGGCGGGCTAATCAGAGGAAGAGCCACGGATGCCGACAGGTAGGACGCAGCTCTCAGGGCTCCCCTTCAGCAGCCACAGATTACTGACGTGGCCGATGGATCGGTTCCTACTAATTGATTTGCACCAACTCTAATTTCTAATATATAGTTTCTGTTCCTAGTGTCCTCCATTCTGCTGAAACTGCCCTCAGCTCTGGGATGGGCATCCCATTTTCATCTCCAAAATTTCTGTTGCAGAGAAACAGTCTGTCCTGTGCCGTAGTTGTCATTCTCTGAGCAATGAAAAATCAGAGAGAGTGGTTGTCAGACGGCCCACGATATAAGAAATTTATTAAACAGAACTTATCAGCTAATTCATGCTGCCCAAACCACCAGCAGCATGGATTGCTCCAGCATTTCAGAGAAATTATACTTTAAAGATCTAGCTAGAGATGAGATTAGTCCGGCACTGCCCCTGGCCAGACTACTTGGGGTGATGGACAGATCTCTCCCACTTGTGCACCTAGAGCTCTTTTATCACATGTAGCAGTGCTAGGAATAACGGAGTATATTCATGTACAAGTACAGGTACAGAGGGTTATTAAGTGCATGGAAGGTGCGTAAAGAGATGACAAAAAGGATAGGTGATGGGAGGTGATAGACCAGTCTAAAGAAATACGTTTTAGGGCATGTTTAAAGGGAACCTGTCATCAGAAAGTTTGCTTTAAACCTAAAAGTTTCCCCCTCCGCAGCTCCTGGGCTGCATTCTAGCAAGGTTCCTGTACGTTTTGTGGCCCCTTTTAAACCAAATTAAATACTTTATAAACTTGTACCTTTTGCTATGTAAATTTTGTAAATCGTCCATGGGGGCGGGCTCTCTGCTGACCGTTGCTGTTCCTCCAGCAGATTTACGCCGCCCCCCAACGCTGAATTTCATATCTCAGAACGCCGCCCATGGGCGCCCGTGGTCCCGCGCATGCGCTGTGCGACTGTAGCGGGACTGTGCACTGTGTGCACGTGTGACCGCTGGTGACGTTTTGCGCAGGCACGAGGTTATGGGCAGCGCTGTGAGTGTCATCAGCAAGTGCCGCCCATAACCTCGTGACCGCACTTTCCCCTCTTCCTCCAGCGTTCTGCGCAAGCACTTGCTGGCCAGATGACCCGACGTTACTTCTTTCCCATCTTGCCCTGCTGCAGGGTAAGATGGGAAGGAGGTGACGTCGGGCCATTTGGCCGGCGAGCGCTTGCGCAGAACGCTGGAGGCAGTGGGGGAAAGCGCGTCCACGATATTATGGGCGGGCACTTGCGATGCAATCACAGTGCCGCCCATAATCTTATGCTTGTGACACACGTCACCAGCGATCCTGGCGTGGGCGGCACCTCGGGCGCAGTGGGTGGCGTCCTGATGGATGAAATGGAGCTTGGGGGGACGGCATCAATGTGCTGGAGGAACAGCAACGGTCAGCAGAGAACCCGCCCCCATGGACGATTTACAAAATTGACATAGCAGAAGGTACAAGTTTATAAAGTATTTAATTTGGTTTAAAAGGGGCCACAAAAGTATAGAAACCTTGCTAGAATGCAGCCCAGGAGCTGCAGAGGGGGAAACTTTTAGGTTTCAAGCTAAATTTCTGATGACAGGTTCCCTTTAAAACTGTGGGTACTGTGAATTAATCAATTTGTCCTGAGTAGTGCATTCCAGAGAATTGGAGCAGCTCGTGAGAACTCTTGGAGACGGGAGTGGCAGGTTCGAATTAAAGAGGTTGTCAGTCTTAGTGAAATGGAGGGCACTGGTAGGGTGATAGGTGAAGGAGAAGATGTAGGAGAAGGTGAAGGACAGAGCAGAATAATGGAGAACTTTGTAGGTGAAAGTGATAAGTTTATATTGCATTCCTTAGTGAATGGGCAACTATTGCATTGACTGGCAGAATGTGTACCGGTTGGAGAGGCATATGATGATAAATATATACCTGGATGCAATCATGCAGCTATCCTCTGATTCTTGCTGCATGGTTTGGGCAGCATGAAATAGGCTGACAGGTTCCTTTGAAGGGTTGTGCATCTGCTATTCAGTTTAACCCTAGTCTACGAAATTCCAGTTATAATAATGTACCCTAGCAGATGTTTAGGGGCTGGAGAAGCCCTGTAGTCTATTTAATGGGAACCTGTTATATAGAGTATTAAACCATCCATATAATGTTTACTCCCCTTTTACTGTATATCGTTACTGACATATTTTTATATATGTAAACGTCTGAAAAGGCCGAAATGTAGGGGTTTATAGTCATGAGGGTCCCACGACAGAGAGTGGTCCCCTCTATTTCTGATGTCAGTAGACTGCAGCGCATGGTTACACGCACACTTGGACGGGTTAAAACTGCTGGCTGTGCAGATTCTCCTTGTTTTGGTGCTGCAAGGGTTAAGTAATTTGTCTGGTCTTCTAACCTTGGATGAAAAGCCGGGTCTCAGCTGTTCTGAGTTTCCCATTCACTTCTGCTATAAATACTCCCCTCTCAGCATAGGGAGTTGCCAGTGATAGTTCTTCTATAGCTAGCCACAGGAGTGAACTTGTGAGCTGTGGACAAAGAAGTCGCTTTGGGAGCCATAGCCAGAGAATGCTGTGTGGAAATTGTGGGGTGTTTTCCCTTCCTTTAATCCCATTTCAGTTTGCCTCACTTGTCCGTTCCCTTTATTCCTTCCTGTAGTTTGGTGTAGCCATGCGCTGCGATCTCTTGACACCAGAAATAGAGTGGACCACTCTCTGTCGTGGTATCCTCGTGACCATTATTTAGATAAATATTCTTTTGTACACACCAGTGAATATCCATGTTATTGTCATCTTAATATTTGTCCGTACTATTTTATATTTGAGCAAAAATAATTTTTGCATTTTTATATGGTAAAATAAATGTTATGTTTTACAGCACAATTTGTCCACGGATTTCTCCTTGTTTTGATGTATTGTGATGTGGATAAGTGCAATATTTGCGATATGGATAGGAAATCCTTCTCCCTTCCTTTGGCATTACATACTCCTAAGTACTGATGGATTTTGTGTATCTTATATACTGTGCATTTGTGTTTTTTAGTTATTCCTTCAGTCAACATGGATTTCAAGTCACGTAATGATAAGTGGCTTACTCATCTCAACGATGCCTTCAGAGAGTAGTGTGGACACGGGTGTGGATGGCAGCGATCTGCAGGAGATAATTAACAAATATAAAATTTTGGCCAAAAAAAAAGAACCAAGACATGGTGGAACAAGGCGTTCTTGGACAAATACATATAGAAAGGTCTCATACCAAGAGGACTAAGGGGTACTTTGCACACTATGACATCGCAAGCCGATGTTAGCGATGCCAAGCGCTATAGTACCCGCACTCGTCGCAGCTGCGATATCTTGTGATAGTGTGACGCCCTGGACTAGCCAGGTAGTCACAAACATAACATAACATCACACACACCCCCTCCCCTGGACAGTTAACAACAGTCAAACAAAATCCTTGTTGCCTCCTCCAGGGTCTGATGGCCACACCAGGTGGGGCGGAGCCAGGCGGTTGGCCCCACCCACCTAGGAGTTCACAATTCTGGAGGCGGGAAAAGCAGTTAGTTGAGTTTTGGAGTTCAGTGGAAGTGGAGTGAGGAGTTCAGTTTGGAGTGGAGAAACTCCTAGTGTCTGGGTAGGAGCCCAGGCACTGTCAGCAAGGTCGGCAGACATTGGTGGCCGTCTGCAGGAGGTGGTGCAAGTCAGCGGAACCGTAGGACCGGGGACGGGCGGTGGCCCGCCGGTACCGAGCCGGGGAGCAGATTTGTACCAAGCACAAAGGCAGGGCCATCGGACCCCGACTAGGCTAGGAGCCGCCAACAACGGTCAAATCCGAGAGTGACCGGAACCCCAGGGGTTTCCTAACACCCAAGACCCGACAGAAGGCAACAGTCCACACGTGAGGATAAACAGCCACCGCCATAGGCTAGAGATCCTAGGGCCAGCACCTGCGGGCAAAACGGGCTCCTTCGGTACATACACGCCGGGGAGCGGACTACCGTTGGGAAACCATCGGAGTCAATACATACACAACGGTCCAGGGAAAGACAGCCACCATCAACCTGTCCAGGGGGAGCAAAGACACTGCAGCCGGCTGCGGGACCCGTCCATCCAGCCGTTTGGTTTACCAGAGACTCTGTGAATCTGTGCCTGAGTGAGTACAACAGTGCCATCCGGCACCGTGCTGCGCTGCCTCCGCAACCCTACACCCCAGCTACCCTCCCTCCCCGTATCACAACCGGGCCCTGGGATCACCAACCCCTACCCACGGAGGGGGAACCAACATCCTAGCTGCTCCCTGCCATCGCTCCCGGGATCCCTGTCACCAGCAGCGGTGGTGCCCATTATCATCACGACCCGTGGGTGGCGTCACGGACTATCTCCCCAAAACAAACCACCCCCCTTTTCACTCGTGGGCGAGGAGCACTGCTCGAGTCCCCGGGTCCGGCCCACGGCTCGAGCCACCGAGCAGCAGCAGCAGCCGCGGACCTGAGCGTAGCGAGCGCGGCCCCTCCGCCCGCGACAACTTGGCGTCACGAACAGGATAGGACCAATCTACCTACCGGAAGAAGTGCGCCTTGCAGTCCCCGCCGGCGGCGTCCGGCCGAAAAATTTGAAGTTCCGCCATCTTGGGCGCGAAGATTTCCCACTCGAGCATCTTCCCCGAGCAGGGAGGGCGCGAAAGTGAAGCCCCGCCCCCAGAAGAAGGAAGTGGTAGAAAGAACCAAGGGGGAACGGGAAAAAGATGTCTGCACCCGACGGAGCCGTTGGAGGAGTGGCGGACGCAGCCGTAGCGGCACCCGCAGATGGAAATGGGGCAGCCCTTGCTCCGGCCGCAAGAGCGGGGGAGGCCGCGGGTCCAGCGGTCGCCCAGGTAATGCCGATCTCCCTGCCCAATGTACCTGGTGCTGCCTGGCTACCGCAATACGATGGGAAGCCTGATGCTTTGCAGGTGTTCCGTAAAAAGATGAGCCTGGTCCTCGATTTGTATGCCCTGACTGGCAGGCAACAGGCGGCAGTAGTGCTAGTGCAGCTAACCGGCGCAGCTGAGCAGGAGACGGAGACCTGGACCGACGCGGACAGGCCCTCGGTGACTACCATTTTTGAGAAACTCCAAACCGCTTTTGAGACCCGCACGGAAGCAGAATTGCGGATGCAGTTTTATCAGTGCCGACAGCGGCCGGCGGACAATATAAGAGACTATGCATTGCGCTTGCAAACAGCTCTCCGTGCACTGAAGCGGGTGGACACTATTAACGATGTAGACAGCAATAAGATGCTAGTAGAACAATTCCTGCAAGGGCTGGGGTCCACGGAAGACCGCAAGCAGCTACGGCTGTGGGCCCTGGAACACCCCGATCTGGACTTTGCAGTATTGAAAAAGCGGGCCATCAAGGCCCTGCAAGCCCCAACACCAAACGCTCCTGAGGCGGCCCCATGGCCGGCTGAAACTGCTCCCATCTCGGTGGCACCTCCTTCCTCGGCTCTACCAGCCCCTGCAGCACCTGTTGGGATGATGGAGGAACTGGCTGCCCAGGTCCGCCGCATGGATGGAGACCTCGCCAAGATCCTCGCCGCACTCCAGCTTCCAACGAGAGTCAAGCCCCCAGGGAAGATCCAGCTCGCCGACATCGGCAGCAAGTGAACTTGACGGGTGGAGAGATTGGTGGAGTAAGGGTGATGGATGTGGCCCCCTTGGTGGTGCCACCAAGAAGCGAGATGATAATTGGGTGCAGGGCAGCAGTAGGTCCCCAGAGGCGCTACTACCCGGCTATGGTGGAGCCCATGCCTTCTGAGCACTGGCCCATGGTGATGGTGGCCAGAGGGGTGGTTGACGTCAGGAAGGGGAGAGTGCCTGTGAGAGTGCTGAATTGTGGGGAGGAAGAAGTTAGACTTCCTCGTTACGCTACCTTGGCCAAGCTGCTTACCCTAGATCCTCACACCATTCATGAGACCGCCTCTACTACCTCTGCACCCCCTGCCAGTAACCATATACCCCCCGAACAGTTAGCGGAGTGGTGCCAGGAACTGCATATAGGCACTGAAGCTACACCCACGCATCACAAAAAGGGAGTGTACAGGGTAGTACAGGAGTATGAGCAGGTTTTCAGCAAGCACCCACTAGATTTCGGGAGGATTAAAGAGGTTCAACACCATATCCCTACAGGCATACATCCACCCATCACAGAAAGGTATAGGCCCATCCCACCAGCACACTATCAATGCGCTAAGGACATGTTGAGGAACATGAAGGAGGCAGGGGTCATTCGGGATAGTTGTAGTCCCTGGGCAGCCCCACTGGTACTGGTGAAGAAGAATGGCACCATGTGAATGTGTGTGGATTACCGGAAGATCAACCAGATAACGCATAAAGATGCCTATCCTCTCCCCCGTACCGAGGAGTCGCTGGCTGTGCTGAAAACTGCTAGCTTCTTCTCTACCCTTGACCTTAGCAGCGGATACTGGCAGGTGGCGGTCGCACCAGAGGACCGGGAGAAGACTGCATTTGCCACTCCCATGGGACTCTGCGAGTTCAACAGCATGCCATTTGGGCTGTGCAATGCCCCTGGAACCTTCCAACGACTCATGGAGTGCTGCCTGGGACATCTCAATTTCGAAACTGTCTTGCTGTATCTAGATGATGTGATCATATACTCCCAGACGTACGAGGCTCACCTGGAGCACGTGGCTGAAGTGCTTGCGTCCCTTGCTAGGTATGGGATGAAGCTGAAGCCCTCCAAATGCCACCTGCTGAAGCCCAGGGTACAGTACCTCGGACACGTGGTGAGCGCGGAAGGTGTCGCCCCAGATCCCGAGAAGATCACTACTATCCAGGACTGGCCAAGGCCGACCACAGTGAGAGAGGTGAGACAGTTCCTGGGCCTGGTGGGCTATTATCGCCACTTCATCAAGGGGTACACGAAGATGGCTGCAGCTATGCAAGATCTCCTCGTGGGACAGACCAAGGATGGCAGAGTCCCTGGACTCCCGTTTGTGTGGGAAGAAAAGCATGAAGAGTCCTTTCACCAGCTGAAGACAGCCTTGACAGGGGAAGAAATCCTAGCGTACCCCGACTACAACCTCCCATTCGTCCTCTACACCGATGCCAGCAATGTGGGCCTGGTGGCAGTCTTGTCCCAGGTCCAGGACGGGAAGGAAAAGGTGATCGCCTACACCAGCCGAAAACTCCGGCCCACGGAGAGGAACCCCGAAAATTACAGCTCCTTCAAGCTTGAGTTCCTAGCCCTGGTGTGGGCAATCATCGAGAGGTTCCGACATTACCTTGCGGCAGCAAGACTTACTGCCTACACGGACAATAATCCGTTGACCCATCTGGACACGGCCAAGCTAGGCGCTCTGGAGCAACGGTGGGTGGCTAGGCTGTCTAACTATGACTTCATTATCAAGTACAGGGCCGGCCGCAAGAACACCAACGCAGACGCGTTATCCCGGATGCCCCACCTGCCGGATGGGGGGGGTCGGAACACGATGATCTCGAAGAAATCAAGTTGCCCGCGTTCCATCGGCCACCGGTCGAGAAACTTTATGTCAAACAGCAACAGGTGAACCTGGACCCGCTACCCAGCCAGGGGTGGCAAAAAGCCCAAGACCAGGCGCCTGCCGTCCAGTTGGTCAAGACCATGATTGAGCGGGGCTCCTCCAGAATTGATCCTGCAGCTCCCTCTGAAGCCCAGCGGCTGTGGAAAGAACGAGCCCGGCTGTACCTGCACCAAGAGAAGCTGTATCGGGAGCTGATCAACCTGAAGACTCACGAGAAGGTTCATCAGCTGGTGGTTCCTCAGGCCAGAGTGCCCAAAGTCCTACAGGCATATCACGATGGCGCCGGGCACTTCGGCTGGAAGAAGCTGGAGATGTTGCTGAGAGAGCGGTTCTATTGGAGTGGGATGCGGGAGTCCGTAGAGGCCTGGTGCTGAGAGTGTGGTCCCTGTACACTGAGAAGAAGGGACAAAGCCAGCCAGAAAGCCCCTCTATGACCAATCATTACCCATCAACCGCTGGAGTTGGTCGCCTTGGACCACGTCAAGCTGACACCTAGCCGAAGTGGGTACACCTATGCCTTGACCATCGTGGACCACTACTCAAGATTCATGGTGGTTGTTCCAGTCAAAGATCTGACCGGCCGTACTGCAGCTAGAGCATTCCAGGTCTACTTTTGTCGACCACATGGATACCCAGAGAGGGTGCTTACGGACCAGGGTTCGGCCTTTGAAGCAGAGGTGTTTCAAGAGTTTTGCCAATTATACGGTTGTAAGAAGATTAGGACCACGCCAAACCATGCCCAGACTAATGGGATGTGTGAGAAGATGAACCATCTGGTTCTGGATCTCCTCAAGATACTACCATTAGAAGAGCGGAACCTGTGGCCGGAGAAGCTGCCTGACCTGATAGACATGTACAATAACATCCCCTGTGGTTCTACCAAAAGCATACCGGCGTATCTGATGAGAGCCCGACCGAGCCGGCTGCCGGTGGACCTGGAAATGGACCTGGAAGTTCCAGAGGCCCTCCCTTCGACTGCAGACTGGGATACCCGGCGGCAAGCGCAGTACCGACGGATCCAAGAATATGTGGAGAAGAATCTGCGTCAGAGCCGAGAAAAACAAGAACAGTGGTTCAACAGGCGGGCTCCAGCCGTTCCCTTTGAGCTCGGAGATGTAGTGCTGAAACGGAAGAGAAGAACCCATAAGCTTGATGATCAGTGGGAGAAGACCCCGTACGTCATACAGCTTACCGAATGGGAGAACGAGAAGACTTATCTAATTAGCCGCGACCAGGGGAAGACCTCGGCTACAGTTTCCAGGGACCACCTGAAGAGGTGCCCACCCCCATTGAGATTGGCAAACGAAGTTCCGGTTCCCATACTGAACAGGGAGAAGGAAAAAGAGGTGATCCACACAGTGATGGGTGACTTTCCAGCAGACTGGCCTATGCAGAACGGCGCGGTGATTGTTCCGGTGATAATGTTCCCACAACCCATGGAAGAAATGGAAACGGAAATAACCACCAGTGAACCAGTGCCCAGGGATGCACCTATACCAAGCCCCCGTAGGTCTCCACCTGCCATACACGACATACGGGAAGAGGAACCGGGTGTCTCCTCTGTCCCATCGCCCGCTACTAACGACATTGGGCCCCAAAGGTCCACACGCCCCAACCTAGGTAGGCCCCCGCTTAGGTATAGGGAAACTACTATCTAGGGGTGCAGCATGTTGATTGTGTAAATAACTGAATGAACACCAATGATCCGAATTACTTACCTGATTTCTACCGTCCGTAAAAGAAGAAAAGTTGTCCCCGTAGGGACTTTATGTGTTTCCACTAACCCCCTTTCAGAGACAAGAAAGAGAACTTGCATTCCAACCATGAACTTGTGGCCTTGTAAATAATTTGTGGGCCGTGTTCCGTTACCGCTTCCGGAGAGGCAGATTGGAGGAAGGACCCGCAGCAGAGCAGGCTGGGCTCCGGCCACCATCAGGACTGGTGGCCATCCTCCGGGGGTCAGGGGTCCCCCTGGACATGGGGTCCCCTGAAATGACAGCCGGGTGCGAGACACCGTACCCGTTCCCGCTCGGGTGACCTGGAACCGAGTTCCTGCTTCCGGACTGGGGAAGAGGGGTGCTGCCCGTTTCTTAGGGGCAGCATCAAGGTGTAGGTTGCTTGGGTGGGGAAGCGGAAGAACATGAACCCGTCCGTTATTAATAAAAATGTTTTTATGCCGTTAAGTACTATTTAAGATGAAAGCCTCACGTCAGGGAAGAATTAAAAAGTATGCTTATGTTATATGTTTTCCCATGTTAAATTATATTTTTCAGAAATAAAACCGGTAATGGACGGGCAGCCCGCGGATGGTCTGCATTTCATCAAGGGGGAATGTGATGCCCTGGACTAGCCAGGTAGTCACAAACATAACATCACACATACACACCCTCCCCTGGATAGTTAACAACAGTTAAACAAAATCCTTGTTGCCTCCTCCAGGGTCTGATGTCCACACCAGGTGGGGCAGAGCCAGGCGGTTGGCCCCACCCACCGAGGAGTTCATAGATCTGGAGGCGGGAAAAGCAGTTAGTTGAGTTTTGGAGTTCAGTGGAAGTGGAGTGAGGGGTTCAGTTTGGAGTGGAGAAACTGCTAGTGTCTGGGTAGGAGCCCAGGCACTGTCAGCAAGGTCGGCAGATGGTGGTGGCCGTCTGCAGGAGGTGGTGCAAGTCAGCGGAACCGTAGGACCGGAGACGGGCGGTGGCCCGCCGGTACAGAGCCGGGAAGCAGATTTGTACCAAGCACAAAGGCAGGGCCATCGGACCCCGACTAGGCTATGAGCCGCTGACAACGGTCAAATCAGAGAGTGACCGGAACCCCAGGGGTTTCCAAACACCCGAAACCCGACAGAAGGCAATAGTCCACACCGTGAGGATAAACAGCCACCGCCATAGGCTAGAGATCCAAGGGCCAACGCCTGCGGGCAAAACGGGCTCCTTTGGTACATACACGCCGGGGAGCGGACTACCGTTGGGAAACCATCGGAGTCAATACATACACAATGGTGCAGGGAAAGACAGCCACCATCAACCTGTCCGGGGAGAGCAAAGACACTGAAGCCGGCTGCGGGACCCGTCCATCCAGCCGTTTGGTTTACCAGAGACTCTGTGAATCTGTGCCTGAGTGAGTACAACAGTGCCATCTGGCACCGTGCTGCGCTGCCTCCGCAACCCTCCACCCCAGCTACCCTGCCTCCCCGTATCACAACCGGGCCCCACGGTGGGGAAACCAACATCCTAGCTGCTCCCTTCCATCGCTCCCGGGATCCCCGTCACCAGCAGCGGTGGTGCCCATTATCACCACGACCCGTGGGTGGCGTCACGGACTATCTCCCCAAAACAAACCACCCCCCTTTTCACTCGTGGGCGAGTGAAAAGGGGGGTGGTTTGTTTTGGGGAGATAGTCCGTGACGCCAGCAGCAGCCGTGGACCCGAGCATAGCGAGCGCTGCCCCTCCGCCCGCGACAATAGCTGCCGTAGCAAACATTATCGCTATGGCAGCTTCACATGCACTTACCTGCCCTGCGTTGTCGCTCTGGCCGGCGAACCGCCTCCTTATTAAGGGGGCGAGTCGTGCGGTGTCACAGCGACGTCAAATGGCAGGCGGCCAATAGAAGCAGGGGGGGCGGTGATGAGCAGGACGTAAACATCCTGCCCACCTCCATCCTTCCGCATAGCCGGCGTGAGCCGCCGTGACGCAGGTAGATGTTCCTCGCTCCGGCGGCTTCACACACAGCGATGTGCTGCCGCAGGAACGAGGAACCACATCGTAACATCGGTCCTTCCGAAAATATGGAAATGACCGACGCTACACCGATCATTCGATTTCGACGCTTTTGCGCTCGTTAATCGTAGTAAAAAGGATTCACATACTCCGATGTGGACAGCGACGCCGGATATGCGTCACTTTCGATTTGACTCCACTGACATCGCACCTGCAATGTCGTAGTGTGCAAAGTGCCCCTTAGAGTCCAGGTTGTACCATTTTGAGATTGAAGACTAGTCTTTTTTTAAAAAAAATGGGAAGACATGGCGAATCACTGTGCTAATGGCTTTATGCATATACTCAGTGAACATAATGGTCTATCATTGATTACAATTGAGGTGGATATGGAAGAAGTATATACAACATTGAGGAGAGAATTATCATTCGAATCCCTTAAAAAGTTGAAGGCGGATGTGGACCTCGATTATCAAAAATGGGAAAACGAGACAAGACAGATAAAAATTAAAAAAATATCACAGAAATGTAATATGGAGTGGCTTTGTAAGAAGAATATGAAGGTCCTGGATTGGCCTAGAAAATCTCCAGATCTCAACCCCACAGAAAACCTTTGGAAGGAGTTGAAAGTCTGTGTTGCTCAGCGACAGGCCCAAAACCTCACTGCTCTAGAGGAGATCTGCATGGAGGAATGGGCCACCATACCCCCAACAGTGTGTGCCAACCTTGTGAAGACTTACAGAAAACGTTTGACCTCTGTCATTGCCAAGAAAGGATATATAACAAAATATTGAGATGAACTTTTGTTATTGACCAAATACTTATTTTCCATCATAATTTGCAAATAAAATGTTGCCAATTCAGACAAGGTGAATTTCTGGATTTGTTTTCTCATTTTGTCTCTCATAGTTGTGGTCACCTATGACGTCAATTACAGGCCAACTTCATCTTTTTAAGTGGGAGAACTTGCACAATTAATGGCTGATGAAATACTTTTTTTCCCCACTGTATACTATGCATTATGAACAGATATGCACCTGTTCCCACTACTGGAAGTGCTGCCAGTTTTTCCTTTTAGATGCAGGTACTCCAGAGTACCATAGAAAGTGAGGGGTGGATCCAGATTCTGCTGGAACTCCACACCATTAGCACAAACTCAAAAACATGATGTAAAAAGGAGAACGAGAGTTTTTAAAGTGCAACAATACAATTTATCTTTATTTAGACAAAGTGGGGATAACATCCCATGAGGTTAAAAGCATGATTAAAATTACATAGCGGATTTAACCCCGTACATCAAAATGACAAAGGCAGTGGTATGCATGTTCAGGGCACACAAACAAACATGATCCTAGCAGGTAACAGATAAGCCAGTGGGCATATACAGATCACTGGGCTAACTCAGCAACAATCATGCCGCCCATAGATGATAACAAGTTACATAAAATGCAGTCCCAATTCAGTTGATGGCCCCACTAAAGGTTCTGCAATACTGGGCATGAGCGGTGCCTGTGTAAAAATCGTTACCACATATCAGCCAACCACGATATACCAGAAGGGGGAATCCGTGGAAAAGAGCCTCGAGACATCCACAACCTACGTACGTTTCGATTTTCTTAAGCTGTCAGAATCTTCATCAGGGAGGAGGCATCTCCTTTTTCCTTTTGTAGCATCTAATATACGTATGTATCTAATATGGAGTAGTGCCCTAAGGGAGGTGCCTGGGCAATGTGATCTATACGTTGCTAGTTCTTAGGTCCCTTTGTGCTGCTGATACTTTGCTGTGTGCTGATTCTTATTTGTGTTCCAGTGCATGATTATACTGGCTGCTGCAACTATCCACACCGGCCGCTTCGATGATAGCAGCTGCTGCTGCAACTATCCACACCAGCCGCTCCTACGATACCGGCCGCTGCTCCTGCATCCATCCATCTCGACCGAACCTTCGATACCAGCTGCTGCTCCTACTATCGGAGACTGTTTATGTTCATACCTGTGGTGCCAGCTGTTCAGGTACTGTGATCCCCTGGGGCTAATCTTGTCGGCTACCTACCAGCATTTAGCCAATCTCCACCACCAGTGGCTTTAGTGAAGACTCTGTAGCCGTTCAGGTACGCTCGTCCAGGCCAGAGATCGGTGCCTTGGGCAGTGGATCCATTAACCCCGTGCTCGCTCTGCGAGCATTACAGTATGGCCCTTTAATGTAGGCTCTCGTGGCGAGCCCGCATTATTGCCCTCCCATTGCTGATCTGGTCAGCGGACATGTTCAGCTAACAGGCGTGGGTGGATCAAAGCCAAAGCGCAATTCTTTTTTTCTTTTTTACAAACCTCTGAATTTTTTTACGCCATTTAGATAAAAGTAAAATTATACATGTTTGGTATCTACGACCTCATAATCATAACGCCAGGTCAGTTTTACTATATAGTGAACCTTTTTTGTAATTTCACCGCACTTGGAATTTTTTTTCCCATTTTCCAGTAAAATATGGGGCAGAATGAATGGTGTCGTTAAAAACTACAACTCGTCCTGTAAAAAGAAACAAACGCTCATATGGCAATATTGACAGAAAAATAAAAACCATATGGCTCTTGGAAGAAGGAGAGGAAAAAAATGGAAAATTGCCCTGGGATGAAGGGGTTAATAATAGTAACGGGATACTGGGATTTGTTGTTATCAATCATCACCGGACTGCCAACTATTCAGGCACCACAGTACTGATGAGATGCAGGCAGTATCACAAAAACATTTACACCCAGGTACCTTATAGGTGACATCCTATCTGATTGAAGTTGTTCACGTCCCTTTTTGTCTTCAAGTTTTTTGTCATAGTACACACTCCATGATGAGATTCAAATGGAAAGAATCGCACTCACACCTGTATCGTGGTGGTCCGCTGTAATTCAGTTGGAGGCTTTCAGCTAACCCCACCGGCTCCTGAGTAATAGAAGTCCATAGAAAAACAAACAAAAATAAAATAGATCTTCCATTAAAGTATAACTTTTATTCTTAGTAATTCATAAAATCGGATGTCGCATAGAGTCTGTGTGACATCCGATTTTATGGTTCACTAAGAATAAAAGAAGTTATATTTTAACGGAGGATCCAATTTATTTTTTCTTTTATTCTATGACCATGATGAGATTCCACTCCCACAGCTCTTGTATTCAAACTTCCCTCTTCTCCAGCCTTCAGCAGTACTTACCAACATGGTGCCCTTAAAAGTATCATTATACTGCCAGGTAAATAAAATATCTCCCTGTGCCCTTAAATAAAAATTGCCTTTCACTTTACTTCTTGGACAAAATATTCTCTCACATTGCCCTTCTCCATAATATTCTTCCCCTCTTACCCTCTCCATAATATTCTTCACACTGCCCCTCTCCATAATATTCCATCTCACTGCCACTCTCCATAATGCCACTACCCACACTGCCCCTATCTGCAATGTTCCCCCCCACATGGTCCTTCTTTATAATGTCCCCCCACACTGCCTCTCTCCGAAATATCCCCCCCATGCTGATCCTCTCCATAATGTCCCTGACATGCTGCCCCCTACATATGTCCCCAACATGCTACCCCCCTCCATATGTCCCTCACTCACACTGCCTTTCTCTATAATGTCCCCCCTATGCTGCCTTTCTATGTAATATCCCCTCACGCTGCCCCTCTCCGTAATGTCTCCCAAATACAGCCCCTTTCCGTAATGTCCCCCACATGCTGCCCCTCTCCATAATGTCGCCCATATGATGGTACTGCACATGCTGATATCCCCCCACAATGCTCCTATTCATTATATCTCTGCCATACTGCTCCTCTCCATAATAGCGCAAACACACTGGCTATTTCCATAATATCCCCCCACACACTACACATATCCATAATATCACCCACACATTGCTCTTCTGTATACTGTGCCTCCTTCACAATTTTCCTCCATTGTCCCATAAGGTACCCCCACTGTATCACTAACACAAACCCCACCACTCCCCTCCTATAATCGTATATTGCAAGCACCACCCCAGTGGGTTTTTTTCACCTCTGGAGTGGTGCTTTACGTCTAGGTCCCCTGCCATCCATCTTATGCTCACCCCTCGGCATCTTCACCCTTTTTCAACATCTCTTTGGTCCCGCTGCTCCATCTTGTGCCCGGCGGGAAGTCAGAAGTTACTTCACAAGCTCTCGATACAAGTCTATGAGAGCAAAAATGAGCCCACAACAAGGCATTCATAGACTTGTATTGAGTTGTGACCTGTGGCACGCTCCATGAAACACTGATGGAGCTGGCAGGTCACAAACTGACTAGGGGAGCAACGGTGGAAACAGGTAAAGAGCGCAGATGGTGAGCAGGGCCGGCGTCAGCACCCGGCAAATGCCGGGGCCCTGGAGAGCCGGGGGGGCCCACTCAGCCTCGTCAGTTCTGGTACCCCTTGGCCGGGGCCCACTCGCCTTAGTTCTGCTGCCCCCGGGCTGAGTTCCAGGGACCGCAGTGCTCAGCAGGAATCCTTTAAGGCACGCAGACTTCCTGGTTTGAACTTCATCTGTGGGCGGAGCTACCGACCGGCATCCTACTCAGTCCCCAAGATGAAGGAGGCGCAGTGCCAGCCAGCGACCCCAGCACAGCACTTCTTTCCAGCGCTGTGTGGGCCCCCTCTCCACCGGGATCGAGCAGTATGTGGCCTCCCCGCCCCCTGATTTATGGGCCCTGGTGAGCTGTATGGGCTTCTCTCCCCCTAGGTGTATGCCCTGCCCCCCCGGTGCTGTATGTGCTGGCCCCCGGAGCTGTGTGTGTGGGTCCCCCAGAGCCGCGTGTGTGGGTCCCCCAGAGCCGCGTGTGTGGGTCCCCCAGAGCCGCCTGTGTGGGTCCCCCAGAGCCGCCTGTGTGGGTCCCCCAGAGCCGCGTGTGTGGGTCCCCCAGAGCCGTGTGTGTGGGTCCCTCAGAGCCACGTGTGTGGGCCCCCCAGAGCCGTGTGTTTGGGCTCCCCAGAGCCGTGTGTATGTCTCTGTATGTATGCAGCAGAGCTATGTGTGTATGTATGTATGCAGCAGAGCTATGTATGTATGTAGCAGAGCTATGTGTGTATGTATGTAGCAGAGCAATGTTTGTCTATATGTATGCAGCAGAGTATCTGTGTGTGTCTGTCTGTATGCAGCAGAGCTGTGTCTGTATGTATGTATGTATGCAGCAAAGCTATGTGTGTCTGTCTATATGTATCCAGCAGAGCTGTGTGTGTCTGTATGCATGTATGATGTGTATCTATGTATGTAGGTGTATATGACTGTATAGATGTGTCAGTTCTATATGTATTTTTGTGAGTTTGTCTTTAAATATGTATATGTATGTGTACGTATGTGTCTGTCTGCGTGTGGATGGGGCCCACTGGGACTCTTCCGCCCGGGGCCCAAAAAAACCTGGAGCCGGCCCTGATGGTGAGCATAAGACAGTGGGCAGGGGACTTAAATTTAAATCACCACTCTAGTGGTAAAATAAAGAAAAACACTGGAGTAGTGCTTTAATCTTTGGCTCCTCCATGGAGCACTTACTGTTTCCAGCTGTGTCCTCGCCTCCCTGTGGCAACAGCAGCAGTGTGATGAGGGCACAGCGTGATGATCTCATCACGCCGCTGCATGTCGGGGCGGCATCTGAACAGCGCTCCTCTGCGCCACTCCCGATGCTGAAGTGTTCAACTGGATTTGTGTCTGAATGATGCAAATACACTTGAATATAGGAAGATGAGAACTAGAGCCTCCAAGTTTTCACATACAGCACAATATTCTTAAGCGGCCCGCGTGCTACTTGTTCTGCAGGCCTGGTCTACAGGGCACTGGGGAAGGAGACTAGGTTGGGGGGTTGTAGCAGTACAGTACGTGGGGGCATATTCCATATCTAGTGAGTGGATTATACCATCGCTTGTGATAATCACGTACTACTGTATATACTTTATCTGGCACCACTATTTTCAATGTTATCATTATTGGATTTGCATTGCTGAAAATTTTAAGTCTTGAATCTGTACTTGCCAAATGCAGGTTCCAGCTAATCACTCAGCAGTTGGCTTTGAGCAGCTGTTATCACAACAGGTATTTCATTACTCAGTTCGTGTCACATTATATCCAGTCTCTATTAGCTGCTGGTAATTATATGATAGATCAGCCTTTATTTAGTAAGTATAAGGCTACATTCACACATCTGTGTGACACGTCCATGTTCTATCCATATACTGACCCATAGAGCTTCATTGATCCATAGACATATCAGTTTTACAAATGGGTCCAAGCCAATCTGCGCACGAGCCACCTCCGCGGCCATTTCCTTGAAGTCCATCGTGTCAACCACCGGTAGTTCATTGGAGCTCGCACCGCGCCGGCAGATCAGTGGTGCCTGACGCCGCGATACAACGAGCCTTCAGTATTTCCAACCCTCTGTCTACTGACCCTCCTGAGCTGCGAAACCCCCTCCTCCGAGCCAGCAGCATCACTGTCCCTGCCTCCTATGACCCTCCTGAGCCACTCCAGCATCGCCGCTCCCCCCAGTGAGATATTATAAGACACAATAGGATTATAAGACGGAACCTCATTTTAACATTAAAAACTATTTTTCCCTATCTTCCTCCTCTAAGTTTGGGGTGCATCTTATAGTCCAGTGCGTCTTATAAAGCGAAAAATACGGTACTTAGATATTCACAAAGCAGACAATTATGAAGAATTGGTGCAAGATATGCTTGCTAGCTTCAGAAATTTGGGAGTTACTAAAGATGCACTAGCTCCATAGTGATTTAAACAGATTTTCCAAATAACATTGGAGACTTCAGCGAGGAACAAGGAGAGGGGTTTCACCAGGATATGAAGGTGCTTCTATCACAGACACATAAAAAGGGGCATTATAATGAGCTATTGAACTGCAAGTGCTGTTATTACAGGTTAACATGCATGATATAAACAAAACCACTAAATAGTGAATTGCATTTTTAATAGCCGTTTGATGTAAAACTTCATTCTAAAGGTCCAGTCACACTAAGCAACTTACCAGCGATCCCAACAACGATAGGGATCGCTGGTAAGTTGCTAGGAGGTTGCTGGTGAGATGTCACACTGCGACGCTCCAGCGATCCCACCAGCAACCTGACCTGGCAGGGATCGCTGGAGCGTGGCTACACGAGTTGCTGGTGAGCTCACCAGCAACCAGTGTCCAGCCACACGTGCAGAGAGCAGGGAGCAGCGCACACTGAGCGCTGGCTCCCTGCTCTCCTAGTTACAGCACACATCGGGTTAATTACCTGATGTGTGCTGCAGCTAAATGTGCACAGAGCAGGGAGCAGCGCACAATGCTTAGCGCTGGCTCCTTGCTCTCCTAGTTACAGCACACATCGGGTTAATTAACCCGATGTGTCCTGCAGCTACAATTGCACAGAGCAGGAGCCGGCACTGACAGCTGAGAGCGGCGGAGGCTGGTAACAAAGGTAAATATCGGGTAACCAAGGACAGGGCTTCTTGGTTACCCGATGTTTACATTGGTTACCAGCCTCTGCAGAAGCCGGCTCCTGCTGCCTGCACATTAGTTGTTGCTGTCGCGCTGTCACACACAGCGATCTGTGCTTCACAGCGGGACAGCAACAACTAAAAAATGGCCCAGGACATTCAGCAACAACCAGCGACCTCACAGCAGGGGCCGGGTTGTTGCTGGATGTCACACACAGCAACATCACTAGCAACGTCACAAAAGTTGTTCGTTAGCAGCGATGTTGCTAGCGATGTTGCTTAGTGTGACGGGGCCTTTAATCTGTTTTATAATCAGACATTACAAAATGTAATCTTTGAATCCTAACAATTAATTCCTCTGATCTCTGCAATAAAACAGTCAAATGAACTGGGTGTCAGTGGACGGATAACTTTATTTGATTGTTTCCAAACAAATCAACAATCACAATTCTTTTGAAGCGTTGAATATAATGGCATCCAGTGGATGTGTGTGAATGCTTACAATAACAGGAGATATTATAATGGGGTTATCTATGAACTTAACAAAGAGACAAAGAAGAGTTATAATGGATTGCAATCGACTTGCTAGGAGCTTTGCACGAAGTCTCCACAGGTCTTATGCACTCCACGTGCCGTCATCTCATGACACTGTAAAGTACTGTATTCTCAACTTCGAAGCAGACTTAAAGAGGACCAACCACCAGGATTTTCATATATAAACTAAGTCCAGTGCTATACTGGCGCTATCATGCTGATTCTACACATACCATTAGTTATGAGATCGGATCTATACTTTCTGAAATACAGGCAGGTAAAGTTTGTGACATGCACTGTTATTTGATGAAAGGTGCAAAAGAATATCTAATAGGTGGGTCGGGTTTTGCTAGTTATTCCCGCCCCTATTTCCCTGCTTGTCCTTTCTCCCCCTATTCCAGTGATGGCGAACCTATGGCACGCATGCCACCAGGGGTACGCAGAGCCCATTCTGCTGGCACATGCGCTGTGTCCTCATCCTGCCGCTTTGAACTGCTGGTGCGGTGGTGTCGGCAGTTCAAAGCTGTGTTGGAGCAGAGGAGACATTTCTCCACGCTCTGACACGCCTCCTTTCCCAGGCTGCAGGTCTGTTGCCTAGGAGACGAAGGAGCGTCAGTAAGCGGTGCCGGCGTAATGATTAATGACGTCTTCTGTCCGCGTGGGAACTGAGGACCCAGCGTCACGCAGCAGTGTAGCGAGTGCTGGAAGGTGAGTTGTGTTTTTTTTTTTTTTAACTTGTGTGCGGCTGAGCCAAGGTGGGGATGGGGGGGCCAGTGCCAGCATGGGTGGGAAATATGGAAACATACATGCCAGCATGGGGGGGAGGACATACATGCCAGCATGGAGGGAGGAGAACACACACATGTCAGCATGGAGGGGGGAGAACACACACACATGCCAGCATGGAGGAGGGAGAACACACACATGCCAGCATGGAGGGGGGAGAACACACACATGCCAGCATGGGGGGAGAACACACACATGCCAGCATGGGGGGGAGAACACACACATGCCAGCATGGAGGGGGGAGAACACACACATGCCAGCATGGGGGGAGAACACACATGCCAGCATGGAGGGGGGAGAACACACACATGCCAGCATGGGGGGAGAACACACATGCCAGCATGGAGGGGGGAGAACACACATGCCAGCATGGGGGGGAAACATGCATGCCAGCATGGGTGGAAACATGCATGCCAGCATGGGGGATGGACATGCATGCCAGGATGGGGGGGAAACATGCATGCCAGGATGGGGGGGAAACATGCATGCCGGCATGGGGAAAACATGCATGCCAGGATGGGGGGGAAACATGCATGCCAGGATGGAGGAAACATGCATGCCAGGATGGGGGAAAACATACATGCCAGGATGGGGGAAAACATACATGCCAGGATGGGGAAAACAAGCATGCCAGGATGGGGGGAAACATACATGCCAGGATGGGGGGTAAACATGCATGCCAGGAAGGGGGAAACATACATGCCAGGATGGGGAAAACATACATGCCAGAATGGGGAAAACATGCATGCCAGGATGGGGGGAAACATGCATGCCAGGATGGGGGGGAAACATGCATACCAGGAAGGGGGAAACATACATGCCAGGATGGGGAAAAGATAGATGCCAGGATGGAGGAAACCTGCACCCCACGCTGATAATGATGTACGGGAGGCAGTGAATACAGCCGCACATGATCACTCCAGGCTGTAGTTGCCAGGGGTGATCATGCAGGCCGGCTGTTAATTATGCACGCACCCCCCCCATGCCAGGATGGAGGAAGCATACATGCCAGCATGGGTAAACAAACATGCCAGGATGGGGAACAATGCATGCCAGGATGGGGAAACATGCATGGCAAGATGGGGAAAATATACATGCCAGGATGGAGGAAACATGCCACGATAGGGTACATTTACCAGGAAGGGGAACATTTACCAGGATGGGGAATATGTTAAAGATGGGGAACATTTACCAGGAAGGGGAACATGCCAGGAAGGTGGACATTTACCAGGATGGGGGTACATGCTAGGAAGGGGGACATTTACCTGGATGGGGGTACATTTACCTGGATGGGGGTATATTAACCAAGATTAGGAACATTTACCAGGATGAAGGACATTTACCAGGAATGGAGTACATGCCAGGATGGGGGAACATTTACAAGGATGGGCAATATGTCAGGATGGGGTACATTTACCAGCATGGGAGAACATGCCAGAATGGGGTACATTTACCAGGATGGAGGACATTTACCAGGATGAGGTATATTTACCAGGATGGGGCCATGATGGGGACAAAGATACCAAAATGTAGGAAATATATATCAGGATGGGGGACATGTTTACCAAGAAGTGGCCCAGGAAGGGGGACATAACTACACAATCAAAAAGGAGGGGAGCAACTTGTACGTCTTTATGGGATTTCAAGATGTTCAGACTTTGAAATGTAGATGTGGATTACAGGGTGACATCTGATTGCATTCCAGGCTAAAATCTCTGTCTAATAAGCTGCAATTTTTTCCAGAAAGATCAATTCAACTGCTGTGTCTGGAAAGGGCAGGGGCTCAGCTTCAATGTGTGGTAAGCAGGCATGAGTGTGATGCCCCCTGCTGAAGAGAAAACTGCAAAGGTAGGATTAAAATCAATTATTTACATAATAGGATTGGTTGGCACTTCGGAAAAAAAATTGGGTTTAGGGCTACAGTTTGGGCACTCGGCCTTTGAAAGGTTCGCCATGACTGCCCTATTCTGTAGCTGCTATCAAGCAAATAAAAGTGCATTTCACACACTTTACTTGCCTGTATTTCAGAAACTATACATGCGATCTGACAACTAAAGGTATGTATAGAATCAGCATGATAACACCAGTATAGCACTGGCCTTAGTTTATATATGAAAATTCTGGTGGTTGGTCCTCTTTCAATACACAGAGGAATGAGGCGTTTTTTTGTTCTCACATATGGCTAAAGTAGCAGGTGGAGCACATGCTATGGGACCCTGCATCCATTTCCACTTTAACTTAAAGGCCACTGACAACCACCAGGGCCGTTGGGACACTCAGAACCGGGCCACGTTTCTGTTTGTTCTGTTTCTGATCATGACGGCAGGGCCCGACTCCGTGACCCTGGCAGTGTCGTTTTAAATGATGAGGGAATATATTTACAAGGGATAATAATTAATCGTGACGCCACCTGTGGTATTCGGCTAAGTATGGCCGACGCTGCTTAGATGGCACAGCTGGGGGCAGATGGTGATGCAGCAATGATGGTACAACTCGCCACAGGTGGAGCTGGGCCTCAGGGCAACCGTAGGCAGTTGTTAGCCAATGAAGTGTTTGAACAGCACGGGGCTGGCGGCGCAGAGAATGAGTCTAGGACACAGCGAAATGCAGTCATTAGTTCTTTACTCACAGTTGTTAGTTGCAGATATCATGGCCGGCTTGTCAAATGCTGCCCTTGGAGTGCTGAGTCCTGCGGTGATGGGGTCCAACCGATCCCCAGGTAATTTGGAGACACCAGACCAGTGTCCCTTTATGTGTCCCTTTCCTGGTCGTCTTCTTGCGCTGGCTTCGCCCTCCTGCCCTGCGCCTCACACACAGTGCCCTGAGCCAGTGTCCATGAACCTTGTTTGGAAAGCAATAGAGAAGGGTGTTCAAATGCCGCGCCAACAGATCACTCGTTCAGATGTTCAGACCAATGTCACTTTATTGTCATCCAGGTCTACGCGTTTCAGGAGCCCCTGCTCCCTTCCTCAGGACCGTCAGGTTACAAATAACATGTTATTTGTAACCTGACGGTCCTGAGGAAGGGAGCAGGGGTTCCTGAAACGCGTAGACCTGGATGACAATAAAGTGACATTGGTCTGAACATCTGAACGAGTGATCTGTTGGCGCGGCATTTGAACACCCTTCTCTATTGCTTTATGTTTTCTGCCACTGGGTGGCTGCAGCCGTGGATCGATTTGTACGTGCTAATACAGTAGTTGTGACTTTTACAACTATATTTGGTGAGTAGCATTACTCCCCTCTCCCTACCCTGCACTTATTTGGGTAAGACCCTATTTGCGCTTGTTTGTCCACAGCTCCTTCGTTTATCATGAACCTTGTTTGGGAGGCTCCTCTGCCTGATCCCCTAGCTTTCTTTGGTCACCTTTTCAGCGGATTTGTGTGTGGTTGTGGCTTTAGCACATGAAGATACCTCAGCCTCCGGTTTTGCTAGCTGAGCCTGGCTGTTCTCCACTAGTCATGGGGCCGGTCCCCTTTGCGGCCTAGTCCCTCCACACCAATACGTCGGCTGTGGATACGAGCCCACGAGTGGGTTTCCCACTGCTCATGACTCTAGGACCCCTGCTTCCTTTCTACTTGGTTTTCCCTCCTTGTCCTAGGATGAGCTCCCTCGGCTCCAGTCCTCAGGACTTCTCTCCTCCGCATCCTACTTAGTTCTGCACTCCGTTCTAACGTGTTCCACCCACTTACTAACCCCAACTCCAGACTGGCTCCGGGACTGTGCTCTCCCTTAGCAGCAATCTTGCCCTAACCCTGGCCTGAAGTGGTATAGCAATACTAAGAGTGTGTGTGTACAATGGTTTGTGTCCTCCTCCTTACAAGGGAATGGGGTATCACACCTCTAGCTGAGGTACAGTACCTCTTGTGGCGACTGGACCCTCAGGGGCGCCACATCACCATTTATCAAGATCGGTGTTTTTTCAAGCTGATAAGGGGGCAAGGAGGAGAGCGAGGCACCTGATTCATTTTAATGCACACAATTTTTGATGAATCAAGCGAGGCACAAAATGGTGTGAACCTCACCACAAATCATACTTCAATCCGGGACCGGAGTTAAGGCCGCTTTACACGCTGTGAGATGGCTAGCGAGCGTACCCGCCCCCATCGATTGTGCCTCATGGGCAAATCACTGCCCGTGGTGCACAACATCGCTCGGACCCGTCACACTACTTACCTGCCTAGGAACATCACTGTGACCGGCGAACCGCCTCCTTTCTAAGGGGGCGGTTCGTTCGGCATAACAGCGAAGTCACTAAGCGGCCGCCCAATAGAAGTGGAGGGGGGGAGATAAGTGGGACGAACATCCCGCCCACCTCCTTCCTTCCTCATTGCGGGCGGCCGCAGGTAAGGTGAGGTTCCTCGTTCCTGCGGTGTCACACATAGCGATGTGTGCTGCCGCAGGAATGAGGAACAATCTGCGTCCTGCAACAGCAACGATAATCGGGAATAGAGCACCGTGTCAACAAGCAACGATAAGATGAGTATTTTTGCTCGTTAGCGGTCGCTCGTATGTTTGACACGCAACGACGTCGCTAACGAGGCCGGATGTGCGTCACGAATTCCGTCACCCCAACGACATCGCATTAGCGATGTCGCTGCGTGTAAAGCGGCCTTAAAATTTGTAGCATTAGGAACTTCACAAGTCATCATAAATTTGACGACAGGGCGGTTACCACGCCCTGTCACATTTCCATCTCTGATGATAAAAGTTAGGAGATTGGAAGGGTTAATCCACGCGGCCAAAGGAAGGAGGATCACTGAAGATCAATCAAGTTAAAACATCTGATTTTTATTTTCTATGCATTTTGGAGTTACTCCAACTCCTTCTTCAGGAAAAAGCAGTAAAGTACATTACTGATTTTTTTCCTGAAGAAGATTGGTTACGTGCCTAAAGGGCTCGTTACGCGCTACGATATATCTAACGATATGTCGTCGGGGTCACGTCGTTAGTGACGCACATCCGGCATCGTTTTACATATCGTAGCGTGTGACAGCTACGAGCTACTGTGAACGAGCAAAAATACTCACCTTATCGTTCCTCGTTGACACATCGCTCATTTTAAAAAAATCGATCGTCCTTCTGTGCTCCGGTTGTTCATCGTTCCCGAGGCAGCACACATCGCTCCATGTGACACCCCGGGAATGATGAACATAGCTTACTTGCGTCCCGCCGGCAATGCGGAAGGAGGTGGGTGGGATGTTATGTCCCGCTCATCTCCGCCCCTCCGCTTCTATTGGCCGGCCGCTGTGTGACGTCGCTGTGACGCCGAACGTCCCTCCCCCTTCAGGAAGAGGATGTTCGCCGTCCACAGCGAGGTCGTTCGGGAGGTAAGTACGTGTGACAGGGGGTTACCGACTTTGTGCGACACCGGCAACAAATTGCCCGTAGCGCACAAACGATGGGGGCAGGTGCGAACGCACGATAAATCGTCCCGTGTAAAGCGGCCTTTAGTGGTTGTGTCTATACACAACCAAATCAGGTTAGTGCAATTATTGAACTTCATAACTGGTGCCACCAGGTAAGACACCATCTGCGCCTCTTTGTATTTTCAGCCCCACATTTCCATCTTTGTACATCACCAAAAGTTGCAAACTTTTTGTGCAGCCTCAGATTGTAAAAAAATATTCAAACTTTGTCATTATAAATTGCACCATTCTTTTCACCACTCAATATACTGGAAAACAGAAAAAAATGCAATATGATTCTTTAGGTCAAGGTGATTAGAGAAATCCCAAATAACATAGCCGTTTCAGGGCATGTTTTTTGCAAGACACGTTTTAGATGAATCACACCATTTACGTTATCAAAGGAAAGAAATCCAAGTGAGGTGAATATGAAGAAAAACATTTCTTGTTAATTTTTATTTTTTGCAGTAAATATGACCTTTCTAATAAAAAAGTACCTGGGAGTTTTGTTCTTCAAGTCAGTGTGGTTGTAGGAGGTGGTTGCACCCCCATACTGTATAGCCCATTTTCCTGACTGTAAAAGATATGTTTTATACTAAGTATATTGTAGGTGTTGTTGAGTACTAAAATATATATGATATCATGTACATATACTGCTGCTAGCGAACTGTAGGTCTCTGATGTAACAGAGCTGGCCAGCCAGCGCCATGTAGCAGTCATGCAAGAGCAGTGGTAGGTTAGATGTTAGATAAGATAGGTACGCTGTTGTTCGTCGTTCCCAGGGTGCCACACGTAGCGATGTGTGCTGCCTCAGGAACGACGAACAACCTGCGTACCAAATGAGCAACGTTTTTTGGGAAACGAACGACGTGTCAACAACCAACAATTTTTGGCATTTTTCGGATCGTTAGCGGTCGCTGGTAAGTATCACACACAACGACGCCGCTAACGAGGCCGGATGTGCGTCACGAATTCCGTGACCCCAACAATATCTCGTTAGTGATGTCGCTGCGTATAAAGCGGCCTTTACATACGAGCTGTAGTTTTTAGTCTTATAATTTTATTCTATTTTTGGGGAATGCAAAGTAAGAAAAAAATTACCATTTTGCCATTTCAAATTTTTGTTTCTTTTCATTGTTCACCATGTGAGACAAATACTTTATTAGTTTGCACACAGCCATACCAGATATGTTAATATTTTTATTTTTATTTCATTATATACATTTGAGAAAAAGTAGATGATTTAATCTTTTGGATGCTCCTCAATATAAAAATTACAACACCAATACGGAAAAGTCGTGGAAATATGGAAATCACAGGATTGATAGACATGTTAATGATATGCAAATGATTAAAAAATGGTAATAACATTTTTAAAACTTCTTTTTTTATTCAGTATCGAGTATGAGCGTCACATAGAGAAATCTCTTACAACCTTGGTTGCTATAGATGAGGTTATTCATGGTTGTCTGAGTAATGTTCTACTTCACTGATTGCACTTGGGCGTGACAATCATCAAAATCCACTGCTGGCAGCTCTCTAAGGCCAGAGTCACACTTGCTAGTAACTCTCGCGAGTCTCGCATCGCATCACCCGGCATGGCCACACAGTCTCCTGACAGGAGCGGGTCGGTTGCATGTATCTCTATGCAGCTGAGATGCTCGCCTCCGGAGAGTGTGCGGCCGTGCCGCGTGATGCGATGCGATGCGAGACTCGCGCGAGTTACTAGCAAGTTTGACTCCGGCCTTACGATCAATGGCATCCAAGATGGGCTTGATAGGACACTAATCTGCTGACACGGCAGGCCATGACAGCATGTTTAGTCCACACAGGCTGCTCACAGTAGCATGAGCAACATGTTGCCTGGCATTGTCATGTTGAAAAATGGCTCCTGGGACACTTTCGAGAAATGGCTGTACAACTCGTTTCACAACTGATTCATTCTTTACTGCAAGTGAAATTGAATGTTTAAGGCATCAAATAGTGTCTACACAATCTATCAGAAGGCCTATGCACAATGTTGGGCTACGATCCAGATGTCCAAATACAGGTGCTCCATTAACCTCACACTGCTACTCTCAAAGGCTATCATGGGGCAAAGCAAGATGGCAATGGAGGCTGGAATAGAGGTCTATCCATGGGCCCTTGGCAGTCAAATAGTTCATTAAAACGCACAACTCCACCTGCTTTGGAAGTGGAAATGGGCCCCTTACCTCTTGGGCCCCTGTGCGGCTGCACAGGTTGCATCATTGGTATTGTCGCCCCTGAGTCTCTCCTCTTAAGTGATTAGTTCCGCTTTTGTTTTGGACCCAATGATAGCTGGAGATTGATCTGGAGACCACGTGGGCAACATCTTGAAGAGGCCTTCAAAAGGGAACATTATATCTGTCCTTCAACTAATACAATTGATGTGATTTACCAAAAATGCTAAATTGAAAATATTGATTTTGTTGGTTCTTCTACTATATCTTATCCCTGAAAAGAGAAAGTGTAACACAATGTAACGGCACCTTACAAAAAATGGCCAGTCTCTACAGACCTCCTTTTTTTTATTTTTCTATTTTTCAACAACAAAAGATATTGATCATTACCTGCAGTGAATTTCGGTCCTTGGAGCCATCTCCAAGTCTCTTTCCTTGCAGCCGGAATCAATATCATGTGCTGATGGGGCCTAATAAGGCTGAAACAGCAGTTCGCAGTGTGCAGCTAGTCCCAAAGAAGTGTAGATGTTATTGATACCGACATTGTACCTACCTGTACGATTCTAACACTCATAAGGGCGCATCAAACGTGGTCTGCCACGTCTTTCTTCATGTCTGAAAAAGGCAAATACTGCCAAGATGGAGGCCAGACAGTGTCCACGGGGACTCCATCAGCTTCACTGAAGTGATTGGCTCTGTTGGGGCTCTGTCTGGGGTTCCTGTTTTTGGGGGGATTCTGTCAGAAACCTCGATGTAGTGCTCAGCGGAAAATACTGTGAATCTAGTCTTATCCAAACCAGGAATTGAAAACGGTTAGTGTGTCTACTGAGTACGTGGTGTCAGCTAACAATACCTATCAATTCTGCAGTATAGTACCAGCAGGGCGGCAGGTGGAGTGAAAAGGGTAATCAATGCTAGCAAGATTGTTAAAAGAAATGACCAGGAACGGATTACATCTCTACTGTATCCACAATGATGAACAATAGTAACAACAGTAAAGTTTTCCATTCATATTAGTATAATATTGGCTGAACGTGATATCAAACAAGTGCTCCTATGTATGGTAGAGTCGGCTAAATCAGCCAAACCCTCATTTGGCTTAGAGTCGTCTTATGTGTATGGACAAGCTTAGTGTCACGCTAGGTACAGCGAAGTGCAAATCGAAGGGAAAAAAGGGAAGGGGGAGATGGTGACCACTGACCAAACCTACCGCTGGTCCCTGGAGTCCCTCACCACCCTAGATAGGTTCCACAACTATGCCTGGAGTCGGATACCTGACCCTAGGTATCACTAGTGCTGGGCCCTAAATAGGGAACGGGTGAGATGAGCTCTTCGTCATCCTCATTAAATACTAGAGAAGAAACAAGGAGGACACACAGGGGAAAATGTATGAACTACTTATCCACAGATGACTCAGGCAGGTGTTCAGCAAAGCTTCAGCAACAATACCACAGATAAGCACAAGCCACATGCTTGCAACCAGAGCTTGATTGAATTGAATAATATCACCAGCTCAAGTCCAGGGAAGATGGGAGTATTTAAGCACATGGAGAATACTGATACTGAGCAGATGGAGGGAAGGAGAGCTCCTGCTGGTCCTAAAGGGGGAGAGATGAATCCAGCAGGAAAGCTACCTAGTACAAAGAATACTGACAGCAGAAACAATAAAAAATCAGGAAGCTTTTTGCGCAGCCAAACGCTGTGACCTTCTATTGCCAGAAACCACATGACCGTCTGTTATGTGACAGTTATTTAAGAACAAACAGGTTCTTTAGCATAAACAAATGTGCTTGAAGGTTATGACCACATCATTAATAAAACATAACCTTTAATTCTTACATTTAATAGGATTGTCAATTACATTTTATATTAAAATAGGGTTACTAAAACAAAGAAGACAGTATATTCACCTACCGGACCCTCCTCCCATCACTACCTCTATCCCCTGCTGGTCTCCAGACTTTGTTATCCAATGGTGGACTTCACATGACTGCAGGAGACTCTTAGGCGGGCTTTGCACACTACGACATCGCAGGTGCGATGTCGGTGGGGTCAAATTGAAAATGACGCACATCCGGCATCGCATGCGACATCGTAGTGTGTAAAGGCTCGATGATACGATTAACGAGCGCAAAAGCGTCGTAATCGTATCATCGGTGCAGCGTCGGCGTAATCCATGATTACGCTGACGCGACGGTCCGATGTTGTTCCTCGCTCCTGTGGCAGCACACATCGCTGTGTGTGAAGCCGCAGCAGTGAGGAACATCTCCTACCAGCGTCACTGCGGCTTCCGTAGGATATGCAGAAGGAAGGAGGTGGGCGGGATGTTTACATCCTGCTCATCTCCGCCCCTCCGCTCCTATTGGCCGCCTGCCGTGTGACATCGCAGTGACGCCATACGACCCGCCCCCTTAACAAGGAGGCGGGTCACCGGCCAGAGCGACGGTCGCAGGACAGGTGAATCCATGTGAAGCTGCCGTAGCGATAATGTTCGCTACGGCAGTTATCACGAGGATATCGCATCTGCGACGGGGTCAGGGACTATTGCGCTCGGCATCGCAGCATCGGCCTGCGATGTCGCAGCGTGCAAAGCCCGCCTAAGTGGCTGTAATTTTCACATTGTTTCTGAGCTGGAATAAATAATATCTCTTCCAGCTTAGAAACAATGTGAAGGCTGCATCTAATCATTGGCTGCTGATTAGCTATAGTCATAATAATAATAATTTTTATTTCTATAGCGCTAACATATTCCGCAGCGCTTTACAATTCAGAGGGGACAGGTACAGACAATATGAGACAATACAAAATAACAAAATTCAGATACCAAGAGGAGTGAGGGCCCTGCTCGTAAGCTTACAGTCTATGAGGAAATAGGGGAGGCACAAAAGGTGAATGGGGGGGAGAAAAGCTTGTCATATATGGTCCAGCCATCGATTTAATAGGGGATTCAAAACCAGCTGTGTGGACCGGTCATCAGCCAGAATTTATACAGGTACAGATTAATGGAATCAGAAGATACAGGGGACAAAAATTGGAAGTAAATTTTATGAAGGGCAGAAAGGGACTAGATTAGATGAGGGCAGTGAGGTGATAGGCTAGTCTAAAGAAATGCATTTTTAGGGCCCGCTTAAAGGTGTGGATGTTGGGAATTAATCGGATTGCTCTTGGTAGTGTGTTCCAGAGTATAGGCGCAGCTCGTGAGAAATCTTGAAGACAGGAGTGGGAGGTTCGAATTGTTGAAGGTGTCAGTCTTAGGTCATTTAGCAGAGTGGAGGGCATGGGTGGGGTGATAGACAGAGATGAGGGAGGAGATGTAGGGTGGTGCGGAACCGTGGAGAGCTTTGTGAGTGAGAGTGATCAGTTTATATTGGATTCTGTAGCAGATAGGCAACCAGTGCAATGACTGGCAAAGAGCAGAGGCATCAATAAAGCAGTTGGAGAGGAAAATGATCCTGGCTGCTGTATTCAGGATGGATTGGAGAGGGGAGAGTTTAGTAACAGGGAGACCAATTAGTAAAGAATTACAATAATCCAGAAGAGAATGAATGAGAGCGACAGTAAAGGCGGCGTTACACGCTACGTTTTATCTGACGATATGTCGTCGGGGTCACGGATTCCGTGACGCACATCCGGCATCGTTAGTGATGTCGTTGCGTGTGACACCTACGAGCGACTCCGAACGATCGCAAATAGGTTGAAAATCGTTGATCGTTGACATATCGTTCAGTTTCAAAATATTGTTCATTGTTTGGGACGCAGCAGACATATTGGTACGTTTGACACCCTACAAACGACGAACAACATCCACACGACCGCCTTGGTCAAACATATCGCTGAACGATTTTGCGTCGCTTGTGAGATGTGTACGTGTGACCGCTAATAAACGACCTATGTGCAATCTCGGCAAATAGTAACAACGATCTGGGCGTGTCACATCACTACTGAGCTCGTCAGATAAATCGTAGCATGTAAAGCAGCCTTTAGGCTATGTGCGCACGTGTGTGTATTGCATGCAGTTACGCTGCGTTCTGCACCGCAGCGTAACTGCATGCGTCCTGCGTCCCCAGCACAATCTATGAAGATTGTGCATGAGACGTGCGCACGTGACGTATTAGAACGCAGCGATTTGGCTGCTGCCCGAAGCGTGCGTTCTAAGAAGTGACATGTCACTTCTTTCGTGCGCTTTCCATGCTGTCTACAGGGAGAGGCAGCATGCAGAGCGTACGAATTCTGAAGGCACCAGGCGCTTCAGAACGGAGCTTTTCAGCTGCGCTCTGAAGCGGACCTTTTGTGTGCGGTGCAGAGTGCACACGTGCGCACATAGCTTTAAAGTCAACGGTAAGAAAAGGTCGAATTCATATGATGTTACCAACAGAAGAACACATGAGACCACCAGGAGAGCACAGACAATGTGAGGTATATGCTCTTCTTTGTATAACCAGGGACGATCGAATATCACAAATATTCAGCAATATTCGGCTTCGCGAATACTTGACGAATAGGTCGCCGCTATGCGAATATTTGATGCGCAATGTAAGTCTATGGGAAGCTATTCGGCAACTATTCGGGTTTCCCATAGACTTACATTGCGCATCGAGTATTCGCAAATAGTCGAATAGCGGCGACCTATTCGGCGAATGTGGGCGTTGCCGAATATTTGAGGTATTCGATCATTCCTAATAATAACCCATTGAGCCTATTTTAATATAAAATGTTATGGACATTTTCTTTAAAAAATATACAATGCCTTTAGAAAGTATTCACCCCCTTGGCTTTTAACTATTTTGTTATATTGCAACCTGTGTTTAAAAATTTCTGTAATTTGATTTGTGTGTTGGGGAAATGAGAAAAAATGTAGGCAAAAATTAAATTTTAGGGATAAAATAAATAAAAATTGTCACAGAGGCTGCAACACCATTAAGCAAGAGGCACCACTAACCAAACACCATGAAGAGCAAGGGGATCTCCATTCAAGTCAGAGACAAAGTTGTTGAGAAGTACAAGTCAGGGTTGGCTGCTAAAAAAAATCCCAATCTCTGATGATCTCCTGCAGCACCATCAAATCCATAATATCATCAAATGGAAAGAATATGGTACCACAACAAACTTGCCAAGAGAAGGCCGCCCACCAAAACTCTCAGCCCAAGCAAGGAGGGCATTAATCAGAGAGGCAACACAGAGACCAAAGGTAACCCTGAAGGAGGTGCAGAGTTCCCAAGCAGAGACAGGAGAATCTGTCCATACAACCACAATAAGCCATACACTCCATAAAGCTGGCCTTTATGGAAGAGTGGCCAGAAAAAACAATACTTTATGTTCAGCCAAATATTGGAAAGGTTGTTTTCATTTTGCCAAAAGACATGTGAGAGACTCCACACATGTATGGAGGAAGGTGATGTGCTCAGACTACACCAAAATTGAACTTATTGGCCACTAAGGTAAATACTATGTTTGATGCCAAATCAAAACAGCTCATCACCCCGAGAACACCATCCCCACAGTGAATCATGGTGGTGGCAGCATCATGCTGTGGGGATGGTTTTTGGGCAGCAGGGACAGGGAAATGCTCCAAGTCAAGGGGAAGATGGAAGGTGCAAAATACAGGGATGTTCTTGAGCAAAACCTGTTTCAGTCTGTAAGTGATTTGAGACTGGGACAGAGATTCACCTTCCAACAAGACAATGACCCAAAGTATACTGCTAAGGCAACAATCGAGTGATTTATGGGGAAACGTGTAAATGTATTGGAGAGAACTAGTCAAAGCCCAGACCTTAAAGGGAATCTGTCAGGTGCAATATGCACCCAGGACCACGAGACGTTCTGTGTGTATATTCCTAATCCCTGCCTAGCAGTCCCAGCCTAAAATAGCATAGATAAAGAGATCTTTACAAAAGCTATTTCTAAAGATCCTTTGTTATATGCTAATGAGGCCAGTAACTAGTCCCAAGAGAGTTAGGGTGGCTTTGCACGTTGCGACATCGCAAGCCGAGGCTGCGATGTCGCACGCGATAATCCCCGCCCCCGTCGCAGGTACGATATCGTGTGATAGCTGGCGTAGCGAAAATTATCGCTACGCCAGCTTCATATGCACTCACCTGCCCTGCGACCGTCGCTCTGGCCGGCGACCCGCCTCCTTCCTAAGGGGGCGGGTCGTGCGGCGTCATAGCGACGTCACACGGCAGGCGGCCAATAGCGGCGGAGGGGCGGAGATGAGCAGGATGTAAACATCCCGCCCACCTCCTCCCTTCCGCATATCCTACGGAAGCCGCGGTGACGCCGGTAGGAGATGTTCCTCGCTCCTGCGACTTCACACACAGCGATGTGTGCTGCCGCAGGAGCGAGGAACAACATCGGACCGTCGCGTCAGTGTAATTATGGATTACGCCGACGCTGCACCGATGATACGATTACGACGATTTTGCGCTCATTAATCGTATCATCTAGGATTTACACACTACGATGTCGCATGCGATGCCGGATGTGCGTCACTTTCAATTTGACCCCACCGACATTGCACCTGTGATGTCGTAGTGTGCAAAGCCCGCCTTAGTTCCCGTGGCTAGTCTGCCCACTTAGCATGTAAGCACGCCCCTTTGGGCGTGCTAACATACTAATGAATGCGCAGAGTCAGAGGCATCGTCACACTCACCTCTCAGCTGCCACCGCGCTCAATGCTGGATTTCGGCTCAATGTGCATGATCCCTGGACTTCCGGTCATGCGCACTATGAAGTCGGGTGTATGTGTCGCGGGTGGAGGGGCCGCGCTCGCTACGCTGGGGTCCGGGGCTGCTGCTGCTCGGTGGCTCGAGCGGTGGGCCGGACCCGGGGACTCGAGCAGCGCTCCTCACCCACGAGTGAAAAGAGGTGGTTTGTTTGGGGGTATAGTTCGTGACGCCACCCACTGGTCGTGGTGATAATGGGCACCACCGCTGCTGGTGACGGGGATCCCGGGAGCGATGGCAGGGAGCAGCTAGGATGTTGGTTCCCCCTCAGTGGGTAGGGGTTGGTGATCCCGGGGCCCGGTGGTGGTACGGGGAGGCAGGAAGGCCGGGGTGCATGGTTGCAGGGGCAGCGCGGCACGGTGCCGGATGGCACTGTTGTACTCACTCAGGCACAGATTTACAGAGTCTCTGGTAAACCAAATGGCTGGATGGACGGGTCCCGCAGCCGACTGCAGTGTCTTTGCTCTCCCCGGACAGGTTGATGATGGCTGTCTTTCCCTGCACCGCTGTAGAATGTATTGACTCCGATGGTTTCCCACTGGTTCAAATCTGCTCCCCGGCTCGGTACCGGCGGGCCACCCGTCTCCGGTTCTACGGTTCCACTGACCTGCGCCAACTCCTGCAGACGGCCACCACCGTCTGCCGACCTTGCTGACAGTGCCTGGGCTCCTACCCAGACACTAACAGTTTCTCTCCTGTCACTTTCAACTAGAAAACTGAAGTTCTCCACTCCACTCCAAACTGAACTAACTGCTTTTTCCCGACTCCAGGCCTGTGAAATCCTCGGTGGGTGGGGCCAACCGCCTGGCTCCGCCCCACCTGGTGTGGACATCAGACCCTAGAGGAGGCAACAAGGATTTTGTTTGACTCAAAAATGCCGACAAGGGGGGCAACGTTGTTATCTGGCCAGTAAATTTATATGAACGCGAGGCATTTCGTCAATTGAACAACAAAACAACATATTTGCGTTTGAGTCATAACCCTATTCCTGAATTCAACTTGGAACTACAGGAGATAATAGACAGGGCCTGTATACAGGGAATTATTCCCAAGAAAGTGATGGATGGCCTCCTAGTTAAGCACCCCAGGACTCCAACCTTTTACTTGCTGCCGAAAGTCCACAAGGATGCCACCCATCCCCCTGGACGTCCAATCGTCTTGGGAATTGGTGGCATCTGTGACCCCATTTGTAAATTTGTGGATTTTTACCTTGAACCCCTTGTACAGGATCTGCCCTCATACACACGTGACACTACTGATGCGCTTGCCAAGATGGAGGGACTCCACATTGAGCCAGATATGTGGCTGGTGGCGGCGGATGTGGAGTCCCTTTACACGTGTATAGCGCATCAGGATGGCCTGGAGGCGGCGCGTCTCTTCTTGGATGGCAGCCGTCTGGACGGACCTACTCGTGGACTTATTTTGGAACTATTGGATTTTATTTTGACTCATAATGCATTTTTATTTAAGGACAGGTATTATCTGCAGAGACGTGGCACCGCCATGGGGGCGGCATGTGCGCCATCATATGCAAATTTATTTCTGGGCATGTGGGAGAGGGGAATGTTCCATGAGGACGATCTCTTCTCCCAACATGTGATATGTTGGCATAGATATATAGATGACGTGCTGTTCCTGTGACAGGGTGCTGCGTCTCTGCTAGATGAATTTATGATTTATTTAAACAGGAATAATTTAAACATCAAATTAACTTATGTTGCTAGTCAAAAACAATTGGATTTTTTAGATATTCATTTTGAAGTGGGGGCTGATGGCGCATTGCACACTGATATTCATCGGAAGGAAACTTCCGTGAATTCTCTGTTGCATGTGACATCGGCTCACACTAAGTCCACGATTAGGGCCGTCCCGATGGGGCAGTTTCTGAGGGCGAGGCGTGTCTGCTCGACAGACCAAAGTTTTGAAAGTGAGTCACAAGACTTGAGGGTACGTTTCCAGCAAAGGGGATACAGTAACCGCAATATAAAGAGGGGTTACCTGAGAGCCAGACACACTCCAAGAGAACAGCTTTTGTACAGTTCAACCAATACAAAGAAAGATAAAAACAAAGGGAATGAGATTAGATACATCTCAACATTCAATTGCCAGTGGGACAAAATGAGAGATTGCCTGAAAAGACACTGGGCGATTCTTAAGACAGATAAGATCTTGTCCCAGAATGTCTCTGAGAATCCCTTGATGACACCTCGGCGAGGGAAAAATCTCAGGGACATTCTGGTTGACAGCCATTATGTGGCACCTGTGTCTAATCCATTCCTTATCAATGAACCAACTAAGGGGTGCTTCACACACAGCGAGCTCGCTGCCGAGATCGCTGCTGAGTCACGCTTTTTGTGACGCAGCAGTGACCTCATTAGCGATCTCGCTGTGTGTGACACTGAGCAGCGATCTGGCCCTTGCTGCGAGATCGCTGCTCGTTATACACAGCCCTGGTTCGTTTTCTTCAAAGGCGCTCTCCCACTGTGACACACAGATCGCTGTGTGTGACAGCGAGAGAGCGACAAATGAAGCGAGCAGGGGAGCAGGAGCCGGCGTCTGGCAGCTGCGGTAAGCTGTAACCAAGATAAACATCGGGTAACCAAGGTGGTTACCCGATATTTACCTTAGTTACCAGCCTCCGCCGCTCTCACGCTGCCTGTGCTGCCGGCTCCGGCTCTCTGCACATGTAGCTGCATTACACATCGGGTTAATTAACCCGATGTGTACTGTAGCTAGGAGAGCAAGGAGCCAGCGCTCAGTGTGCGCGGCTCCCTGCTCCCTGCACGCACAGCTAAGCGGTGTGCGCTGGTAACTAATGTAAACATCGGGTAACCATACCCGATGTTTACCTTAGTTACCAGTGTCCGCAGCTTCCAGACGCCAGCTCCGTGCAAGTGCAGCGTCGCTTGCACGTCGCTGCTGGCTGGGGGCTGGTCACTGGTCGCTGGTGAGATCTGCCTGTTTGACAGGTCACCAGCGACCATGTAGCGATGCAGCAGCGATCCTGACCAGGTCAGATCGCTGGTCGGATCGCTGCTGCATCGCTAAAGTGTGAAGGTACCCTAAAGGTCCAGTCACACTAAGCAACTTACCAGCGATCCCAACAACGATAGGGATCGCTGGTAAGTTGCTAGGAGGTTGCTGGTGAGCTGTCACACTGCGACGCTCCAGCGATCCCACCAGCAACCTGACCTGGCAGGGATCGCTGGAGCGTGGCTACACGAGTTGCTGGTGAGCTCACCAGCAACCAGTGACCAGCCCCCAGCGCAGCGTGGAAGATGCTGCGCTTGGTAACTAAGGTAAATATCGGGAAACCAACCCGATATTTACCTTGGTTACCAGCTCACGCAGCTACACGTGCAGAGAGCAGGGAGCAGCGCACACTGAGCGCTGGCTCCCTGCTCTCCTAGTACAGCACACATGGGGTTAATTAACCCGATGTGTGCTGCAGCTAAATGTGCACAGAGCAGGGAGCAGCGCACACTGCTTAGCGCTGGCTCCCTGCTCTCCTAGTATAGCACACATGGGGTTAATTACCCGATGTGTCCTGCAGCTACATGTGCACAGAGCAGGGAGCAGCGCACACTGAGCGCTGGCTCCTTGCTCTCCTAGTTACAGCACACATCGGGTTAATTAACCCGATGTGTCCTGCAGCTAGCTACATGTGCACAGAGCAGGAGCCGGCACTGACAGAGAGAGCGGGGGAGGCTGGTATCAAAGGTAATTATCGGGTAACCAAGGACAGGGCTTCTTGGTTACCCGATGTTTACATTGGTTACCAGCCTCTGCAGAAGCCGGCTCCTGCTCCTGCACATTTAGTTGTTGCTGTCTCGCTGTCACACACAGCGATCTGTGCTTCACAGCGGGACAGCAACAACTAAAAAATGGCCCAGGACATTCAGCAACAACCAACGACCTCACAGCAGGGGCCAGGTTGTTGCTGGATGTCACACACAGCAACATCGCTAGCAACGTCACAAAAGTTGTTCGTTAGCAGCGATGTTGCTAGCGATGTTGCTTAGTGTGACGGGGCCTTAAGAGGAAGGGTTGCTATGTATGCGGGGAGTGTCTGGCTTGTAGAGAACACAATCTTATTCCAGGATCTGATTTTTGATCGGCCGACGGCAGCAAGTATTTCAAAATCCAGAAGTATATTACGTGCAAGAGCTCTTTTGTCATATATTTAGCAACATGTCCTTGTCCGAAGCTGTACGTTGGTTTAACATCCAGGCAGCTTCGGACTAGGACAAGGGATCATGTTCGAGACATTCGTAATTCGAAACAGGTGGTTGATGATACTGCCCTTAGGACAATCCCGAGGCATTTTAAGACCTTCCATGGTTGTGATGCCTCGGGGTTGAAACTGATGGGTATTGATATTTTGCACTGTGGCATCAGAAGGGGTGACTGAAAGAAGCAATTGGCACAGGTTGAGTGCCGGTGGATTGTCACTTTGGGCACAATGATGCCAAATGGGCTAAATGAAAAACTTAGCTTTGCCCCATTTCTATAGAAAATCAGTGGTATGTATATTTTTTATGGTGTTTTTTATGGTGTTTTTTGATTCTTTTTTAATTGTGTTTGTTTGTTCTCCTTGTTTTAATAGTGATTTATTCATCTTATGAATTTGTACCCATGTGTCTCTTCGTGATCGGTGGTTTTCTGCGGCTCATCGTGAACCTTGTCCTCAAGCACACCATCTGACCATTGATAAAAAGTCTACCATGTGGAAAACTGTTTCAGGATTTGGAAGAGTCTGGAGACCAGCTCTCATGGAATTACTGCTATAGCTGTGTATTGATGGTTAATAAGTGAATAATTGCCCGGGTTTTTTTTATATATATATATATATATATATATATATATATATATATATATATATATATATATATATGGAATGCAGAGTTGATCTTTAATCTTCCTATATCTCTCAACCCTGGTGAATGACTAAAATAAAATTTATGGTTATTAATTGAGACTTTTTTGAAACCTCCTGGCAATTATGTTAGTGAAATATTGTACATATTATGCTGGGCTGTTTTTCTATGATAGTTATATCTGGGACTATTGAAGGATTGAACTGTATTTTAGGGACTTGATTATGACCTAGACCAGCTCTCATGGAATTACTGCTATAGCTGTGTATTGACGGTTTATAAGAGAATAATTGCCGGGGGGGGTTTTTCTATATATATATATATATATATATATATATATATATATATATATATGGAATGCAGAGTTGATCTTTAATCTTCCTATATCTCTCAACCCTGGTGAATGACTAAAATAAAATTTATGGTTATTAATTGAGACTTTTTGAAACCTCCTGGCAATTATGATAGTGAAATATTGTACATATTATGCTGGGCTGTTTTTCTATGATAGTTACATCTGGGACTATTGAATGATTGAACTGTATTTTAGGGACTTGATTATGACCTAGTGATATTATTTCTATCTGGTTGATGCGGTTCCGTCACAGTGGGAATGTGGTATGACTTTAGTATACTGTGCATTCTGTATGCTATGTTTATGTTTCAAAATTTGCTGATTAGTACATGTTGGGCGATCTGGGACATAGGTACGTGGTGATCTGTGTTGCATTAGCCCCTGGTTACCTCCTGGTGATGTGTGCGTTTCTGGGCGCACGCTCTCTGACAGTCCTCTGTAGGTAAGACACTTCACGGCCTCCGTTGATCCAATGCGCATGCTCGGTGACGTCAGTGGGAGAATTCTCCCTGAGTCTGCGCGTTTGAGTTGGAATGCTGTGGCTTGTTTCACATAAACACTTGAGGCTGTTCACTGCGCGTGCGCCGCGCTGGCACGCACATATCACCTGGTGTTTAATTAAATGACACATGGGTATTTAGTACGGACATCTGGGGAATGAGCGCACTTCCGCCCCTGCCTCCCTCCTGCTGAGGAAGCATTAAGCGACACGCGTCCGGGACTGGGAGCTGCAGTCTTTCCCCCCACTGCTGTGTGTTCGGAGCTTCTACTATTGTCCAATTTATGGGTAAGCCTTGAACTTAGCCTTATACTGATTGTATGATCTTTTTAGATGGCATTTTCCCTGGATTAGTTGGGAGCTGCATTATGTCTGGCGACAGCGAACATTTTGTTAGTTGTAACTAGGATATGGGACTCATTATGTTATTTGTCCCCCCCCTTTTCTACGCTATCCAGACACACAGATTTACTTTTGTGGGGGGTGGATGTCTGGTAGAGGTCCTCCTTATACCTTCTGATAAATGAATCATGCGATTTTATATCTGTGTACATCTGTATATGTTTAATAAAAATTGATGTTTTTTGGAAATTTATACTCCTATGTGTATGTGGTTCTTTTTGGGACTCATATATCATTTGTAAGGATTTGACTGTTGTTGCCTAACCAGGGGAGGGGGTGTGTGTGATGTTGTGTTTGTGACTACCTGGCTAGTCCAGGGCGTCACATATGCGTCCAGGCGTGTGCAAAATATAGATGTGGTTCTGCACCGACCACTATACGACTTATCCACAATCCTGGGGAGGAGCGGATTAGAAGCAGTATTCCCTTAGTAAGGCTCCGGTTCTGGGTGTTCGCTGATGAAGCAGGATAGCTGTAGGTATGAGGAACCATGTAGAAAAAAAGTCCAGCGGCACACCAAATCTCATGTAAAAAACTTTCCTTATTTATTTTATGCGTCCCAGCTTCAAACTGGCGTAGTGCGCATGACCGGAAGTTCCGGGGACGATCATGCGCACTGATTTTATGCCCAGCGTTCTGAGGTGGTGCAATGGACTCAGGTATGTACGTCACTGCCGATGATGACGCTGGGCAGTGGGCATTGAGTAACATGTTAGCACTCCCCTGTGGGCGAGCTAACATGCTAAGAGGGCGCAATGAGAGCAGGTACTAATGCCCTTGTGACTAGTCCCTGCGCTCATTAGCATATCATAAGGGATCTTTAGAAATACTTTTTCTAAAGATCCCTTTATCTATGCTAGTGTATACAGGGATGGTTAGGCAGGAATTAGCAATATACATCCAGAACTGCTTGTGGTTCTTAGTGCATATTGCACTTGACAGTTTCCCTTTAATCCAATTGAGACTCTGTGGTCATACTTGAAGATTGCTGATCACCAGAAGAAACCATCTAACTTGATGGAGCTGGAGCAGTTGTGTCTTGATGAATGGGCAAAAATCCTAGTGCCAACATGTGGAAAGCTCATATAGACTTATCCAAAGCAACCTGAAACTGTAATTGCTGCAAAAGGAGGCTCTACAAAGTACTGACTTTAAGGGGGTGAATAGTTATGCACACTGACATTTTCAGTTATTTTGTCCTCTTTGTTGTTTGCTTCACAATAAAATGAAATCCAAATGTTCACTGTTGTAGGCATGTTCTTCACATCAACATATACAAACCCTCAAAAAACAGTCAAATTCTAGGCCGTGAGGTAACAAAACATGAAAACTGCCAAGGAGGGAAATACTTTTGGAAGGTATTGTATGATGTTTGATTGCAACTTGCAGAAATCCCTGCACTTACACATCTCGGCTGCTATCAATGAGGTTAGTAATGGTTGTCTGAGGAATGTTCTGGTGCGCTGAAAGCACTTGGGCAAATCATCAAGTTCCGCTGCTGGCGGCTCCCTTTGACAAATCCAGAGAATGTTTAGGCCTCGCAAGCTGCCAACAGTAGCATAAGCAGCACACAGCCAGGTATTGACGTACTGAAAAACAGCTCCTTGGATAATTTGGAGAACTGGCCGTACGTTGTTGTCTCTAGCAGTTTTATGCTTTGCATGTTACCAGGCAGGAATCCCAATTTATGAGCAACAATTTTTAGTGACGTACAAGCAATAACCCGTCAGAATTTACGAAACATCAGAGATGACAAGAATTCCCCGAGCATCTGCCTCCTCTGCAATCTTCCATTTAGACTACAGAATCGGAGTCCCTCCTGACTATACACAGCACTGTCATGTCACTTTTCTGAACATATTCTGAGATAACTTAGTCCAGCAACCCCTGAGAGTCTTGGCTAGTACAAAATATCAGAGGAATAATCTATGGTAACTCCTGGCCTTCCAATGGAGTAAAAAAAAACCCCTGAAAATCTGTGGGTCACCCTGTCAACTTAGAAAAACGCTACTTGGCAATAGCTTATTGAGATCTGTTCCTAGGAAAGCAGATTGCAAATAACATGGCCGTCTTTACAGACTTTGTAGACTGTGCAATGGAAAATATGTCTGCTAGGTGATATGCAGTGTACTATACTGTGGACCTGTAGACCATAATCTGGCTATTGTAAGGTGATTTTAGAAGTAATGGCTTATTACAGAGAGGTCACATCAGTGGAGAAAAAAAAAGATTAAATTTATGATGTCAAGGATAAAACAGCAAAGAGTTAGGGAGGCGTCACATGGTACGATCTATCGTGCGATCGCACAAGCGATCGTACCCGCCACCGTCATTTGTGCGTCATGGGCAATTAGTTGTCCGTGACGCACAAAGTCATTAACCCCTTGTACACGTACTTACCTCCCGGACGACGTCACTGTGGGTGGCGAACATCCTCTTCCTCAAGAGGGAGGGACGTTCGGCGTCACAGCGATGTCACACAGCGGCCGGCCAATAGAAGCAGAGGGGCGGAGATGAGCGGGACGTAACATCCCGCCCACCTCCTTCCTTCCGCATTGCCGGCGGGACGCAGGTAATCTGTGTTAGTCATTCCCGGTGTGTCACACGGAGCGATGTGTGCTGCCTCGGGAACGATGAACAACCGGAGCACAGAAGGAGGACCGACATTTTGAAAATGAACGACGTGTCAACGAGCAACGATAAGGTGAGTATTTTTGCTCGTTCACAGTCGTTCGTAGCTGTCACACGCTACGATATGTCTAACGATGCCGGATGTGCGTCACAGAATCCGTAACCCCGACGACATATCGCCCGATATATCGTAGCGTGTAACGTGCCCTTAGAAACAGAATTATATCTGTAAACAAGAAACATGGTCAGCTATGCAAACATCCAAAAGATATTGCAGAGGCATTCGCTGACTATGACCATGACTTATATAATCTAAAGGACTGTACTTTACAAACGCAACCTTCGCCATCGTTAATTAATTCTTTTCTAGGTAAAGTTAATTTACCTAAAATTGAAGAAAATGATTTAGAGGTTCTGAACAGGCCCATCACAAATAAAAAAATAGAGAACATTATTAAAAACTTAAAAAATGAAAAATCTCCTGGCCCTGATGGCCTAAATAATGAATATTACACAACATTTCAAAACATTTTAATACCCCACCTAACCAATCTTAATAATTATCTATTATCATCAAATTATATTCCCGAGGAAATGTTAGGGGCAAATATAATTATGCTGTTGAAATCAAAGAAAGATCCTATGGACGTTTCGAACTATAGGCCAATTTCGCTTATAAATACGGACACGAAAATTATTTCAAAATTAATTGCAAATAGAATCCAAACTATAATCCCAGAAATAATTAACATGGACCAAGTTGGGTTTATCAAAAAGAGACAGACCTCGGATGCTACTAGAAAACTCATCAATCTAATTGACCATATTAACAAAGAAAAAGTTTCTTCTCTGTTTCTTGCATTAGATGCAGAGAAGGCATTTGATACAATCCATTGGGGCTACTTGGATGCAACTTTGAAAAAATTTGGATTCATAGGGCAAATTAAAAATCTCATATCCCTTCTTTAATCCAAACCCTCAGCTCAAATTTACGTTAATAATTATCTTTCGAGAAAATTTCCTATTACTAATGGTACAAGACAGGGCTGCCCACTATCGCCACTTCTATTCGCCTTACTTATGGAGCCTCTATCAGAGTATATAAGAATGGAAAATAGAATTAAGGGAATTAATACTAATTGGAAACAGTATAAACTGACCCTTCATGTGGATGATATTATTTTATCAATCACAGATCCGTTAGAATCCCTAAGAAATATTGACAAGGCCTTACAGGAATTTAATAATATTTCCTACTACAAAATTAATAAACTTAAGTCACAAATTCTTAGTTTCAATTTAGATGACAGCCTAAAAGATGCTGTCTATAAAGAATTTAACTATTCCTGGGGGGAAGGAAATGTACCATATTTAGGTATATTGCTTTCTAATAATTTAAATAAAATGATACCCTCTAACATGAAACACCTTCTTGCTGCTCTGGACAATGTCCTGAAAGCTTTAAAAATAGAAAAGACCTCATGGTTTGGGAAAATAACATCATACAAAAGTATTATTTTACCAAAAATTCTATATACCTTTAGATGTTTACCCCTTAATATCCCCAATAAGTGGTTAGGAAAAATTCAATCTCAATTACAAAAGTTTGTCTGGCAAAGCAAAAAGCCTAGAACCTCTAAAACCATACTATTTAAACACAAACTGAAAGGTGGCCTGGGTGTGCCTAATATACAATCCCATTACCTAAGCAACTGTCACGCTCCCCGGGTCCCCTGTGCTGCCCCCCGGCTCACCTGTCACGCTCCCCGCTCTCCAGCACCCCTTGCCAGCGCGTCCCCAGCGTCCTGGTCCCCGCACCCGGCGTCCGTCGGCTTCACAGCCCCATCCTGGCCCTGCTGCTTCCTCCTCTGGCTTCTGGCACTCGGGCAGCGCGCATGCGCATTAGGGCGCGCGCGCGGTCATTGACCCTTTCTTAAAGGGCCAGCGTCCATTAACAGGAAATGATGCAAAACAGGTACAGGGTATAAAGGGGGTTTATGTCCAAGGGGGCGGGGCCTGATCTTCGTGTTTCTTAAGCTAGGAGTCAGGTCTCCTGGTGTATATGTGTATATACTCACCTATCTCTCTTGTAGAGCCGTGCCTGCCTCGCCATCCGGTCCAGACCGAATCCCGAACCCGAACGCAGTCCATCTGCCATCCTGACAGTCCGTACCATTTCGGATCCCTGCGGTGACCTGTCATCTCGCTCCAAAGGTTCCGGACTCCGCCTGACATCTTCTCGGCTTCCGAACCTGAGCTGCGTCACCCGGACTACCACCAGTGACTCCGTAGTCCCAGGGACTTCTCCGTTATACTCCTGTGCACGGACTGTTCTGCTGCCTATAGTGCTCCAGCTACCGGACCCCTTACCACCATCTAGGAGTTCGGCCCAGTGGATCCACCTCCTGGGTCTGCCCGTCCACCTGGCCCTGACAGCAACCTAGTAAAACAAACTCAGTTTACACTATTAGAGAACCTTGATAACAGTTGGATGTCTCTTGAAAAATTCACCACCTGGAATAAGAATAAAAAAGACTTAAGGCCACTTTACACGCTGCGATCTCGCTAGCGAGATCGCTAGCGAGCGTACCCGTCCCCGTCAGTTGTGCGTCACGGGCAAGTCGCTGCCCGTGGCACACAACATCGCTAACACCCGTCACACTACTTACCTGCCTAGCGACATCACTATTGCCGGCGAACCGCCTCCTTTCTAAGGGGGTGGTTCGTTCGGCGTCACAGACGTCACTAAGCGACCGCCCAATAGAAGCGGAGGGGCGGAGATGAGCGGGACGTAACATCCCGCCCACCTCCTTCCTTCCGCATTGCCGGTGGGACGCAGGTAAGCTGTGTTCGTCATTCCCGAGGTGTCACACGGAGCGATGTGTGCTGCCTCGGGAATGATGAACAACCAGCGCACAGAAGGAAGAACGACATTCTGAAAATGAATGACGTGTCAACGAGCAACGATAAGGTGAGTATTTTTGCTTGTTAACAGTCGTTCGGAGTCGTTGCGGCCGCCCACCTCCTTCCTTCCTCATCGCGGGCGGCCGCAGGTACGGAGATGTTCCTCGTTCCTGCGGTGTCACACATAGCGATGTGTGCTGCCGCAGGATCAACGAACAACCTGCGTCCTGCAACAGCATCGATATTTGGGAAATGGACGGCATGTCAACGATCAACAATAAGGTAAGTAATTTTGATTAATGGTCGTTCGTGCGTTTCACACGCAACGACGTCGCTAAGGAGGCCAGATGTGCGTCACGAATTCCGTGACCCCAACGACATCTCGTTAGCGATGTCGTTGCGTGTAAAGCGGCCTTTACTCTTAGCTTATCTGCTTAGAATAAATAAAAAATTGCCAAGAAACCCTACTAATAATGCAGAGATAAAAGCTTGGGGAGCTCTGCTAAACTGTTTAATAGCACAAAAGGTCTCGATGACAAGTTTAAAAAACATCTCGATGGATACTTTGGAACTGATGATGCCAAGAATTAAATTATTAAATTGGAAAAGATGTGGTATACTTTTCCTTGACGATATTGTAAGTAATAAAGATATTATTCCTTTTGACATGTTACTGATAAAATACAATCTACCAATATCAGAGAAATATAAATGGACTCGTATATGGGATTTTCTGCAAGAAACACATCTTCTATCAAAAAAATTACCCACCTTCATCATAGACTTACTAAACAACCTATTAAACATAGGCTTATGGAATACCAGTACCATATATTCAATTTTTAATGATGACTACACGTTTAAGAAATTGAAATATATGGAATGTTGGGAAAAACAATTGAATACGACATTTCAATCTAAAGCCTGCTTTACACGTTGCAATCTCGCATACGATATCGTATGCGATTTGCAACGCCCCCATCGTATGTGTGGCACGTTCAATTTGTTGAATGTGCAGCACATACGATTAACCCCGTCACACGTACTTACCCGTCCATACGACCTCAATGTGGGCGGCGAACGTCCACTTCCTGGAGTGGGAGGGACATTCGGCCTCACATCGACGTCACGCGGCAGCCGGCCAATAGATGCGGAGGGGCGTAGATGAGCGGGACGTAAACATCCCGCTTTTTTATTCCAATAGTTACGTTTAGCAATTTATGTGTTAAGAGATTCAGTTTAAATTTTCAGCCAAAAGTGTACTACAACTCTAGTTTACCTTTTTCTTTAATCCTATAGCCTTTCCCTCTTCCCCCCCTCTTTTTTTTGTTTTCCCCCTTTCCCCTGACCCACTTTTATTATTTAAAAAATGTAATGTTAATTTAACTTTAGATTGTAATTTGACTAAAGCGGGCTTTACACGCTGCGCTCTCGCTAGCGAGATCGCAAGCGATCGTACCCGCCCCTGTCGGTTGTGCGACACGGTCATATCGCTGCCCGTGTCGCACAACCTTGCTTACCCCCGTCACATGGACTTACCTGCCCTGCGACGTCGCTCTGGCCGGCGAACCGCTTCCTTCCTAAGGGGGTGGGTCGTGCGGCGTCACAGCGACGTCACACGGCAGGCGTCCAATAGAAGCAGAGGAGCGGAGATGAGCGGGACGTAACATCCCGCCCACCTCCTTCCTTTCGCATAGCCAGTGGAGGCAGGTAAGGAGATGTTCGTTGCTCCTGCGGTGTCACACACAGCGATGTGTGCTGCCGCAGGAACGAGGAACAACATTGCTAACATCCTGAAAACGATTTTTTGTTTCAGGACGACCTCTCCACGGCAAACGATTTTGCCCTCTTTTGCGATCGTTTAAGATCGCTCTTAAGTGTTACACGCTGCGATCTCGTTAATGACGCCGGATGTGCGTCACAAACAACGTGACCGCGACGATAAATCATTAACGATATCGTAGCTTGTAAAGCCCGCTTAATTGTTGTTAAATTTTACTGTGTGAACAATTTGTTTTGTTTGAACCAAATTTTAAAATAAAAAAAGTAAACAAAATATCAGAGGAATAATCTATGGTAACCCCTGAATAATCTATGGTAACCCCTGGCTTTCCAATGGAGTAAAAAAAAACCTGAAAATCTTTGGGTCACCCTGTCAGCTTAGCAAAACGCTACTTGGCCATATCTTATTGAGATCTGTTCCTAGGAAAGCAGATTGCAAATAACATGGCCGTCTTTACAGATTTTGTAGACTGTTCAATGGAAAATATGTCTGCTAGGTGATATGCAGCATACTGTATTGTGGACCTGTAGACCATATTCTTGCTATTGTAAGGTGATTTTAGAAGTAATGGCTTATTACAGAGAGGTCACATCAGTGGAGAAAAAAAAAATAGGAAAATGTAATTGCATTTCGATAAAGTAAGGGGTACTTTGCACGCTGCGACATCGCAAGCCGATGCTGCGATGCCGAGCGTGATAGTCCCCGCCCCCGTCGCAGCTGCGATATCCTTGTGATAGCTGCCGTAGCGAACATTATCGCTACGGCAGCTTCACATGGACTCACCTGTCCTGGGACGTCGCTCTGGCCGGCGACCCGCCTCCTTATTAAGGGGTCGGGTCGTACGGCGTCACTGCGACGTCACACAGCAGGCGGCCAATAGGAGCGGAGGGGCGGAGATGAGCGGGATGTAAACATCCCGCCCACCTTCTTTCTTCCGCATATCCTACGGGAGCCGCGGTGACGCCGGTAGGAGATGTTCCTCGCTCCTGCGGCTTCACACACAGCGATGTGTGCTGCTGCTGGAGCGAGGAACAACATCGGACCGTCGCGTCAGCGTAATTATGGATTATGCCGACGCTGCACCGATGATACGATTACGACGCTTTTGCACTCGTTAATCGTATCATCTAGGTTTTACACACTACGATGTCGCCTGCGATGCCGGATGTGCGTCACTTTCAATTTGACCCCACCGACATCGCACCTGCGATGTCGTAGTGTGCAAAGTACCCCTAAGGCTGTGCTCATATTTCTGTTTTTCAAATCAATTTGATGTGGAGAAAAATGCAAAAAAAACGTTAAATTACAGGACCCATTCATTTCCTTTTTGTACTCCTAAAATATCATCATTTGCCATCTGTCAACCTTTTTTCCAACTGACATAAAAACCTGGCCTGCACAACTTTTTTCAGTCTCCCTAAAAATACATTGCAGATGGAAAGGATAGGGGTTTTTTTTCACATGAAAGGGGTTGCCGGGTCTTAAGCTACAAATCTTCAGTCCGACTGCAGACTTGTGAATCCTCATATCGCAAGTATGTGATTTTCATACATGCAGACACATGCCTACAAGACTGGATCTCGCCTCGCTCAATGCAAGTTTATTGAGAGGCCGGATACAGTGTAGTTGGAATGTGTCCAGAAGTATACAAATCACATACTTGCAGCCACATGACCGCCTACTCCCAGCACCGGAGTAAACTCACAGCGTGCAGTGCGCGCACTTTGGTGATTCACATGTCTGCAGTCACATAGAGTTTGGACCAGACAACTTCTGTAAAGCCTATGAGAAATGGATCATGAGGGATGATTATCCGTTAAGTTTTCTGTTTAAAGAATTCAATTGTAAGCAATTAATCAGATAGGCCGCACAGAGACCAAAGGTAACCCTGAAGAAGCTGCAGAGTGTTAGGCTATGTGCCCATGGGAGATTAAACCTGCAAATTTATCTGCGGAAAATCCGCGGATTTTCTCCATTTTCCAGATAAATCTGCAGGTTTCAGCAAGTACAGACACTCCCCATGTTATCCTATGAGACATGGGGAGTGTCTGTGTCCATGCTGCGGATATGTGCGGCTGCGGAACATCCTGCGGATGTCCCGCAGCCGCACACAATTGCATGTCAATTATTTCTGCGGAATTACCTGCAGAAATCCCGGCCCTCCACTATGGGACGTCCGCAGGTAAGTCGCACGACTGCCCGCAGGTTTACCGCAGCTCTTTCACTGTACTACCGCAGCTAAAAATAGCTGCGGATTCCGGGGAGTAGCTGCGGGAAACCAGCGGACCTACCTGCGGATATATCCACAGGTATAAAGTCCCGTCCCGTGGGCACATAGCCTCACAGGGAAGTATCAAGTAAACAGCGAAAGGTAAGGGAAACCCTGTGTCTACGGAAAGGGAAGATGTTCACCCCTGACATACCTTCTGCTGGTCCTTGGGGTCCCTCACCACCCTAGATAGGTTCCGCACCTATGCGCCAAACTGGATACCTGACCCTAGGTATCCCTTGTGCTGGGCCCTAAATAGGGAACGGATGGGATGAGCTCTTTGTTAAACCCACTAAACACTATAGATGACACAAGGAGGACACACGGGGGAAAAAGCATGAACTATTTATTCACAGATGACACCGGTAGAAGTTCAGCAAAGTTTTCAGCGATGATACCACAGAAGAGTACAAGTCACCTACTTGCAACCAAGGCTTGAATGAACTGAAAAATATCACCAGTACCAGTCCCAGGAAGGAAGAGATATATCAGCACCAAAGGAATACTAATGATCAACAGCTGGGTGGAAGGCGAGCTCCTGCTGGGTCCAAAAGGGAGAGATTAAAATCCAGCAGGAAAGCTACCTATACCAATGAATTCTGACAGCAAGAACAATGGAAAGTCAGGGAGCATCCTGCACAACTAGACTCTGTGACCTTCTATGGCCAGAAACCACATGACTGTTTGTCACCCATGACACACCCATGACACACCCATGACACAGATTATTCAAGCAGAGACTGGACTACAGTGCCTTGCGAAAGTACTCTCCCCCCTTGAATTTTTCAACCCTTTCCCACATTTCAGGCTTCAAACATAAAGATAAAAATTTTAATGTTATGGTGAAGAATCAACAACAAGTGGGACACAGTTGTGAAGGTGAACGAAATTTATTGCTTATTTTAAACTTTTGTGAAAAAGAATAAACTGAAAATTGGGGCGTGTAATATTATTAGTCCCCTTTACTTTCAGTGCAGTAAACTCACTCCAGAAATTCATTGAGGATCTCTGAATGATCCAATGTTGTTCTAAATGACTGATGATGATCAATATAATCCACCTGTGTGTAATCTAGTCTCCGTATAAATGCACCTGCTCTGTGATAGTCTCAGTCTTCTGTTTAAAGCACAGATAGCATCATGAAGACCAAGGAACACAGCAGGCAGGTCCGTGATACTGTTGTGGATACGTTTAAAGCCAGATTTGGTTACAAAAAGATTTCCAAAACTTTAAACATCCCAAGAAGCACTGCACAAGCGATAATATTGAAATGGAAGGAGTATCATGCCACTGCCAATCTACCAAGACCCGGCCGTCCATCCAAACTTTCATCTCAAACAAGGAGAAGACTGATCAGAGATGCAGCCAAGAGGCCCATGATCACTCTGGATGAACCGCAGAGATCTACATCTGAGGTGGGAGAGTCTGTCCATAGGACAACAATCAGTCGTACACTGCACAAATCTGGACATTATGGAAGAGAGGCAAGGAGAAAGCCATTTCTCAAAAATATCCAAAAAAAGTGTTGTTTAAAGTTTGCCACAAGCCACCTGGGAGACACCAAACATGTGGAAGAAGGTGCTCTGGTCAGAGGAACCAAAATCGAACTATTTGGGCACAATGCCATACGATATGTTTGGCGTAAAAGCAACACAGCTCATCACCCTGAACACACCATCCCCACTGTCAAACATGGTGGTGGCAGCATCATGGTTTAGGCTTACTTTGCTTCAGCAGGCACAGAGAAGATGGTTAAAATTGATGGGAAGATGGATGGAACCAATTACAGGACTATTCTTGAAGAAAACCTGTAGGAGTCTGCAAAAGACCTGAGACTGGGACGGAGATTTGTCTTCCAACAAGACAATGATCCCAAACATAAAGCAAATCTACAATGGAATGGTTTACAAATAAACGTATCCAGGTGTTGGAATGGCAAAGTCATAGTCCAGACCTGAATCCAATCGAGAATCTGTGGAAAGAGCTGAAAACTGCTCTTCACAAACGCTCTCCATCCAACCTCACTCACCTCCAGCTGTTTGCAAGGGAAGAATGGGCAAGAATTTCAGTCACTGGATGTGCAAAACTGATAGAGACATACCCCAAGCGACTTGCAGCTGTAATCGCAGCAAAAGGTGGCGTTACAAAGTATTAACTTAAAGGGGACGAATAATATTGCACGCCCCAATTTTCAGTTATTTGTTTTTTAAAAAAGTTTAAAATAAGCAATAAATTTCATTCAGCTTTACAATTGTGCCCACTTGTTGTTGATTCTTCTCCATAACATTAAATTTTTTATCAAAACAAGGAAGCCGCGGAGACACCATCACATGTTTCTCAACGCTGGCAGGTAACTAGCCAGGTCTTTCACCGGGAAGGAACAATTACGGGAAGGGCAGTCGCCAGTCAAGGACACCATCTATGCCAAAACATGGTAAATTAAAATTTTTATCTTTATGTACCCTGAGTTACTAAAATCTGTAGCATTCTCACTTTGCCTCTTGTTGCGTATCCCTCCAGCTTCTTACCACTTCTCTCTCCATAGATTTTTATAGGAAGCAGGTGAAATTTGATCCATTACTAAAGACAGATCTGTAGACAGATTTGAGTAATTTTTAAGAGTGAATGATCAGTGCAGGGAAATAAATGACTGATAAGTGGGGAAAGAGACCGTTTTCTCTGGTAAGAAGATTTACAAAGTTTCTTATTTTTTGCCTGAAAAGCTTTTCTCTTCTTTTCTTTAAGATGGAGCGGTGTGTTTTTGAAGATTAAAGGGAACCTGTCACCAGGTTTTTCCCTTATGAGCTGCGGTCACCACCAATGAGCTCTTACATATAGCATACTGTATAGAAGAGCCTAGGCCGCTGTGTAGAATGTAAAAAATACCTTTATACTACTCACCAAGGGGGCGGTCTGGTCCGATGGGTGTCGCTGGTCTCGGTTTGGCGCCTTCTCCATCTTGTGCGATCGACGTCCTCTCTGCAGCCTCGTGTGCATGACACGTCCTACATCATCCACACAGAGGCCTCCTTTGCGGTTCTTAGCAGGACAGATCAAAGTGCGCATGCGTAGGAGCGCAATGGAGGCCTCTACGATGACGTAGGACGTATGATCCACAGGGATGGAGACCGAGAGCAGCGACGCCCATCGGACTGGTCTGCCGCCTAGGTGAGTGTTTTTTACGCTATACAGAGTTGGCTCTTATATACAGTAGTCCAGAATGCTGTGTATAAGGGCTCACTGATGGTGGACGCAGCTTATAAGGGAAAACCTGGTGACAGGTTCCCTTTAAACGTTCAGATCAGCAGCATGGTTGCACCACTTGTATTAACTGGGCGGTCATTCTCCCATGCAGGTAGCAGAGAAGTTTTTGACGTTGCAGCATGGGTGACGCAGGGGCACTGAGGCGAGGCTCCTTTACTAGGTAGCCGGCTACTCTGAGATTGTAAGATAGAAAGTAGAGAATTATAAATCCCTCTATTCTTGAAAACTAAAAGGATTCTCAAAAAGAGGTAAATTGCAGCTTTTTTTTTACAAGCACTTTTAACCATTTAAGACCTTTAGACAAGCCCTTAACTATTCATTTATGGGAAGAAAAACAATATTTGCCTAGTCATTTCAAAGGATATCTCGTACTATGGACAAGCCCTTTGTATGTTTGGAAAAAGAGATTTCAGCAGAGATTCCTAAAGAAGAAACAGAGGACGGGTCATTTCGCTGCTTTCTTAAAAATCGGTTATACAGTATTTACCTGTAGACTTTAACATTTTCCACAACTCTGTGCCTTGTTTCCGCAATGCTGCTGAATATTTAATTCTGACATTTTTACATAATTAACATGCAGCCGCTGATTCATTAATCATTTTTTTTAATGGTGATTAAGTGGAATGTTATAGAAATTTAAAGAGACAATACAGTAAAATATTATACATTGCCAGAAAAAGCAGAGGGAGATTTCTCCTGCAGCAAGCTCCTTCCCTGGAAGACATTCTGTACTTTTAGATACTATTGCTGCACATGATCAGTGTGTGTTTAGTGTCTGACATCGTTCATAACAAGGTTACAGTAATTTTCTCATTTTTTACTGGGATGCTGATAACAAACTGTGTGAAGCCCCACTACCTTCAGGTCGCCTCCAGGTCTCCAGGGACTTCACGTGCTGGGGATCTTCTGGCAACAGGCAGGTCAGGTTAACTTCTATGGAAATCATGACACCACTCTCGGTAATTGCGGTCAGTGGGTGACCACCACTGCAGTTTAGAGAGCGCCTGGGGCTGATGGTCAATGCAGTCTGATGTTGTGGCTCCCCAAGAGTGTGGCTGGCCCCAGGGCTCAGTGTTAGTGTGTAGTACCACGGGTCGCAGAAGAAGTCACACACAGGCAGCAATTTCTTTCAGGGTTTTTACTCACTTTTCTGATGGTAATGTGAGACAACCCGAGTAGTGATGAGCGAGTGTGCTTGTTACTACTCGGTACTCGCACGAGTATCACTGTACTCGGGCTACTCGGCGGGGACCGAGTAATCTCGCGATACTCGTGCTGTACTCGTGGTCTTCATCCCTGCATGTTGGCGCTCTTTTGAGAGCCAGCCCTCATGCAGGGATTGGCTGGCAGACCACTGCAATGCCACAGCCCTGTTAGTTGTGGAATTGCAGTGATTGGCCGGCCCGCACAGCGTGACCGAGCCTTTATACCGGCGGGTGCTCACAGCCATCCAGACAGTCAGTGCAGGGAGAGTGTCGCTGCTTCAGGGAAAGGTTTGCGGCCCTTTATAGCTATTTCCGTAGCAGGGCTGCAAACAGTGTGACCAGAAGTCCTTATCAGGACTATTCTAGTTGTATACAGGCAGGCAGGGTATAGCCAGGTCGGAGTACAGTAGCAGAGTCCTTCTCAGGACTATTGTTGCTATATACAGGCAGGGTATAGCCAGGTCGGAATACAGGCTAGTGACCAGAAGAGTCCTTGTCAGGACTATTGTAGCAGTATACAGGCAGGCAGGCAGGCAGGCAGGGTATATAGCCATTCCTAGTGGTGACCGTATACCAGCCTTCATCATATCTGGGGCTGGTGTACACAGTCTAAAACAGTCCTGATAGTGTCAGACGTCTCAGTAATTTTTTCTCCTAAAAACCTGTTAGGTTCTTAGTGCGTCCGTGCTTGCATTTAAAAAACGCACGTGTGTGCCTGTCGGTGGCAGCGTACAGGTGCACTTGTGTGCGTTTTTCACAAACTATTATTATATAACGCACAAGTGTAGTGAATACACGTCAGCACAGCATTGCAAAATGCGCAAGGGCGTTGGCAAGGAACAAGGAAGTGGACGTGATGGTGGTGCAGGCAGAGGCCGAGGTCGTGGGCAAGCTCTAATTTCGCCACAACAAAGGGCCACATCTAGTCGCTCGCACGTCCTGTCCCAAATTCTTGGGGACCGCAGCAGTACACCGCTCTTGAACCAAGACCAGTGTCAACAGGTTGTTAGTTGGATAGCGGATAATGCTTCCAGTCAGATTGGCACCACCACAAACACTCTGTCTTCCACACGGTCAAGTGTCAGTAGCCGTGATACTGCACCGCACATTTCAGAACCTGATCCTCCTTCCTACCACAAGGCTGAGTACACGTCCTCGGACATTAATGATCCCACACTTGGACACTCGGAAGAGCTGTTCACGTTTCAATTCGCACATTCTGGCCTCTCGCCAGCTCATGTTGAAGTGGGTCATGAGGAGATCGTATGTACAGATGCCCAAATATTTGAGCAGCCACGTTCTCACGAAGTTGGCAACATGTCTCAACAAGGGGTGGACGATGATGAGACACAATTGTCAGGAAGTCAGGAGGAGGAGCAGGGTGCGGAAGAGGAAGACGACGTGGTGGATGATCCAGTAACTGACCCAACCTGGCAGGAGGATATGCAGAGAGAGGACAGCAGTGCACAGGGGGAGGGAGGCGTAGCATCCCAACAGGCAGTAAGAAGCAGGGTGGTGGCTCCAGGCAGAAGTCAGGCAACCGTTCCCCGGAACAACAACACGACACAAGGTGCCTGTACAAATGTTAGGTCTTCCCGAGTCTGGCAGTTTTTTAAGTTGGCTCCAGATGATTCTAAAAAGGCCATTTGCAACACCTGCCGTGCCAGCATCAGCAGGGGTACCAAAACTAGCAGCCTGACCACCACCAGCATGATCAGGCACATGTCAGCCAAGCACCCGACTTTGTGGGAAGTACAACAGAGTCGAGGAGCAGTGCTTGCTGATGTCACTGCTACGTCTTCGCTTGTTGTGCATGCGAGCCAATCCCCTGTCCATGCTGCCTGCGAACAAGCCTCCTCCGGCCCTGCACCTGCAGTTGCCCACGCAGAAATAACACCATCATCAAGCACGTCCTTGTCCCAGCGCAGCGTTCAGTTATCCATTCAGCAAACCTTTGAACGTAGGCGCAAATACACTGCCAACGCCCCACATGCCACAGTTCTAAATGCTAACATTTCGCGACTGCTTGCGCTGGAAATGTTGCCTTTTAGGCTGGTCGAGACAGAAGCATTCCGCGACCTGATGGCGGCAGCTGTCCCATGTTACTCGGTCCCCAGCCGCCACTATTTCTCCCGGTGTGCCGTCCCCGCGTTGCATAACCACGTGTCACAAAACATCACACGTGCCCTGAACAACGCTGTTTCACCCAAAGTGCACCTAACCACAGACACGTGGACAAGTGCTTGTGGGCAAGGCCGCTACATCTCGTTGACGGCACACTGGGTTAATATTGTGGAAGCTGGGACCCAGTCTGAGCGAGGGACGGAACACGTCCTTCCCACACCAAGGTTTGCTGGCCCTACCTCAGTCAGGGTTTCACCCACACTCTACAGCTCCGGAATGTCATGCTCTTCAGCCTCCTCCTCCTCCTGCGCATCCTCATCCACTTTACCCTCCACACCAGTCCCAAGCTGGAAGCACTGCAGCACTGCCTCGGCGAAGCGGCAACAGGCTGTGCTGAAGCTAATCTGCATAGGTGACAAACCCCACAATGCAGAAGAGGGCTCTGAAACAGCAGGCAGATCACTGGCTCACACCTCTGAACCTAAAGCCAGGAAAGGTCGTGTGTGACAATGGCCGGAACCTGGTGGCGGCTTTGAGGCGAGGCCAGCTGACACCTGTTCCATGCGTGGCCCATGTGCTCAACCTCGTGGTTCAGCGGTTTCTAAAGTCATACCCAGAGCTGTCTGATCTGCTGGTAAAAGTTCGCCGCCTGTCTGCACATTTTCGAAAGTCACCTACTGCTTCAGCCGGCCTTGCCGGCTTTCAGCGCCGTTTGCATCTTCCGCCTCACAGACTGGTGTGTGATGTCCCCACGCGTTGGAATTCAACTCTGCACATGTTGGTCAGGATATGTGAGCAGAAGAGGGCAGTTGTTGAGTACCTGCATCACCTAAGCCGTCGGGAAATGGGTCAAACTCCACACATAACACCTGAGGAGTGGAGATGGATGTCCGACCTATGTACCATCCTCCAAAACTTTGAGGACTCCACCAAGATGGTGAGTGGTGATGACGCCATTATTAGCGTCACCATACCGCTACTCTGCCTTCTAAAACGGTCTCTGCTCAAAAACAAACATGATGCATTGCAAGCGGAGCGCGATGAGTTGCAGCAAGAAACAGTAGTGGGTGTGGGTGATAACACACAGCCCAGCCTCATCTCATCACAACGTGCAGTGGAGGACTATGACGAGGAGGAGGATGAAGACATGGAGCAACTCTCCGGCCAAATTGAGGATATGACATGCACACCAGTCATATCCTCGGTTCAGCGTGGCTGGCCAGAGGACAGGGTAGATGAGGAGGAGGAGGAGGAGGAGGAGGACAGCATGTTCAGTCATCGTGTTGGTCAGGCTACTGAAGTCCTGGCTGTTAAGAGTCTGGCGCACATGGCTGACTTTATGGTAAGCTGCCTGTCTCGTGACCCTCGCGTTAAGAACATCTTGGCCGACAATCATTACTGGTTGGTAACACTGTTAGACCCACGCTACAAGGAGAACTTTATGTCTCTTATTCCCGAGGCGGAGAGGTCAACCAAAATGCAGCAGTTCCGGAAGGCCATAGTCACGGAAGTAGGCAAAGCATTCCCCTCACAAAACGCTAGCGGCATAGGTCAGGAATCAGTGGACAACCAAGGCGTACAGCCGAGAGAGGCACAAGTCCAATCCGCCAGAGGTAGGGGAACAGTCTTTAAGATGTGGGACAGTTTTCTCAGCCCCTCACGTACCACAGCCCCTGAGGTGCGGGGTAGTGCCACAAGAAATCCTAAGTTTGCCCAGATGCTCAAGGAGTACCTTGCAGATCGAACAACTGTACTCCGACATTCCTCTGTGCCTTACAATTATTGGGTATCCAAGGTGGACACGTGGCATGAATTGGCTCTCTACGCCTTGGAAGTCCTGGCCTGCCCTGCCGCTAGCGTTTTGTCAGAGCGTGTTTTTAGTGCCGCAGGTGGAATCATTACAGATAAACGCACCCGCCTGTCAACTGAAAATGCTGACAGGCTGACTCTGATCAAGATGAACAAGGGTTGGATTGGGCCAGACTTCACCACACCACCAGCAAATGAGAGCGGAATTTAAAGTTTGTAACGGGAATTTGCCATGTACCTCCAGTCACCCATGGGTACACACTTCTGGACTTTGGATAATCGCTGGACTGCTCCTCCTTCTCCTCATGCGCCACCATGATGACCGTTACAATAGTTAGGCCTTTGTTTCAGGTATACCCCCAGTGGTAAATTTTTTCGCCCATTCTTTGCAGAATGGACATTACAATGACAGGAGACCCGCTCCTTTGCAATGGGAACAATGTTTTGAGGCCCTCATGCACGTCTCTATCCAGGGACAACGTGGAGCCTCCCAATTTTTGGCTGCCCTGCCAAAGGGCTATACTACAATAGACCCACTTCCTTACAATGGGCACTTCAGGTTTACAGGCCATCATGCACGTCTCTATCCAGGGACAACGTGGAGCCTCCCAATTTTTGGCTGCCCTGCCAAAGGGCTATACTACAATAGACCCACTTCCTTACAATGGGCACTTCAGGTTTACAGGCCATCATGCACGTCTCTATCCAGGGACAACGTGGAGCCTCCCAATTTTTGGCTGCCCTGCCTAAGGGCTATACTATAATACACCCACTTCCTGACAATGGACACTTAATGTTTTGAGGCCCTCATGCACGTCTCTATCCAGGGACAACGTGGAGCCTCCCAATTTTTGGCTGCCCTGCCTAAGGGCTATACTATAATACACCCACTTCCTGACAATGGACACTTAATGTTTTGAGGCCCTCATGCACGTCTCTATCCAGGGACAACGTGGAGCCTCCCAATTTTTGGCTGCCCTGCCTAAGGGCTATACTATAATACACCCACTTCCTGACAATGGACACTTAATGTTTTGAGGCCCTCATGCACGTCTCTATCCAGGGACAACGTGGAGCCTCCCAATTTTTGGCTGCCCTGCCAAAGGGCTATACTACAATAGACCCACTTCCTTACAATGGGCACTTCAGGTTTACAGGCCATCATGCACGTCTCTATCCAGGGACAACGTGGAGCCTCCCAATTTTTGGCTGCCCTGCCAAAGGGCTATACTACAATAGACCCACTTCCTTACAATGGGCACTTCAGGTTTACAGGCCATCATGCACGTCTCTATCCAGGGACAACGTGGAGCCTCCCAATCTTTGGCTGCCCTGCCAAAGGGCTATACTACAATAGACCCACTTCCTTACAATGGGCACTTCAGGTTTACAGGCCATCATGCACGTCTCTATCCAGGGACAACGTGGAGCCTCCCAATTTTTGGCTGCCCTGCCTAAGGGCTATACTATAATACACCCACTTCCTGACAATGGACACTTAATGTTTTGAGGCCCTCATGCACGTCTCTATCCAGGGACAACGTGGAGCCTCCCAATTTTTGGCTGCCCTGCCTAAGGGCTATACTATAATACACCCACTTCCTGACAATGGACACTTAATGTTTTGAGGCCCTCATGCACGTCTCTATCCAGGGACAACGTGGAGCCTCCCAATTTTTAGCTGCCCTGCCTAAGGGCTATACTATAATACACCCACTTCCTGACAATGGACACTTAATGTTTTGAGGCCCTCATGCACGTCTCTATCCAGGGACAACGTGGAGCCTCCCAATTTTTGGCTGCCCTGCCAAAGGGCTATACTACAATAGACCCACTTCCTTACAATGGGCACTTCAGGTTTACAGGCCATCATGCACGTCTCTATCCAGGGACAACGTGGAGCCTCCCAATTTTTGGCTGCCCTGCCAAAGGGCTATACTACAATAGACCCACTTCCTTACAATGGACACTTCAGGTTTACAGGCCATCATGCACGTCTCTATCCAGGGACAACGTGGAGCCTCCCAATTTTTGGCTGCCCTGCCTAAGGGCTATACTATAATACACCCACTTCCTGACAATGGACACTTAATGTTTTGAGGCCCTCATGCACGTCTCTATCCAGGGACAACGTGGAGCCTCCCAATTTTTGGCTGCCCTGCCTAAGGGCTATACTATAATACACCTACTTCCTGACAATGGACACTTAATGTTTTGAGGCCCTCATGCACGTCTCTATCCAGGGACAACGTGGAGCCTCCCAATTTTTGGCTGCCCTGCCTAAGGGCTATACTATAATACACCCACTTCCTGACAATGGACACTTAATGTTTTGAGGCCCTCATGCACGTCTCTATCCAGGGACAATGTGGAGCCTCCCAATTTTTGGCTGCCCTGCCTAAGTGCTATACTATAATACACCCACTTCCTGACAATGGACACTTAATGTTTTGAGGCCCTCATGCACGTCTCTATCCAGGGACAACGTGGAGCCTCCCAATTTTTGGCTGCCCTGCCAAAGGGCTATACTACAATAGACCCACTTCCTTACAATGGGCACTTCAGGTTTACAGGCCATCATGCACGTCTCTATCCAGGGACAACGTGGAGCCTCCCAATTTTTGGCTGCCCTGCCAAAGGGCTATACTAAAATAGACCCACTTCCTTACAATGGGCACTTCAGGTTTACAGGCCATCATGCACGTCTCTATCCAGGGACAACGTGGAGCCTCCCAATTTTTGGCTGCCCTGCCTAAGGGCTATACTATAATACACCCACTTCCTGACAATGGACACTTAATGTTTTGAGGCCCTCATGCACGTCTCTATCCAGGGACAACGTGGAGCCTCCCAATTTTTGGCTGCCCTGCCTAAGGGCTATACTATAATACACCCACTTCCTGACAATGGACACTTAATGTTTTGAGGCCCTCATGCACGTCTCTATCCAGGGACAACGTGGAGCCTCCCAATTTTTGGCTGCCCTGCCAAAGGGCTATACTACAATAGACCCACTTCCTTACAATGGGCACTTCAGGTTTACAGGCCATCATGCACGTCTCTATCCAGGGACAACGTGGAGCCTCCCAATTTTTGGCTGCCCTGCCAAAGGGCTATACTACAATAGACCCACTTCCTTACAATGGGCACTTCAGGTTTACAGGCCATCATGCACGTCTCTATCCAGGGACAACGTGGAGCCTCCCAATTTTTGGCTGCCCTGCCAAAGGGCTATACTACAATAGACCCACTTCCTTACAATGGGCACTTCAGGTTTACAGGCCATCATGCACGTCTCTATCCAGGGACAACGTGGAGCCTCCCAATTTTTGGCTGCCCTGCCTAAGGGCTATACTATAATACACCCACTTCCTGACAATGGACACTTAATGTTTTGAGGCCCTCATGCACGTCTCTATCCAGGGACAACGTGGAGCCTCCCAATTTTTGGCTGCCCTGCCTAAGGGCTATACTATAATACACCCACTTCCTGACAATGGACACTTAATGTTTTGAGGCCCTCATGCACGTCTCTATCCAGGGACAACGTGGAGCCTCCCAATTTTTGGCTGCCCTGCCTAAGGGCTATACTATAATACACCCACTTCCTGACAATGGACACTTAATGTTTTGAGGCCCTCATGCACGTCTCTATCCAGGGACAACGTGGAGCCTCCCAATTTTTGGCTGCCCTGCCAAAGGGCTATACTACAATAGACCCACTTCCTTACAATGGGCACTTCAGGTTTACAGGCCATCATGCACGTCTCTATCCAGGGACAACGTGGAGCCTCCCAATTTTTGGCTGCCCTGCCAAAGGGCTATACTACAATAGACCCACTTCCTTACAATGGACACTTCAGGTTTACAGGCCATCATGCACGTCTCTATCCAGGGACAACGTGGAGCCTCCCAATTTTTGGCTGCCCTGCCTAAGGGCTATACTATAATACACCCACTTCCTGACAATGGACACTTAATGTTTTGAGGCCCTCATGCACGTCTCTATCCAGGGACAACGTGGAGCCTCCCTTTTTTGGCTGCCCTGCCTAAGGGCTATACTATAATACACCTACTTCCTGACAATGGACACTTAATGTTTTGAGGCCCTCATGCACGTCTCTATCCAGGGACAACGTGGAGCCTCCCAATTTTTGGCTGCCCTGCCTAAGGGCTATACTATAATACACCCACTTCCTGACAATGGACACTTAATGTTTTGAGGCCCTCATGCACGTCTCTATCCAGGGACAATGTGGAGCCTCCCAATTTTTGGCTGCCCTGCCTAAGTGCTATACTATAATACACCCACTTCCTGACAATGGACACTTAATGTTTTGAGGCCCTCATGCACGTCTCTATCCAGGGACAACGTGGAGCCTCCCAATTTTTGGCTGCCCTGCCAAAGGGCTATACTACAATAGACCCACTTCCTTACAATGGGCACTTCAGGTTTACAGGCCATCATGCACGTCTCTATCCAGGGACAACGTGGAGCCTCCCAATTTTTGGCTGCCCTGCCAAAGGGCTATACTAAAATAGACCCACTTCCTTACAATGGGCACTTCAGGTTTACAGGCCATCATGCACGTCTCTATCCAGGGACAACGTGGAGCCTCCCAATTTTTGGCTGCCCTGCCTAAGGGCTATACTATAATACACCCACTTCCTGACAATGGACACTTAATGTTTTGAGGCCCTCATGCACGTCTCTATCCAGGGACAACGTGGAGCCTCCCAATTTTTGGCTGCCCTGCCTAAGGGCTATACTATAATACACCCACTTCCTGACAATGGACACTTAATGTTTTGAGGCCCTCATGCACGTCTCTATCCAGGGACAACGTGGAGCCTCCCAATTTTTGGCTGCCCTGCCAAAGGGCTATACTACAATAGACCCACTTCCTTACAATGGGCACTTCAGGTTTACAGGCCATCATGCACGTCTCTATCCAGGGACAACGTGGAGCCTCCCAATTTTTGGCTGCCCTGCCAAAGGGCTATACTACAATAGACCCACTTCCTTACAATGGGCACTTCAGGTTTACAGGCCATCATGCACGTCTCTATCCAGGGACAACGTGGAGCCTCCCAATTTTTGGCTGCCCTGCCTAAGGGCTATACTATAATACACCCACTTCCTGACAATGGACACTTAATGTTTTGAGGCCCTCATGCACGTCTCTATCCAGGGACAACGTGGAGCCTCCCAATTTTTGGCTGCCCTGCCTAAGGGCTATACTATAATACACCTACTTCCTGACAATGGACACTTAATGTTTTGAGGCCCTCATGCACGTCTCTATCCAGGGACAACGTGGAGCCTCCCAATTTTTGGCTGCCCTGCCTAAGGGCTATACTATAATACACCCACTTCCTGACAATGGACACTTAATGTTTTGAGGCCCTCATGCACGTCTCTATCCAGGGACAATGTGGAGCCTCCCAATTTTTGGCTGCCCTGCCTAAGTGCTATACTATAATACACCCACTTCCTGACAATAGACACTTAATGTTTTGAGGCCCTCATGCACGTCTCTATCCAGGGACAACGTGGAGCCTCCCAATTTTTGGCTGCCCTGCCAAAGGGCTATACTACAATAGACCCACTTCCTTACAATGGGCACTTCAGGTTTACAGGCCATCATGCACGTCTCTATCCAGGGACAACGTGGAGCCTCCCAATTTTTGGCTGCCCTGCCAAAGGGCTATACTACAATAGACCCACTTCCTTACAATGGGCACTTCAGGTTTACAGGCCATCATGCACGTCTCTATCCAGGGACAACGTGGAGCCTCCCAATTTTTGGCTGCCCTGCCTAAGGGCTATACTATAATACACCCACTTCCTGACAATGGACACTTAATGTTTTGAGGCCCTCATGCACGTCTCTATCCAGGGACAACGTGGAGCCTCCCAATTTTTGGCTGCCCTGCCTAAGGGCTATACTATAATACACCCACTTCCTGACAATGGACACTTAATGTTTTGAGGCCCTCATGCACGTCTCTATCCAGGGACAACGTGGAGCCTCCCAATTTTTGGCTGCCCTGCCTAAGGGCTATACTATAATACACCCACTTCCTGACAATGGACACTTAATGTTTTGAGGCCCTCATGCACGTCTCTATCCAGGGACAACGTGGAGCCTCCCAATTTTTGGCTGCCCTGCCAAAGGGCTATACTACAATAGACCCACTTCCTTACAATGGGCACTTCAGGTTTACAGGCCATCATGCACGTCTCTATCCAGGGACAATGTGGAGCCTCCCAATTTTTGGCTGCCCTGCCAAAGGGCTATACTACAATAGACCCACTTCCTTACAATGGGCACTTCAGGTTTACAGGCCATCATGCACGTCTCTATCCAGTGACAACGTGGAGCCTCCCAATTTTTGGCTGCCCTGCCAAAGGGCTATACTACAATAGACCCACTTCCTTACAATGGGCACTTCAGGTTTACAGGCCATCATGCACGTCTCTATCCAGGGACAATGTGGAGCCTCCCAATTTTTGGCTGCCCTGCCAAAGGGCTATACTACAATAGACCCACTTCCTTACAATGGGCACTTCAGGTTTACAGGCCATCATGCACGTCTCTATCCAGGGACAACGTGGAGCCTCCCAATTTTTGGCTGCCCTGCCTAAGGGCTATACTATAATACACCCACTTCCTGACAATGGACACTTAATGTTTTGAGGCCCTCATGCACGTCTCTATCCATGGACAACGTGGAGCCTCCCAATTTTTGGCTGCCCTGCCTAAGGGCTATACTATAATACACCTACTTCCTGACAATGGACACTTAATGTTTTGAGGCCCTCATGCACGTCTCTATCCAGGGACAACGTGGAGCCTCCCAATTTTTGGCTGCCCTGCCTTAGGGCTATACTATAATACACCCACTTCCTGACAATGGACACTTAATGTTTTGAGGCCCTCATGCACGTCTCTATCCAGGGACAATGTGGAGCCTCCCAATTTTTGGCTGCCCTGCCTAAGGGCTATACTATAATACACCCACTTCCTGACAATGGACACTTAATGTTTTGAGGCCCTCATACACGTCTCTATCCAGGGACAACGTGGAGCCTCCCAATTTTTGGCTGCCCTGCCTAAGGGCTATACTATAATACGTCCACTTCCTGACAATGGACACTTAATGTTTTGAGGCCCTCATGCACGTCTCTATCCAGGGACAACGTGGAGCCTCCCAATTTTTGGCTGCCCTGCCTAAGGGCTATACTATAATACACCCACTTCCTGACAATGGACACTTAATGTTTTGAGGCCCTCATGCACGTCTCTATCCAGGGACAACGTGGAGCCTCCCAATTTTTGGCTGCCCTGCCAAAGGGCTATACTACAATAGACCCACTTCCTTACAATGGGCACTTCAGGTTTACAGGCCATCATGCACGTCTCTATCCAGGGACAATGTGGAGTCTCCCAATTTTTGGCTGCCCTGCCAAAGGGCTATACTACAATAGACCCACTTCCTTACAATGGGCACTTCAGGTTTACAGGCCATCATGCACGTCTCTATCCAGGGACAACGTGGAGCCTCCCAATTTTTGGCTGCCCTGCCTAAGGGCTATACTATAATACACCCACTTCCTGACAATGGACACTTAATGTTTTGAGGCCCTCATGCACGTCTCTATCCATGGACAACGTGGAGCCTCCCAATTTTTGGCTGCCCTGCCTAAGGGCTATACTATAATACACCTACTTCCTGACAATGGACACTTAATGTTTTGAGGCCCTCATGCACGTCTCTATCCAGGGACAACGTGGAGCCTCCCAATTTTTGGCTGCCCTGCCTTAGGGCTATACTATAATACACCCACTTCCTGACAATGGACACTTAATGTTTTGAGGCCCTCATGCACGTCTCTATCCAGGGACAATGTGGAGCCTCCCAATTTTTGGCTGCCCTGCCTAAGGGCTATACTATAATACACCCACTTCCTGACAATGGACACTTAATGTTTTGAGGCCCTCATGCACGTCTCTATCCAGGGACAATGTGGAGCCTCCCAATTTTTGGCTGCCCTGCCTAAGTGCTATACTATAATACACCCACTTCCTGACAATGGACACTTAATGTTTTGAGGCCCTCATGCACGTCTCTATCCAGGGACAACGTGGAGCCTCCCAATTTTTGGCTGCCCTGCCAAAGGGCTATACTACAATAGACCCACTTCCTTACAATGGGCACTTCAGGTTTACAGGCCATCATGCACGTCTCTATCCAGGGACAACGTGGAGCCTCCCAATTTTTGGCTGCCCTGCCAAAGGGCTATACTAAAATAGACCCACTTCCTTACAATGGGCACTTCAGGTTTACAGGCCATCATGCACGTCTCTATCCAGGGACAACGTGGAGCCTCCCAATTTTTGGCTGCCCTGCCTAAGGGCTATACTATAATACACCCACTTCCTGACAATGGACACTTAATGTTTTGAGGCCCTCATGCACGTCTCTATCCAGGGACAACGTGGAGCCTCCCAATTTTTGGCTGCCCTGCCTAAGGGCTATACTATAATACACCCACTTCCTGACAATGGACACTTAATGTTTTGAGGCCCTCATGCACGTCTCTATCCAGGGACAACGTGGAGCCTCCCAATTTTTGGCTGCCCTGCCAAAGGGCTATACTACAATAGACCCACTTCCTTACAATGGGCACTTCAGGTTTACAGGCCATCATGCACGTCTCTATCCAGGGACAACGTGGAGCCTCCCAATTTTTGGCTGCCCTGCCAAAGGGCTATACTACAATAGACCCACTTCCTTACAATGGGCACTTCAGGTTTACAGGCCATCATGCACGTCTCTATCCAGGGACAACGTGGAGCCTCCCAATTTTTGGCTGCCCTGCCTAAGGGCTATACTATAATACACCCACTTCCTGACAATGGACACTTAATGTTTTGAGGCCCTCATGCACGTCTCTATCCAGGGACAACGTGGAGCCTCCCAATTTTTGGCTGCCCTGCCTAAGGGCTATACTATAATACACCTACTTCCTGACAATGGACACTTAATGTTTTGAGGCCCTCATGCACGTCTCTATCCAGGGACAACGTGGAGCCTCCCAATTTTTGGCTGCCCTGCCTAAGGGCTATACTATAATACACCCACTTCCTGACAATGGACACTTAATGTTTTGAGGCCCTCATGCACGTCTCTATCCAGGGACAATGTGGAGCCTCCCAATTTTTGGCTGCCCTGCCTAAGTGCTATACTATAATACACCCACTTCCTGACAATAGACACTTAATGTTTTGAGGCCCTCATGCACGTCTCTATCCAGGGACAACGTGGAGCCTCCCAATTTTTGGCTGCCCTGCCAAAGGGCTATACTACAATAGACCCACTTCCTTACAATGGGCACTTCAGGTTTACAGGCCATCATGCACGTCTCTATCCAGGGACAACGTGGAGCCTCCCAATTTTTGGCTGCCCTGCCAAAGGGCTATACTACAATAGACCCACTTCCTTACAATGGGCACTTCAGGTTTACAGGCCATCATGCACGTCTCTATCCAGGGACAACGTGGAGCCTCCCAATTTTTGGCTGCCCTGCCTAAGGGCTATACTATAATACACCCACTTCCTGACAATGGACACTTAATGTTTTGAGGCCCTCATGCACGTCTCTATCCAGGGACAACGTGGAGCCTCCCAATTTTTGGCTGCCCTGCCTAAGGGCTATACTATAATACACCCACTTCCTGACAATGGACACTTAATGTTTTGAGGCCCTCATGCACGTCTCTATCCAGGGACAACGTGGAGCCTCCCAATTTTTGGCTGCCCTGCCAAAGGGCTATACTACAATAGACCCACTTCCTTACAATGGGCACTTCAGGTTTACAGGCCATCATGCACGTCTCTATCCAGGGACAATGTGGAGCCTCCCAATTTTTGGCTGCCCTGCCAAAGGGCTATACTACAATAGACCCACTTCCTTACAATGGGCACTTCAGGTTTACAGGCCATCATGCACGTCTCTATCCAGGGACAACGTGGAGCCTCCCAATTTTTGGCTGCCCTGCCAAAGGGCTATACTACAATAGACCCACTTCCTTACAATGGGCACTTCAGGTTTACAGGCCATCATGCACGTCTCTATCCAGGGACAATGTGGAGCCTCCCAATTTTTGGCTGCCCTGCCAAAGGGCTATACTACAATAGACCCACTTCCTTACAATGGGCACTTCAGGTTTACAGGCCATCATGCACGTCTCTATCCAGGGACAACGTGGAGCCTCCCAATTTTTGGCTGCCCTGCCTAAGGGCTATACTATAATACACCCACTTCCTGACAATGGACACTTAATGTTTTGAGGCCCTCATGCACGTCTCTATCCATGGACAACGTGGAGCCTCCCAATTTTTGGCTGCCCTGCCTAAGGGCTATACTATAATACACCTACTTCCTGACAATGGACACTTAATGTTTTGAGGCCCTCATGCACGTCTCTATCCAGGGACAACGTGGAGCCTCCCAATTTTTGGCTGCCCTGCCTTAGGGCTATACTATAATACACCCACTTCCTGACAATGGACACTTAATGTTTTGAGGCCCTCATGCACGTCTCTATCCAGGGACAATGTGGAGCCTCCCAATTTTTGGCTGCCCTGCCTAAGGGCTATACTATAATACACCCACTTCCTGACAATGGACACTTAATGTTTTGAGGCCCTCATGCACGTCTCTATCCAGGGACAACGTGGAGCCTCCCAATTTTTGGCTGCCCTGCCTAAGGGCTATACTATAATACGTCCACTTCCTGACAATGGACACTTAATGTTTTGAGGCCCTCATGCACGTCTCTATCCAGGGACAACGTGGAGCCTCCCAATTTTTGGCTGCCCTGCCTAAGGGCTATACTATAATACACCCACTTCCTGACAATGGACACTTAATGTTTTGAGGCCCTCATGCACGTCTCTATCCAGGGACAACGTGGAGCCTCCCAATTTTTGGCTGCCCTGCCAAAGGGCTATACTACAATAGACCCACTTCCTTACAATGGGCACTTCAGGTTTACAGGCCATCATGCACGTCTCTATCCAGGGACAATGTGGAGCCTCCCAATTTTTGGCTGCCCTGCCAAAGGGCTATACTACAATAGACCCACTTCCTTACAATGGGCACTTCAGGTTTACAGGCCATCATGCACGTCTCTATCCAGGGACAACGTGGAGCCTCCCAATTTTTGGCTGCCCTGCCTAAGGGCTATACTATAATACACCCACTTCCTGACAATGGACACTTAATGTTTTGAGGCCCTCATGCACGTCTCTATCCATGGACAACGTGGAGCCTCCCAATTTTTGGCTGCCCTGCCTAAGGGCTATACTATAATACACCTACTTCCTGACAATGGACACTTAATGTTTTGAGGCCCTCATGCACGTCTCTATCCAGGGACAACGTGGAGCCTCCCAATTTTTGGCTGCCCTGCCTTAGGGCTATACTATAATACACCCACTTCCTGACAATGGACACTTAATGTTTTGAGGCCCTCATGCACGTCTCTATCCAGGGACAATGTGGAGCCTCCCAATTTTTGGCTGCCCTGCCTAAGGGCTATACTATAATACACCCACTTCCTGACAATGGACACTTAATGTTTTGAGGCCCTCATGCACGTCTCTATCCAGGGACAACGTGGAGCCTCCCAATTTTTGGCTGCCCTGCCTAAGGGCTATACTACAATAGACCCACTTCCTTACAATGGGCACTTCAGGTTTACAGGCCATCATGCACGTCTGTATGTAGGGGCATTGGTGAACCTCACAATTTTGGACTGCCCTGGCAAAGGAAAATACTACAAAGACTCACTTCCTCAAAATGGGCACATTAGACTCAGAGGCCTTTATGTACGTCTCTTCTCAGGGACATCGGAGTGCCACACAATGTTTTACGTAAAATCTTTCATGTATTGATCTCAAAAAGTAACATACATTAGCTCTATCTCACTATTGGGTATATGCCCTTAACATTTCCGCCATGAAAATTCATTTTGGTGTCATTTTTGAAGGTTTTCTGGTGAGTCCGTAAAAATGGCGTAAAACGCGGACAAAATTGTTCACAGCTGTGACTTTTCAGTGATAAATGCTTCAAGGGGTCTTCCCCATGCTGTTGCCATGTCATTTGAGCACTCTTCTGAGACTTTTGTGCCATTTTTAGGGTTTCTACATGCTGCCGGGGGTCATTTCACAAAAATACTCGGGTCTCCCATAGGATAACATTGGGCTCGGTGCTCGGGCCGAGTACACGAGTATCTTGGGATGCTCGGCCCGAGCCTCGAGCACCCGAGCTTTTTAGTACTCGCTCATCACTAAACCCGAGCGATGCTATAATGAACCAGGTGGAATCAGGTATCCCTCTGGCTGATGTAGGGGTGACTGCTGACTCTCCGTCCTAGCCCTTCTTGTTTTGGGGTGACCCCTGACTTGTAGTACTGTGGGAATCACCCAGGGAAGTCGCAAATGCCATTCTCCCCTTTCTGACCCGTTTGCTGACAGCGTGGACCAAGGATAAGATGGCTCCAGGCTCGATCCTCCTTATGGGCCCCGTCGTTGCTGTTGATGCTGCGGGTTCTGTGTGGTTTGGTGAGGTGCGTCCTTCACTTTCCTCACTCTTGAACTTCCCTAACTGATCTAACTTCCTTTTCCTGCCTCCAGGACTGTGAACTCCTCGGTGGGTGGGGCCAACCACCTGGCTCCACCCCACCTGGTGTGGACATCAGCCCCTGGAGGGAGGCAACAAGGATTTTGTGTCTGACTGATGTGCCTGTCTCGGGGTGGGGGTGTCGTGTTGTAGTACCTGTGACGACCTGGCTAGTCCAGGGCGCCACACATACAGCGGGTTCTGTGTGCTGTGCTGCGGGTTCAGTGTGGTTTGGTGAGGTACATACAGCACCCTCACCAGCAGGTTTAGCAGGCCCAGTAGATGGGTTCCTGCTCTAGGGACCTGTTTCCCCATGCGGGCCTGGTCTACCGGTAGTCCCCTTACTCAGCCACCTCTTTGCTCTTTGGTTTTCAGGCGGCACCACTAGGTAGCCATTCTCCTCCGCCAGCAGCCACTACAGATGCAGTGTCTGACAGGGTCCTGCTTTTCAGCTCTACCCTTCAGACGCAGCTGCTCCACTCCTACTCCTTTGACTGCCACTGCACAACTTCTGTCTCCAGTCCCACTACCCACCACTAGCTGGGATGCGAGGGCTACGCCCCCTCCCTGGGTCTGCCCAGGGGTCCCCTCTAAGCTGTGTGTGTGTTCCTGGTTACTTCGTGTCTGTGTGTCCACATCCTAGTCAGCCTTTGGGATTACCTGTATTATATTCACTCAGCCTGAGTGCAGTACTCAGTGGTGCCTGACCAGGTCAGGAGTGCCATATTCTCCCTTAGTTATCAACAGCACGTCTTCGGGCTGTAAAGACAAGAAAGTTTTAAAGTGCAAACATTTAAAACATTAAAACAGTATAAAAACATTATAAAACATTGTAAAACACACCAGGTACCACTTTTAATCACCCTCCACCCACAAGTCCGTAACCCACCCAAAAACCCTCTTGGGAGGCAGGTCACCGGTCCTTTTAGGAACCAGGTCTGGGCCATTTGTTTCACCAGACATTTCCTCCAATCTTCCTCTCCTGGGGCTGGTAGTTAGGGTAAGCCCCTCTCCCGTCGAGCCGCGTCTTCGTCCGCTTCTGGCAGGATTGTAGAGGCGGCGTTCTCGGTCAGGGTTGTTTCAAACAGGGTACCAACTTCTTTGTGGTGGAGAGCCAGGCCCCATAAACAGGCGTGCTCCCTTGTCGTAGGCAAGCCAGGCCCCATAAACAGGCGTGCTTTTAGCTTTTGGATAGCAAGCGCCATCACAGGCGTGCTTCCTGGTGGTGCAGAGCCAGGCCCCATCAACAGGCGTGCTCTGAGTTGGTACCACTGGGGTAAGTATAAACAATGCGAGAGTTTGTGGCTATAGCCAATTCATAGCCTGGTCCTTTATAAAATTGCACAAAACCAGGTGCAAAACAGGTGGATTCTCACAACAGTTCTTGTGGGCACATCTTCTTAAACTTTTTCAACGTTGCTTCAACTTCAAAACTTGTCTGTATTTTTCTTTACTTTTAAGCCGACTTATTCCTCTCACAACCAGGGCTCTTGCTTGCAGGGCTTTGACACCTGGAGGTTTCTGTATCTTCATCAGCAGCATCTTTAGTTGTGTCTTTAGCTTGCTGTGGTTCTTGCTGAGCTTGTTGTGGTTCTTCCTCTGATGGTGATAACCTTGGGGACTGAGTGGGAGTGATAGGGCTGTAGCTGGAGCTCTTCGGGCATGGTACAACGTCTATAGCATACCAGCCCCTTTCACCTTTGTACCTGGTGAATTCCACTATGTCTCCCATGAACAGGTCATGACCAGGGTGTCCTCTGGGCAGGTGGGACCTGGCATCCCGACGGGATACAAAGATGCCCTCCTTGACACCAGCCTCCACAATGAAGCCATAACCAGTAATTAAGTTAAATTCTTCAACCACTCCGCGGTGGATAGGACCTCGGGTCTGGAACCCGGTCTGCCTCAGGGACCTCTTTTCTTCTAGATTCCGGGCCGTCCCCATCTCCTTTTCTGGGGAAGGCTGCACAGGGGGTGGTCTTGCCCTCACGTGGCGCTGTCCTCTGCGGGCTGGTCTTCTCATCACCGCCACCTCGCTGTCTGCGGGCTCTCAGGTGACATACATACTAGGCATGAAGATGGTCAGCTCTTCTTCAGTGGGGGGTGTCGCAACCTCTTCCCAGCGGGAGTAGGGCAACAGTGCGACCTCCGGGCCTCCCTCACTTCCTGCGTCTTTCTCCGGCTGCTTGGGAATTGTCACTTCAGCCTCCAGGCCTCTCCTCCTCCCCCTTAGTGGTGTTGAGCACTCCTCCGGTGGCTCCGGCAGCAGCGCTGGGGATGGATGTTCATCGGAGGGCCAGGGTGGTGGGCTCTTCTTAGCCACAGACTTTGCTGGGACTACTCCGTGTCCAGGTGACCGTGTCCACCAGGTCTTTGGGGAAGCATGCACTCAACTCTTGTTTAAGCCGTAGGAATACTGGGTCTTCTCCCGGCGGGGACGCAGGACCCGATTCTTCAGTCGGCGGCTGGGGCGCGGTGGCTGCTTCGGCTCTGCAGGCTGGGGTAGAAGGCGTTGCTGCGGCCGGGTCTGGTCTGGCTGGACGGGACGCTGCTGCGGCCTGGTCTGGTCTGGCCGGGTATGGCGTTGCTGTACCGGACGTTGCAGCTGGGGTCTCAGCGGGCATCGCAGTCAGTGTCTCAGCGGGCATCACAGCATGGGTCTCAGCGGGCATCGCAGCATGGGTCTCAGCGGGCATCGTAGCATGGGTCTCAGCGGGCCTTGCAGCAGGGATCTAAGCCAGCGTGGGACTAACCCAAAGGCATCAGCATGGGGGTCTGGGTGGTCACCTCTCGGCTCGGCACTTGTTGCACGGTCCACTTCTCATAGGCCCGAACCGCTGCAGCCATCTCCCGTAGCTCTGAGCGCCCTTCCATCATTTGCTGGAAGATCAACGCTTGCAGCCGGTTGAAGAACTGGGCGAGCTCCCAGTCCCACCAGGCAGCGGAGCCTGGCTCTGGTTCACTGCGCACGGACGCCATTCTTCCTGCGTCACTGCTCACCAGGTTCTCTCTGCACTCACTGGATTTCGTTTCTTGCAGACCCGTGACTTCCCGCCGTCTCGGGACAGATCCGCCCTCATCTCTCTTGCTCACGGAGTCCTCAGATTGCCACACCTCTTCGTGGGCGGTTACGTCTCCTTGCATGGGCTGTTATAGTTTCTTGGCGCGCTTTCTGCGGTGGCAATATGGCGGCGCTTCTAATTTTTTAATCGGACCGCCAGGGCACACGGTCACCTGTCTGAACAGGTCTAGTCGTGATCCTGTTCCTGGCGCCAGATGTGAAACCCCACTACCTTTGGGTCGCCTCCGGGTCTCCAGGGACTTCACGTGCTGGGGATCTTCTGGCAACAGGTATGTCAGGTTAACTTCTATGGAAATCATGACACCACTCTCGGTATTTGCGGTCAGTGGGTGACCGCCACTGCAGTTTAGAGAGCGCCTGCGGCTGATGGTAAATGCAGTCTGATGTTGTGGCCCCCCGAGAGTGAGGCTGGCCCCAGGGCTCAGTGTTAGTGTGTAGTACCACAGGTCGCAGAAGAACTCACACACAGTCCAGGAATGTCTTTCAGGGTTTTTACTCACTTTTCTCATGGTAACGTGAGACAACCCGAGTGATGTTATGATGAACCAGGTGGAATCAGGTATCCCTCCGGCTGATGTAGGGGTGACTGCTGATTCGCCGTCCTAGCCCTTCTTGTTTTGGGGTGACCCCAGACTTGTAGCACTGTAGGAATCACCCAGGGAAGTCGCAACTGCCATTCTCCCCTTTCTGACCCGTTTGCTGACAGCGTGGACCAAGGATAAGATGGCTCCAGGCTCGATCCTCCTTATGGGCCCCCTCGTTGCTGTTGATGCTGCAGGTTCTGTGTGGTTTGGTGAGGTACATACAGCACCCTCACCAGCAGGTTTAGCAGGCCCAGTAGATAGGTTCCTGCTCTGGGGACCTGTTTCCCCGTGTGGGCCTGGTCTACCGGTAGTCCCCTTACTCAGCCACCTCTTTGCTACTGCTCTAGGTGGTTTTCAGGCAGCACCACTGGGTAGCAGTTCTCACCCGCCACCAGTCACTGCACTGTGTCTGACAGGGTCCTGCTCTTCAGATCTACCCTGCAGACGCGGCTGCTCTACTCCTACTGCTTTGACTGCCACTGCACAACTCCAGTCTCCAGTCCCACTACCCACCACTAGCTGGGCTACGCCCCCTCCCTGGGTCTGCAAAGGGGTCCCCTCTAAGCTGTGTGTGTGTTCCTGGTTACTTTGTGTCTGTGTGTCCACATCCTAGTCAGCCTTTGGGATTACCTGCATTATACTCACTCAGCCTGAGTGCAGTACTCAGTGGTGCCTGACCAGGTCAGGGGCGCCACAACTGCACAAATTATTCCCATGAATTCCCCTTTTAGGGTTGGGGTGCTAAAATCGATACTGTATTAATTAACTTGGAATTTTCCATTATGACCTTGACTCTAATTTCTAGATTTCACCTATTTTTATTATTGTTATTATTATTATTTATTATAGAGCTATTTATTCCATAACACTTTACATATGAAAAGGTGTACACATAATAAAAACATGTTCAATAATCATAAACAATACAAAGCACAGACTGGTACATCAGGAGAGAGGACCCTGCCGGCAAGGGCTCACAGTGTACAAGGGATGGGTAGAGGAGGAGAGAGGACCCTGTCCGGGAGGGCTCACAGTCTACAAGGGATAGGTGAGGATACAGTAGGTGAGGACAGAGCTGGTTGTGCAGTGGTGTACTGGTCAGAGGGTTTCTGAAGGTTGTAAGCTTGTCAGAAGAGATGGGTCTTCAGGTTCTTTTTGAAGCTTTCCATGGTAGGCATGAGTCTGATATGTTGGGGCAGAGAGTTCCAGAGTCTGGGGGAGGCACAGGAGAAATCTGGTATGTGATTAAGAGAAGAGGAGATGAGAGGAAAGTAGAGAAGGAGATCTTGTGAAGATGGCAGGTTCCGTGCAGGTAAGTACTGGGAGACCAGGTCACAGATGTATGGAGGAGACAGGTTGTAGATGGCTTTGGATTCCATGGTTAGGATTTTGGACTGGAGTCATTGGGCAATGGGAAGTCAGCAAAGGGATTGGCAGAGAGGAGAGGTCAGATCAGGAAGTTGCAGTAGTCCAGTCAGGAAATTGTAAGGGTATGCACTAGTGTTTTTGCAGATTCTTGGTTAAGGAATGTACGAATTTGGAAATATTTTTGAGTTGGAGATGGCAGGAGATGAAGAGGGCTTGGATCTGTGGCTTGAAGGCGAGAGGAGAGTCGAGACACCTTTCAGTTTGTTATCTTTAAAATTAATTACCATATTATACTGCAGACTCAGACAAAGGTTTAGGAACAGGGCAGACCTGGTGGGTTCAGGGGGTTATATTTATAGACTAGTAAAACAAAACACGGTCTGGAATGATTAGCTACACTGGTTGTATTCCTTGTAAAATAGCTTTAGTCTTATGTCATAGGTATGTGCGAAATCTCAACTTACCAGAAGAGCTGTTTGTCGAGAAATGCCTGTGACATATTTGTAGCCCATGTTATAGGTCATTTTTGAGAGTTCATGGCAAGTTTACGTTGAGTTTACTTTCTAACCAGAGCTATTTATACCAATGGTGGCATTGCCAATATAACACATGTACTGTATGGTCCCAAAGTGTAAAGTAAGTTTATTGGCATTCAGTTACAAAAATCTGTTGCAGCCATCTGTCAGATATACTTTATTCTTTTAGTAGAAAAGTATTAGTGATGCATATATGTATATATTTATACGCATTTGTGTTTTATACAAGAAGTGACTTTTTACAATATACGGTAATTGGACTTATAGAGTTTAATATTACATCTCTATTGTGTATATATGGGCAGGTATCATAAGTGAGAGATACCACAATATTGCAAAAATTAATTTTACAAAGATCCAAAAAGTCTCCTTGCAACCAGAATTCTATCCTCTCCTCTTTATAGATGGCAGGAGAAGAGGATGGCAAAGAATCTGGCTGCACAATCACACATTACACAGGCTTTATTTCTAGTCTGCAAACCTGGAAGTCTATAAGAGCTGTTTACACAATATGGCTCCACATTTTTATTTAAAGGGAACTTGTCTTATTGAAAATGGTATCGGGATGTTATACAGCAGGAAGAGCTGATCATTTTTGTGAAAAAGGTTTCAGCCAAACCTGTATTTTACTCTTTGAAATCTCTGGTTTTGTATACATGAGTCCAGTGGGCGGTCCTGCTCATTGATTGACAGTTCTCTTTATTTGACTGTGCATGCAGTGATAACAGTCACTTAGTAGGACCACCCACTGGACTCTAATGCATATAAACACCAGGGATTTCAATGAATAGACTACAAGTTATACTGAATCTTTTCCCACAAACTGTCACATGAGGGCAATGGAAGATATAGTGCACGATGCGACACACAACAAGGAGTACACTGTGATCACTGTAACAATGATGGGCCCTAACATTACTAAGGGGAAAAGTTGGGACACCTCTTATATTCACCTGTGGCTGTACCCTACACTCCTAGCCAGTCCTAACGCAAGTTCTGTATCTGTCATCGAACAGGATACCTGAGACCCTGGCAGACCCTGAAATAGCCCTGGCTAGTGAGATGGCAGGTGAGGGATGCTAGCCACACCACTGCACTAATAACACACCAAGGGAAGGAAAGACAGATAGGGGAAAAACAACAACAGCCTACACAGGAACTTGCAGAGAGGGCTCAACCAGCTCCTTTACTGCCAGGCCAAGCATCCAAATGAATGAAAATAACTAGCACCCTCTACTGGGAGCAGAGGGCATATATAGAGACTGGGAGTGGTACACACTGGAAACAACTGGGAAGGTAATGACAATGCTTGCTGGCAAGGAATACTGACATTAACCTTCTCCTCCATAAAGGAAAGGGAATACATTTAATCTGCAGAGTGACCCAAGGCAAAGAGACTCTGTCCCAGAACCTGTCACTAGTCTCTTACTACAGGGAGACAATTGTGACACAAACCGATATATTACTCTGCTTAGTTTCTCCTCCATATTTAGCTGTCCACAGATTAGATTACGTGTACAACGTGACAGGTTCCCTTTAAGACTATTAGCTTAGTTAATTCCATTTTTATGTTAGGAGCATTAGAGTAATATAAAAAGCTTCTCCTAACCATCAGTCAATAATAACCTATTTAGTGTAGCCTATTAGATAAGTTATGGTAGATCTAAAGACTCTGTCACTCCAGCTCTATACCCCACCCAGCGCCGCCCCCTCCTGCTTGTGTATTGTGTTAGTCTATTAGATAAGATATGGTTTATAATAAATATGAACAATTTTGACAAAGGAAAGCCTTAATTATTGCAAATTGTTATGTTGTGTTAAATGGAATCTATCAACCGGATTTCCTCCCCAACACTATTTATATGTGCATAGATGTCTTTCAAAGACAAGTCCAGCAATATCTTGACATGTCCCATCCGTTCCTCCGTTACTGAGAAATCAGCAATTGAAGTGATATGCAAATGAGGCTGAAGAGCTATTTGTAGATCTGAAGCCTCTGTCACTCCAGCTCTACTCTCCGCCCAGCGCCATCGCCTCTTCCTGCTTGTATTTTATATTGCAGTCTGGAGGGGTTAAGATTAAGAAGATAACTTTAGAGAACTTTTGTTTGGATGTTTAGTGATGATTTGCCAGTAACACTTGGTTTTGTTCCTTTGTTGAATTATAAATGATTAACTAATGTATATGAGTCATGTCTTAATCCCGCCTGGCTTCAGATATGTGTCAATTTTCTGCTGCCAACTGCATTCAGGTTGGCGGGTTTCTTTATACATCTCATTTCTCTTGTAAGCGGTTATGTTCAAGCTCCATTGTAGGTATTTTTGTTCTGATCCATGAGGCTTTCCTGCATTACTGTATTAAATAAAGCTCTTTTCATTACCGTATTTTCCGTTTTGTAAAATGCACTTTTTCCCCCCCAAAACTGTGGAAAAATGGGGGTGCATCTTAAAAACTCCATATGGCTTACTGGGGCAGCAGTGGTGGCGCATGGTCGGCAATACTGCTGGCTCGTGGGATGTCGCAGCGGCAAGCACCATTGATCTGCCGGTGGACTGCGGGCTGCTTTGAATCACCCGCAGTTGACGAGATGGACTTCAAGAAAATGGTGGCACGTGCGCAGATAGGACTCTGTTGGAATTTTCTTGAAGTCCATCGTGTCAATCTGCGAACGCGCCACCTCTGTGGCCATTTTCTTGAAGTCCATCTCGTCAACTGCGGGCAATTTAAAGCAGCCCGCAGTCTTCCGGCAGATCAATGGCCCTTTCACCGCGACACCCCACGAACCCACAGTATCACCGACCTTCCACTGCCGCGCACTGACCCTCTTGAGCCGTGACACTCCCTCCTCCGAGCCCGTGGGCATATTAATGGCACCCGCTGCCGTGACACACCATGAGCCCGCAGTATCGCCGACCCTCTGCACACTGACCCTCTTGAGCCACAACATGCCCTCCTCTGAGCCCACAGTATTGCCTACCCTGCATCCTGTGACCTTCCTGAGCCGCTACACCACCGCTGCTCCCTCCTGGTGAGTTATTATAAGAGGCACTAGGATTATAAGACACACCTTCATTTTAACAGTCTTCAAATTTGGGGTGCGTCTTATAGTCTGGTGCGTCTTATAAAATGAAAAATAAGGTAAGTATTAAGAGAATACAGGGTAGATGGGGGCATTCACATTTCACTCCTCTTGGTATGTGTTGCGTTAAGGTGTTTACTCTGTTATCTCATTGTCTCTACAAGAAGTTCACTCCGAATTGTAAAGCGCTGCAGAATATGTTGGCGCAATATAAATAAAAAAATATTACTATAAACGGTATACACACTTGAGTGCGGTGCCAAATAGGTGTCCCAGACAACTTTTGTTCAATATTTTTTCTTTTTTTGTGTTTTTTCTTTTCTTTCCCGGAATTCTGTGCATTTAAAAGCAGGTTTTCATTACAGGTAAAAACAGTATACCAACATAAAGTCTACAGTTGAAGCCAGAAGTTTCCATACACTATCTAAACAGACACATCTGCAGGTTTTTCTCACTATCTGACATGAAATCAGAATAAACCTTTCACATTTTAGGTCAATTAGGAACCAAAATTATTTATATTTGGCAAATGCCAGAATAAAGAAGGCCCACATGACAGGGGTTGGGCCATGAGGGAATGATAAGGGGTTGGTGATTTGAACAGGGTAATAATAATAATAATAATCTTTATTTCTATAGCGCCAACATATTCCGCAGCGCTTTACAATTCAGGCGGCTCATATACATATCATATACATATACAAACAAGTAACAATTATAGAAGATACAATATTTAAAGGGAAAAATGGCAACCCTGCGCGTGAGAGCTTACAATCTACAATGAGATGGGGGGAGGGGCAAGGTACAAGTGCTTATTTACAATGACAATCCAGCCATCTCAAGGAAATGGGGGATAGATAATGGCTTCCTGGACCAGTTGTCCAGAGCCTTGAGATGCATTTGGGTGCCATGGAGTTTGACGTGGGGTTATGTTCTGAGAAGTTGTAGAGGGATTAGGTGAAATTAGTTTGGCTAGAGAGTGTGATAGGCCGCCCTAAAAATATGCGTTTTTAGGGAGCATCTGAAGCTGAGTAAGTTGTGATTTGTCCCAACTTCTTGGGGTAGAGCGTTCCAGAGGTTTCGTGCAGCTCGGAAGAAGTCTTGGATTCGGGAGTGGGAGGTTCGAATTAGTGTGGATGTTAGTCGAAAGTCATTTGCAGAGCGTAGAGAACGGGTGGGACAGAGAGGAGGGTGGAGATGTAGGGGGGTACCACACTGTGGAGAGCTTTGTGGGTGAGAATAAGCAGTTTGAATTGGATCCTGTGATATATGGGTAGCCAGTGCAATGACTGGCACAGAGCAGAGGCATCCGAGTAGCGGTTAGCCAGATAGGTGACCCTGGCTGCTGCATTAAGGATGGACTGTAGAGGAGAGAGTCTAGTTAGGGGGAGACCAATTAATAGAGAGTTACAGTAGTCAAGGCGAGAGTGGATCAGGGCCACGGTGAGGGTTTTTGTCCTCCCCATAATAGGAGGGGGATATATAGGGAAGAGTGTGGGAAAAGGGGCCATTTTGTGAGGAGCACACATAAATGAGTCTTCTTTGGTTTCGGTTAGTCTTAATGAGAACAATGTTGGGGGATGTTGTGGGCGATTCCTGTCACAGTGGTTTTGGCAGTTGGGTGGGGTCCTTGGAGTTGGTGAAATTGGGATTTGGGGGAATATATATCTCTGATTCCCTCCTGGATGGAATGAGTAAAGGGTGATTTGGCACTTAGCGGGGCTTTGGACGGGGGGTGTGCCCTGGGAGCCGGTGGTGTTATACATTTCGGGCCACTTATTGTGGTGTGGTACCCTCGAGCTGGGGTTCACGACTGTGGGTAAAATAGGTTTACATAGTGATTTGGTGTTATGTGCCAAAATCTGGTAGCTTCAAGGACCTCCCCCCAAAATGTGTGATTATTTATATTGTTATGTTAATTTATGTTAATAAAATGGCCCAAATTTATCCAAAGAAAGTGTAATGTGATTATTTATGTAGTGTAAGGGTTGGGAATGGGTTTCGAGTGAGGGAAGAGAAGGTATGGAATGGAGGAAAATTGGGCCATACACTGTGATGAGAGCGAGAGAATGTATTAAGGCATTTTTATTACTTTCTGCAAAGTCAAAAGTTTCCATACATTTCATTAGTATTTGGTACCATTGCCCTTACACTGTATGACTTGGGTGAAACATTTTGGATCTCCTTCCACAAGCTTCTCACAATAGTTGGTAGGAATTTGGGCCCATTCCGCCTGACAGAACTGGTGTAAAGGGTGCTTTACACATTGCGACATCGCTAGCGATAGCACCCACCCCCGTCGTTCGTGTGACATTTGGTTATCGCTGCCGTAGCGAACATTATCACTACGGCAGCGTCACACGCACATACCTTTTCAGCGACATCGCTGTGACCGCTGAACAATCCCTCCTTCAAGGGGGAGGTGCGTTCGGCGTCATAGCGACGTCACTGCGGCGTCACTAAGCGACCACCCAATAGCAGAGGAGGGGCGGACATGAGCGGCCGGAACATGCCGCCCACCTCCTTCCTTCCTCATTGCGGGCAGCTGCAGGTACGAGGTTGTTCCTCGTTCCTGTGGTGTCACACATAGCGATGTGTGGTGCCGCAGGAAGGACAAGCAACATCGCAACTGACCAGACAACGATTTATGGTAAATGACCGACGTCTCACAGACCAACGATTTTTGCCTCTTTTGCGATCGTTTAAGGTCGCACAAAGCTGCCACACGCTGCAATGTCGCTAACGGCGCCGGATGAGCGTCACAAACACTGTGACCCCGACGATATATCGTTAGCGATGTTGCAGCGTGTAGATGGCACTTAACTGAGCCATGTATGTAGATCGCTCCATGCTCCAAGGTTAGTTCCCAAGAGATAAAAAAATGATTGTTTATCCCATGGATAGGTGATATCTTGTTTTAATCTTACAACCCTTTCAAATGTCATCTACATGTTGTCATTTTTTTGATGCTGAAACTGTGCGGAAAGTGGAATTTGTTGCTTTTATTTAGATCCTCAGCATTAATATAAACAAGGACCCTAAATCCTTGGGTTAAACTGCTGGTTTGGCATTGTTCTGCTATGCGTTTTTGGTGAATTTCCATAATAAAAAACACATAAAAATTCATAGCCAGTTGCAAATATTTGCAGATTTTAGATGCGGAAACGCTGCGGATTTCACTTGAATCCACACAACTCTTCTTGTAATGGCCGCAGATACCGGCTCAGCCACTAACAATAATCCAGCAGCTCGCCACAAATGATAGTACAGCAGAAAGCCGCTGCGACTTTTATAAAGGGTTGGCATCGTAGCTGCACCGTAACCACATGCTGTCCGGTATATAAGACCCCTTTTTATGAGACTGTCCGAGGGTCATGGACAGCGGCTCCTGTGTGACAAACCCTTTGTACACAAAGAGATTTCAAAGAAGATAGTGAGGAACAATCACACAATGAAAAGCAGCAGAAACTCTCCTCTAATGGGGTTTTTCCTGAAATTCCTGATTTGAGGAATGCTTTTAGAACTGCAGAAATTCTGTACAACCATGGGAGGATTTTTTTTCTCAATGGTATTTTGCCCTTTTCATCTTTTGTATCACAAAAAAGCTACTACTATAAACAAACTATGATAAAACAAGAGAAAAACATACATAATCAGCACCATAGAAAGATACAGATTGAAGCTTCTTCTCAACAGCACTAATCTACCAATGCAGAGACACTACTAAGTGGAAACTGGCAGGGTTGCCTTTTATTTGTGTCTTCAGAAACTAATTATTTGTGAGAAGAGCTGCACCTTCTATGGAGTCCAATGCAGGAAAATCTAAGTTCTAGCCCAGAATAGAAAGCATTGCAATTCTGCACTTTACCAGGCTGGACCATGGTCCTTTGGTTGGGACCCCACTTTGTCAATAGTGATAGTCTGACACTGTCAGCACCGGAATGTGTTCCCCATTGACTTCCATTATACTCAGTACACCCATCCAAGCATCCAACAGCTGGTTACGAGTATCGAGCACCAGAGCATGTTAGTGCTCATGTCGCGGGCGGAGGAGGGGACGCTGCGCTCTCCCACTGCTCGGGTCCAGCTACCGCTGCTGCTACTGCTGCTCGGTGGTGGCTCGAGCGGTGGGCCGGATCCCGGGGACTCGAGCGGCGCTCCTCGCCCGTGAGTGAAAAGGGGATTGATTGGTTGTGGGGGTTTTGATTATGGATATTGTCCGTGACGCCACCCACGGTTGTGGTGATTTTGGTGACACCACCGCTGCTCTAGACGGGGATCCCGGGAGCGGTGACTGGGAGCAGCTTTGTTGTTAGTTCTCCCCTCCGTGGGTAGGGGGTTGGTTGTCCCGGGGCCCGGTGAGGTGCAGGGTCGCGGGGGCAGCGCTGTGCCGCACGGCACTGTGGTACTCACTCAGCCCAATGATGAAGACACAGTTCTCGGTAAAACACACGGCTGGATGGACGGGTCCCACAGACGGCTGCGGTGTTGTTGCTCCCAGCGGGTTGGTGGCAACTGCCTTTCCCTGCACCTAAGATGTCTGTACGGTTCCAATGGGTTCCCACCGGTAACCCGCTCCCCGGCTTGGATATGGGCCGGAGGAGCCCCTTTTGCCCGCAGGCGCTGGCCCTGAGAAACGGTTGCCTTGGCGGTGGCGGTGTCTCTCCCACTCGGTTGGACGGTTGCCTTCTGTCGGGACTTGACTGTTTGGAAACCCAGGAGGTCCCCTTCACTAACAGATTTGGCAAATTCACGGCGACTCCTAGCCTTGCCGGGGTCCGAAAAGCCCCTGCCAGTGGTGCTGGCTCCTCTTTGTGTACCGGTCCGGTACCGTCGGGCCACCGCCCGTCCACGGTCCTTACGGTAGACTCCAATCGGCCACTCCTGCAGACGGTCACCACCGTCTGCCAACCTTGCTGATCTGTCCGGGCCACACACCCGGACCAACTTCAGGCTGCTCAACTACTACTTTCTTCTGCTCACTTTCACTCCCAAACTCTATCTGCCTGGTTTTCCCGCCTCCAGGACTGTGAACTCCTCGGTGGGCGGGACCAACCGCCTGGCCCACCCCGTGATGTGATCATCAGCCCCTGGAGGAAGGCAACAAGGGTTTTGTGTTCTGGCTTTGGTGTGCCTGCTGGGAGTGTGGGGTGTGTGGGTGTTGTGCTCTGTGGCCCCTGGCTTGTCCAGGGCGCCACACTCACTCATCACTAGTTACCAGTACCAAGCACCCGACCATGGTTGTGCTCACTCGTCACTAGTTACAAGTACTGAGCACCCAAGCATGGTAGTGCTCACTCATCACTAGTTACAAATACCGAGCACCTGAGCATGGTAGTGCTCGCTCATCACTAGTTACAAGTACAGAGCACCAGAGCATGGTAGTGCCTGCTCATCACTAGTTACGAGTACCGAGCACCCGAGCATGGTAGTGCTCACTTATCACTAGTTATGAGTACTGAGCACCCGAACATGGTAGTGCCCGCTCATCACTAGTTACGAGTACTGAGCACCTGAGCATGGTAGTGCTCGCTCATCACTAGTTACGAGTACTGAGCACCTGAGCATGGTAGTGCCCGCTCATCACTAATTATGAATACCGAGTCCCTGTATTGCTTGTTCATTGCTAGTCAAGAGGTCTATCAGATCCTTAATAATTGTTTTTTGTAATTATGCAAAGTCATGATCAGTTGTGATCAGCAGAAGTTCAACTTCTGGTGCATCCACTGATGTTAAAAGGGTTTTCCCAGGAACAAAGTTAATTTGAATCAATAAATCTTGGAATAATAATAATTTCCACAATTGGATGTGTTTAAAAAAAATATTCCTGTGCTGAAATAATCTTATATATATATGTCCCTGCTATGCGCTGTGTAATGGCCGTGTCTGACCGTACAGGGACATGGTCTAATCATACCACATCTCCTGGGCAGGGAAGGAAGCAAAAGAGTGTACAGACATTACAGCACGGGATCACAAATAGTTCTTTCTTTAAAGTAAAACATTTTTTTAAAGACAGGCAAGGAATTGTTTTACCTCACAAAAAGAATCAGCCGTGATCATGTACTGTAATGTCTGTATACTTTATTACTTCCTCCCCAGCCCTGGAGCTGTGGCATGATCAGACCCTGTACGGCCAGACACGGCCATTACACAGTACATAGCAGGGACACATAAAAGATTATCTCAGCACAGGAACATTTTTTTTAAAACTCATCCAATTGTAGAACTTCCTATTATTCAGAGATCTATTGATTAAAATCAACTTTAAAATTAAGTTTGTTAATGGAAAAAATCTCTTTAAAAGGCTTGTCCAAGTTTGTGATGAAAGTCTGCAGTCACTCTATGTGACTGAAGATTTCTGAATCCTGACACTGTGTGCACTACAAACTGTCAGGATTTTCTGGTGCCAGCATGAGAATGGGAGGTCACGTGACCTCAAGTGTGTGCCATGTATACTTCCCGCCACATACAGACTAGACGTGCATGGCCTCTCTCAATGTACTTAAGTCAGAATAGGGCTAGAAGTTTGCTAAAGGCATGTCTGCAATCACATGACAGCCCGCTCTCATTGCCGACACTGAAGAATACTGACAGTGTGCTCACTGTGAGGGATAAGAAATCTGCAGTCCCATAGAGTGACTGCATACTTTCATCACAAATCTGGTCAACTCCTTTAACAAATCACAGGGTAGCTTTATAAACCCTTTAATAAATGTCAATGTAGGAGTAGCACTGTGTCTCTCTTAAGACTCCGGGCACACAAAGCTTAAAGAAGTTGTCCGACCATAAGCTCCAACATTTTTTTTTAAGCTAATCTGTGCTGTATTGTCATATACTGTCAAACATCCCAACTTTTTTTTTGTTTCTAACTTATGTTCCTCTTGAATTATCACTTTATTCTCTGCACATACTTTATTTATCTGCAGCTCAGCCAAACATGAAATCTTCCTGTGCTTGACTGGAAACGTCACAGTCAGAGCTGGCACCGCCCGGCCTCACTGTCCAGCCCCACCCCCTGCCCGCCCTCTGCACACTCATTACCTGTTAGTATTCTGCCCCAGCACTGACCTCTCATCACTCCAGCATTGGAAATAGCACAATCACCTCATATCTCATCCACAATGGTAACATATATATATATATATAGAGAGAGTCGTAACATGTTCCTCACCCCTTATAGAGAAATGAATTCTCTGTAATGAAGACTATATATAACACCTTATGTGAGTCTGTAGTACATATATGTGTGTGGTGTGTATATATATATATATATATATATATATATATATACTGTATATATTCACACACATATACATACAACTCTGGCAAAAATTAAGAGACCACTGCACCGTTTTATAAAAATCAGCTTTTCTACGTGTGACAGCCATTCCATTCCAGTGTCAGTTGAATTCCAAACAGAGTACACCTCATTCTATTTAATGTGCTTCTGATTAGGTGATCACATGAACCAAATCCTATTTAATGAGGAGAAGTATAAAAAACACTGCTGTGGTCTTCGCAATCCTCTTGCAATAGGACTAGCTGGATGGCAAAACAAGTGCTAGTAATATCCCAAAAGTAATAGGAATGAAAAAATAACTTTTAACCATGCCAAAAGAGATGAAAAGAAAAGTCTTGAGTGAGGAAAAGAAGGGTTCAATTCTGGCTTTACTAGCAGTGAATGTCATGTTGCCTCCATCCTTACAATTTCTACGACGGCAGTCCATTACAACAAGGTCAAGCAGCAGACATTGGGGACAACAAAGCTACAGACTAGTGAGGGCGAAAGCGACTCTCCACTGACTGGGATGACCGTCATCTTATTCAAGTGTCACTCAGCAACTGCAGGATGACATCAAGTGACCCACAAAAGGAATGAGAAATGACATCTGGGGTGAAGTGCACGGAAAGAACAGTTCATAATAAGCTCCTAGAGGCAGGGCTCAAGTCATGTAAAGCTAGAAAAAAGCCTTTCATCAATGAGAAGCAAATGAGAGTCAGGCTGAAGTTTTCCATAGACCATAAGGATTGGACCATAGAGGACTGGAGTAAGGTAATCTTCTCTGATGGATCTAATTTTCAACTTTGCCTAACACCTATTCGTCTAATGGTTAGACAGAAACCTGGAGAGGAGTAGAAGTGACAGTTTCTTACACCCACTGTGAAATTTGGAGGAGGATCGGTGATGATCTGGGGATGGTTCAGCAAGGCTGGAATTGGGCAGATTAAACTTTGTGGAGGACATATGACTCAAGCCGCATACAAGGTTATCCTGGAAAATCAGTTGCTTCCTTCTGCTCAGGCAATGTTCCCCAACTCTGAGGACTGTTTTTTCCAGCAGGACAATGCGCCATGCCACACGGCTAGGTCAATCAATGTGTGGATGAAGGACCACTTCAAAACCCTGTCATGGCCAGCCCAATCTCCAGACCTGAAACCCATTGACAACCTCTGGAATGTAATCAAGAGGAAGATGGATAGTCACAAGCCATCGAACAAAGAAGAACTGCTTAACTTTTTGCGCTAGGAGTGGCATAAAATCACCCAAAAGCAGTGTAAAAGACTGGTGGAAAGCAGCCGAGACGCATGAAAGCTGGGATTAAAAATCATGGTTACTCCACAAAATACTGATTTCTGAACTTTTCCTGAGTTAAAACATTAGTATTGTTGTTTCTAAATGATTATGAACTTGTTTTCTTTGCATAATTTGAGGTCTAAAAGCAATGCATTGTTTTGTATTTTTGACCATTTATCATTTTCAGAAAACAAATACAAAATTTTTTGCTTAGAAATTCGGAGACGTTGTCAGTAGTTTATAGAATAAAAGAACAATTTACATTTTACTCAAAAATATACCTATAAAGGGGAAAAATCAGAAACACTGAACATTTTGCAGTGGTCTCTTAACTTTTGCCAGAGATGTAAATATACACATATACTGTACATACAGTACATACAAATGCACAAGAAAAGCCGAGTTTTTCAGCCCATTTGTTTTATGCTTCATCTTATATGCGAGTGAGGGTCCCACAAAAAATTATTCTCACCTGACCTCCATTCCCACTGTGTCTGTCCTCTTATCTTCTTCTTGTGGACTGCAGGCACATAGACCCCTCGGTAATCGCAACCACTGCAGGTGACGCCGCTGTTGTTGTCAGCGCTTTACTTCACTTGAAGGATTGCGGCGCTGCAAAGCATTCAACTGAAGTAATGCGCTGTAGATAACAGCAGCGGACCCGTGTGCCAGTCACCATCACCAAGGGGTCTATGTGCCTGTGGTCCACAAGAAGCAGAAGACCACGGGAACGGTGGTCAGGTGAGAATATTTTTTGTGTGTGTGTGTATGCGAACAACAGTATAATAGGGGACAAGAAAGGGTTCAGAATGAGGACATTACTAAAGGATGGGCACATAACTACAGGGGCCAATATGGGCACATTACTACAGGGGACAATATGGGCACATTACTACAGAGCATAATATGGGCACATTAGTACAGGGCACAATTTGGGCCCATTACTACAGGGGACAAGATGGACACATTACTACAAGGGACAAGATGGGCACATTACTACAGGGCACAATATGGGCACATTACTACAGGGGATACTATGGGCACAATACTAAAGGGCACATAAAATGGGCACATAAAATGTAGTAATGTGCCCATCCTTGTCACCATCCTATAGTAATGTGCCCCATACTTGTGCCCATCCTGTAGTAATGTGCCTATCCTTGTCGCCATCAAATAATAATGTGCCCCATCCTTGTGCTCATGCTGTAATAATGTGCCCATCCTTCTGCTTATCCTATAGTAATGTCCCCTTTCCTGTTCCCCTTCTTCTAGTAATGCTCCATCCTGTAGGATTGTCTCCTATTGTGTCATTCTTCACACACAAAAAAAAGTAAGACAAATTCTTCTAACCTGTCCTTCGTTCCCTCTGTATCCTGTTTCCTGCTTCTTATGGCCCACAGCCCCCTTGATGAATGCTGCCGGTGCAGGGGGCTGCCACTGACAGAGCTTTATATCAAATGACTGATTTCTGGATGCTGCGCATAGACGAGCTCTCTATACAATGATCTGCTGCTGGCCTCTGATTGGCCGGTGGCTATTCATTGGAGTAGCTGTAGAGAAAGCTCACATCTGCACAGCGCCTGGAAATCTGTCATCTGAAATAAAGTATTGACTGCGTGGGCCCCCAACACAAGCAGCGATTAGCAAGGGAGCTGCGCGCCGCAAGAAGCATCAGGGGCCACATGCGGGCTGTGTCTTTGAGACCACTGCACTATGGAATGTGTGGGAGGGGGCGGGGACTCTGACGCACTGTACCTGCCCCACTAAGCAGCAGGGCAGCAACATGACGTCGGCTGTGATGCCCGTCAACAAAGGCGAGCATAAGCTTCTGCCCCTGTCAACGTGACATCACAGGAAGTAGCAAAATCCCAGCAGGAGCCGTCACATGACTGACCTGAGCCTGGGGAGAGGGGCTACAGCAGGGCAGGTAGGTAGTTGCTCTCTACCTACCTGGCCCATTGTAGCCCAATAGTGAAATAAAAAAAAAATTAAGGAAAATAAGCCGGATAACCCCTTTACGTTATGTTAAGTTCCAAGGGTGTTTTTATTGTCTTGGCACCAAACTTGGCCTCTTCAGTGAAAAAAAAGAGAGTAAAAACAGAACGTACTAGGATGCAATGTTTGGCGCATCCGTAGACTTGAATTAATGAGTCTCATCCAAGATACAAAAGAGAATAGCGCATTCTGCGATTATTTTTTTCACACGGACATTCGGTCACTGTGAAAAAACTCATGTGAACAGCCCTGTTGAACATAAGTCCGAGTTTTGCCCGTTTTTTTCATGGCCAGCAACTCAGACAAAAGTACGGTTGTGTAAACATAGCCTTAAGGTGACTGATATGGGCAGGTTTAACTGGTTATGTCACATATCAGCGTCTACTTACCCTTCAATCTGATGTCAAGAGCTGGAAAAGAAGCAGTAATGGAGGGGATTTTATGTTCAATTAGACAGCATGCACTATTTCTTCCGTATTTTAGATGACACTCGCCCATATAACTCCATGATTGCGCAAAAACAATTTTTAATCCGTAATTATAATTTGTACAGCATCTGATTTTTACAACTAAATTGCCATTAATAACCTGGGAAACTGTATTTACTAGTAATCATTTACATTTTGAAATGTTGATGTACACTACAGTTCAAAAGTTTAGGGTCACTTAGATACAGTGCTGGCCAAAAGTATTGGCACCCCTGCAATTGTCAGATAATACTCAGTTTCTTCTTGAAAATGATTGCAATCACAAATTCTTTGGTATTATCTTCATTTATTTTGCTTGCAATGAAAAAAACACAAAAGAGAATGAAACAAAAATCAAATCATTGATCATTTCACACAAAACTCCAAAAATGGGCCAGACAAAAGTATTGGCACCCGTAACCTAATACTTGGTTGCACAACCTTTAGCCAAAATAACTGCGAACAACCGCTTCCAGTAACCATCAATGAGTTTCTTACAATGCTCTGCTGGAATTTTAGGCCATTCTTCTTTGGCAAACTGCTCCAGGTCCCTGAGATGTGAAGGGGGCCTTCTCCAAACTGCCATTTTCAGATCTCTCCACAGGTGTTCTATGGGGTTCAGGTCTGGACTCATTGCTGGCCACTTTAGTAGTCTCCAGTGCTTTCGATCAAACGATTTTCTAGTGCTTTTTGAAGTGTGTTTTGGGTCATTGTCCTGCTGGAAGACCCATGACCTCTGAGGGAGACCCAGCTTTCTCACACTGGGCCCTACATTATGCTGCAAAATTTGTTGGTAGTCTTCAGACTTCATAATGCCATGCACACAGACAAGCAGTCCAGTGCCAGAGGCAGCAAAGCAACCCCAAAACATGAGGGAACCTCTGCCATGTTTGACTGTAGGGACCGTGTTCTTTTCTTTGAATGCCTCTTTTTTTTTTTTCCTGTAAACTCTATGTTGTTGGCTTCTCCCAAAAAGCTCTACTTTTGTCTCATCTGACCAGAGAATATTCTTCCAATACATTTCAGGCTTTCTCAAGTAAGTTTTGGCAAACTCCAACCTGGCTTTTTTATGTCTCGGGGTAAGAAGTGGGGTCTTCCTGGGTATCCTACCATACAGTCCCTTTTCATTCAGACGCCGACGGATAGTACGGGATGACACTGTTGTACCCTCGGACTGCAGGGCAGCTTGAACTTGTTTGGAGGTTAGTCGAGGTTCTTTATTCACCATTCGCACAATCTTGTGTTGAAATCTCTTGTCAATTTTTCTCTTCCTTCCACATCTAGGGAGGTTAGCCACAGTGCCATGGGCTTTACACTTCTTGATGACACTGCGCACCGTAGACACAGGAACTTTCAGGTCTTTGGAGATGGACTTGTAGCCTTGAGATTGCTCATGCTTCCTCACAATTTGTATTCTCAAGTCCTCAGACAGTTCTTTGGTCTTCTTTCTTTTCTCCATGCTCAATGTGGTACACACAAGGACACAGGACAGAGGTTGAGTCAACTTTAATCCATGTCAACTGGCTGCAAGCGTGATTTAGTTATTGCCCACACCTGTTAGGTGCCACAGGTAAGTTACAGGGGCTGTTAATTACACAAATTAGAGAAGCATCACATGATTTTCCAAACAGTGCCAATACGTTTGTCCACCCCCTTTTTTATGTTTGGTGTGGAATTATATCCAATTTGGCTTTATGACAATTTTTTTTTTTTCATTGAAGACAAATTAAATGAAGATAATAATACCAAAGAATTTGTGGTTGCAATCATTTTCAAGAAGAAACTTTGTATTCTCTGACAGAATTGCAGGGGTGCCAATACTTTTGGCCAGCACTGTATTTCCTTATTTTTGAATGAAAAGCACATTTTTTTCAATGAAGCTAACATTGTGTTAAACAGAAATATACTCTATACATTGTTAATGTGGTAAATGACTATTCTAGCTTCAAAAGTTTGGTTTTAAATGCAATATCTACATCGGTATATAGAGGCCGATTTCCAAAAACCACCACTCCATGTTCTAATGGTACATTGTGTTTGCTAACTGTGTTAGAAGGATAATGAATGTTTAGAAATCCCTTGAAAACCCTTGTACAAGTATGTTAGCACAGCTGAAAACAGTTTTGCTGATTAGAGAAGCTATAAAACTGACCTTACTTTAAGTTAGTTGAGAATCTGGAGCATTACATTTGTTGGTTCCATTAAACTATCAAAATGGCGAGAAAAAGAGAACTTTCATATGAAACTCGAGAGTCTATTCTTGTTCTTAGAAATTAAAGATATTCCATGCGAGAAATTGCCAAGAAACTGATTGTTTCCTACAATGGTGTGTACTACTCCCTTCAGAGGAGAGCACAAACAGGCTCTAACCTGAGTAGAAAAGAGAAGTGGGAGGCCGCGCTGCACAACTGAGCAACAAGACAAGTACATTACAGTCTCTAGTTTGAGAAATCGACACCTCACAGGTCCTCAACTGGCAGTAAATAGTACCCGCAAAACGCCAGTGTCAACGTCTACAGTGAAGAGACGACTCCAGGATGCTGGCCTTCAGTGCAGAGTGGCAAAGAAAAGCCATATCTAAGACTGGCTAATAAAAGGAAAAGATTAATATGGGCAACAGAACACAGACATTGGACAGAGGAAGATTGGAAAAAAGTGTTATGGACAGACGAATCGAAGATTGAGGTGTTTGGATCACACAGAAGGACATTTGCGAGACGCAGAACTACTGAAGAGTGTCTGACACCATCTGTCAAGCATGGTGGAGGTAATGTGCCCCCCATTCCCACCCCCCAACATGTTGATGTCAGATGTACAGGCCCTTGCAGCTTTCTAAATCCTATAAAGACATTCGTGTTGCTCCTCTTTATTATGTAGCAATGTCCCCCATCCTGGTATGTATGTCCCATCTTGGTATATATATGTCCCCCAGCCTGGTATGTATGCCCCATCTTGGTATATATATGTCCCCCATCCTGCTATATACATATATATATATATATATATATATATATACATATAGATATATATATATATATATATATATATATATATATATATATATATATATATATACATACATATCCCAGCCTGGGCCCTATCCTGGTATATATGTCAACCAGCCTGGACATATATACCATATGTCCACCAGCCTGGGCCCCGTCCAGGTATATATATGTCCCCAAGCGTGAGCCCATCATGGCAACATCATATATTCCCCTTCTCCAGGGTTCTGATGACTCCAGCGTGGTTGGATCACAGCGCTGTCATCGTGTGCCCAAGACCTCAGAGTCCCAGCGCTTTGTGATGATGTCATCAGCGGCAGTGCAGGGAGATCATGTCTTCCGGCACTACCTCAGAGGTTAGCTATATCAGCGCTCTGCACACGCCAATATGGTTAACAGTAGCGCAGCTCTGGGTGGCCCCCTCTGTCCGCACCCTCTGGCCCCCGGTAGTTACTCTGCTGGTATTCACTGAATACAGATTTTACAACTTTTTCCCATGAATTGAGTGTGAATAATTAATCCAGGAGAAGGAAGGAGCAGAATACTTTGATAAGATATATTACTATAGTTGCTTATTTTTGTGTGTACTATGAATTCATCATGACATAAAAATTAAAGCTATGGTTACTCTTTATGTGAGTCGCAGGATGACATAAATCTAATCTGTTTGACCATTGTGTGTTTCCGTTGACATTGAACCTGCTGACAAATAGGTAACGTGTGAGCACTTTACTAATTTACTCTGCAGCTCAGACAGAAAGTGACTTGTATGTGACAGTGGATTATGCCCCACGGGAAAAGATCAAATGTCTGATGACTCATAGCCAGTTATTAACAATTACAAAGTTCATGATCGACTCTTCCTTCAGACATACCAGGTCTACCACGTGTATCAGACGGAAGGCACTATATCTCTGAAGCTTTGCTAGAGTCACTATGATCCAGAAAATGTCAACTTCGCTCAATGTCACTGGATTTCACAACTTCAATAACTTACATCATTAAGTAGATTTTTAAGACCCAATGAGATTATGTATTTACTGGGAAAACCTATGTCAGAATGGCTGTATAATTCATTTTGTTTAAGTCCAATCTTTACCCACCTAGTCTGGTTGACAATTCCTCAGCGTCCCTCCTCCCTGCTGAGATCTCACACTTCTAAGTACAAGCTGCAACTGTCAGTCAGGATGTGTGAGCAGGAACTGAATACACAGACTCAGAAGCTCTCTCATTCTATATGTGGATATGGATTTTCAGAACAAGTACACCACCATCATCAGGTCTAAGGGCCGCTTTACACGCTGCGACATCGCTAGCATCGGCTAGCGATGTCGCGTGCGATAGCACCCGCCCCCGTCAGTGGCACGATATGTGGTTATCGCTGCCGTAGCGAACATTATTGTTACAACAGCGTCACACGCACATAGCCTACTTTCTAAGAGGGCGGTTCGTGCAGCGTCACAGTGACGTCACAGCAGCGTCCCTGAACAGCCGCCCAATAGAAAAGGAGGGGAGGAGATGAGCGGCCGGAACATGCCACCCACCTCCTTCCTTCCTCCTTTTCCGGTGGACGCAGGTAAGGAGATGTTTGTCGTTCCAGCGGCATCACATATAGCGATGTGTGTTGCTGCAGGAACGACAAACAACATCATTACTTCAGCAGCAACGATAATTGGCAAGAGGGGGGCATGTCATCGATGAGTGATTTTGAATGCTTTTGCGACGATTCAAAATCGCTCATAGGTGTCACACGCAACGACATTGATAAAGTGGCCGGATGTGCGTCACAAATTCCGTGACCCCAGCAAGATCGCTTTAACGATCTCGTAGCGTGTAAAGCCACCTTTGGAGCTGTATTTAATAATGTTTGTAGTTTGTCCACTTTAAGACACAGATTTGACATTACTTGTACCTTTCTTATCACAAATTGAGCGGAGATAAGACAACATAGTGATGCAAATCCTATAGTCTGACATTCCAACAGTCTGGCACAATGCACTTTGGTCATGTTGGAAATGTCTCTGTACCGCCCAGCGGCCTTGGCTGCGACCGCCGAGCCGCTCGGGTCCGGGCTCGTGTGTCGGTGGTTCGAGCGCCTCCAGACCCGGGGGTCACGTCGCTCTGTAAGGGTGTAGTGGCGGTGCATGCAGGGATGGTGGGGTAGTTGTGTTGTGAAGTTCGTGACGCCACCCACGGGTTGTGGTGATGGTGGACACCACCGCTGTGGTGAAGGTACGGGGAGTCCCGGGAGCGATGTAGGGCCGCAGCTAGGTGTTGACCCCTCCGTGGGTAGGGGATGTTGGTCCCGGGGCCCGCTTGGCGAGGGGCCGGGGTGCAGGGCGCAAGGTGGCAGTGCAGCGCGGTGTGGCGGTTCGGGGTCTGAGTACCCTGCCTGGTGCTCCGGTATCCAGTTGGCTCCCCGGTTCGATTCCTGCGGGCCACTACCCTGTCCCGGTGCCTTACAGTTCCACCGGTCGTATTCCTGGTCTCCTGCAGGCGGCCACTACCGTCTGCCTGCCTGATCTGGGGTCCTAGGCTCCAACCTAGGCCCCAAGCAGAACTGTACTCCTCTCACTCCTCTCTCCAAACTCAATCTTGATCTATCTCTTTCTGCTTGTGTTTTCCTGCCTCAGGCCAGCAGACTCCTCGGAGGGCGTGTCTATCCACCTGACTCCGCCCACCTGGTGTGCCTGTCTGACTCTGAGGGAGGCAATCAGGTCTTTTGGTTGACTGGTGGTACCTTACTGGGGTGGAGGTGTATGTGGTGTGTGTAATGACCTGTGACCCCTGGGGTGTCCAGGGCGTTACATCTCCACCAGTGCCAACCTCTGGCACAAGAAGAAAATACATAATGAGGTCTCCCCCATACACATAATTAGTCAGCTGGTCCCATCAAAATTAGCAAGATGGGCTGACAGAAATCTTAAATATGTGGCTGTACCGCCCCCGTGCCAGCGGCCGAGCCGCTCCGATCCGGAGCCGCGGTGGCTCGAGGGGTTTCCGGACCCGGGAGGTTCGCGCGGACACTCGAATTAAAAGAGAGGGGGATAAGTATATACAGGGGATGTGTAAGTTCGTGATGCCACCCACGGTGCGTGGTAATGTAGGAGACCACCGCTGCTGTTGGGGAGCCTGATGGCCATGGTGTAGCAGCAGGATGTTTAAGCCCTCCGTGGGAAGGGGGTTTGTGCCCCGGGGTCCGTTGGGTGTTGGTGATTGGGGTGCCGTTGGGTAGAGGAAAGGGGCTTTTCAGCGTACTCACTCAGTCCAAGAATAACAACTTCGACAGTTTGTAAACCAGAATTCTGAGTACCGCTGCAGCATGGAGGGAGCACGTGTGTATCCGTGCCCTTGGTGTTGCTGTTAGCCTGTGGCCTTTTCCGTGGCACCTTCTCACTAGTTGGACCCTCAAGCTTGAAACTTTTCGGGTCCCGCTCACCCGTATGGCTAACGGAGTGAGCTTGCTCTCAGAGTTCACGCATAGGATTTCTTTGGGCTGTAATTTGGGAAAGTCCTATCCCATCTGTGCGCTAGTACCCCGATTTTGGAGCGGGTTGGGGATGAATCTTGAAGTCTTCACCCCCATCGGGTAAATTACCGGGACGCGTGAAGCTACTTCCCGGCCTAGGGTCCACGTACCCCGTCGTGCCTGGCCCCTGCCCGGTGATGCCTCAAGGCCGCTGGCTGCCCTCCTCTGCAGTCCGTGCCCCTTGACGCGATCCCCTGTGACCAGGGTTCCAGCTCCTACCAGGCCCAGATCAACGTCTGCCACCTAGTAAACTTCAGGAGCCCTGCTCTGGACCGGTGACCTCTCCCTCTCAGAGAATCACCGTCCACCTCCTACTTCTTTCACTCCTGTTTCACTTTTCTGTTACTTTCTCACTTTCTCCTACCAACCCTCCTATGTGGGCGGCCCTATTCCCTTCAGGCCCCCCAATGGTGTGTCTGGTGAGTTCGGTGCAAAGTGTTCCTAGGATTTTGACTGGCTAACCTGTTAGCAACACCAAAGGACCAGGATCCGTAACCAAGGAGGAGTGGATACTGTGCAGAAGGGCAGATTGCACAATACCCTGTGACGACCTGATAGGCCAGGGCGTCACATGGCCACATTATGTAAGGTATTTTCAAGTTTGTTGCTTGGGTCAGATCACTGGAATCCTCACCGATCCCGAGAACCAGGGCTGTTTGAATGGAGTGGTGTAATGCTCACGGTTGCGAGCAGGAGAGGACCCACTGAGCCGCAGTACCGTTTCAACTGAGGGATGTGAATTAGGTGCACACTGGGTTTTAACCAGAGCATCTGATGGTGAAGATGGATTGGGCTGCTGCTAGCCACCGGGTGCTACTCAGGATAGCACGGTACTGTGACAGTTGGCCCCAGGGGTCGAGGTGGGGATACAGACAGTCTCTGATGTGGACAGGTGCAGCTGGGATGGCTGATGCATGCAGGATGGCAGGGACTGGTGTGGCGCCCCTGAGGCTTCAGTCGCCACAGGGTACTGCATCTCCCTTAAAATGTAGTACTCATCCTGGGTAAGGAGAGGTTAATCGCTGGTGTTTCTCACATTCACACACAAAACACAGTTAGGTGCTTTCCCACCAGGGGGCTGGCCTGGGTTAGATAGGGGGGTGGCCATCACCTGGGGGGCAGGCACCCCATGGGGAAAAGGAAGGAGCATCTCTGTGTCGCCCAGGGCTATGGGGTACTCGGTCCTGGACGGTGTACTGCTGGGGAGATGTCACTTGATGGCCGTTGCCCGGTTCCGTGTCCCTGGGGACACTTTTTAAAAGGGGTATATTTACAGGGGAGATTTAATGAACGTTTATAATGTGACGCCACTTGCGGGTTGTGGCTATATAGATGGAGCCGCCGGTGCACAGTTCTCCTTACTGTGGCTGGTGTTGACGGCAGCCAGGATGTTAGGCCCTCCGCAAGCAGGGCCAGGCCCCAGAGGATAGGTGATGTGGATGGGTGCAGAAAGAAGGTAGGCCACATAAGGGGTTGCAGTGTAACTGGTTCCTTTACTCACAGTGAGATGGAAACTGGTCACCCGAGGCTGGCTGGTCTTGACCGCTGGTCCTCTTAGTCAGAGTGCCGGTTTAGTGACCTGGTCTCTTTACCCTGCACCTGTCTCTGTTTGGTGGGTCCTCGTGGCTTGGAGGCACAGAGGGCACAGCAAGGGCAGCAGGTATGGCAGAACGACTGGTACAGTGGGCATGGCTAGTATGGATCAGTGCAGCAGTGAGTATGGCAGGTACTGGGATACTGCAATACAGCAGGAGCACACAGGTAAGGGACCTGACAACACACAAGTCATCTCTAGGATTAGACCATGCTGCCCAGGCACCTTCCATAGGGGAAGGGTCCCTTAAATATCTAGTGCCTCAGACATTTACTTCCAGTTAAAGGCACACTGGCCCTTTAAGAAGGTGTGCGCTCACTAAGTGCGCGCTAAGGCCCTGGGAGGCGGCGACAGGAACTGGAGAAACAGAAGCCCCCCCTGAGCGGCCGGGAGGGTGAGTATGCCAGCATCCCTGCTGGAGAAGGGAGGCAGGACATTGCAGGGGTGCCAGTAACGGAGTTAGAAGTGGAGCTCGATCATGTGCACCTCTGCTCCATTCATCCGGGACTGCTGGATATAGCTGAGTACAGCACTCAGCTTGCCTTTGGCACTCCCATAAGAATAAATGGAGCAACACTGCGAATTATTGACCAGCACTCCATTCACGCCATGCTTTTCAGATCCCCAGTTCACTGGATTTGTGGGGGTTTCATTAGTCAGACACTCAACGATTGATAAGTTATTCCCTATCACATAAATGTGCCGCCCCCGTGCCAGCAGCCGCCGCTGCTCGGATCCGGACCTTCTGGGGGTGGCGCGAGGGTCTCCGGACCCGGGGTCTCACGGACACGCCGAATAAAAGGGGGATGTAGATGTACGTGTGACGCCCTGGCCGGGCCAGGTAGTCACAGACAGGGCCCCGCATTACACCTGTCCCTCATAGGTAACATACAGCCAAACATTTAAACCCTAGTCACTCACCTCAGGGCTTGATGAACACACCAGGGGGTGGAACCAGGCGGTTGGAAGACGCCCACCGAGGAGTTCAGACAACCTGGGGTGGGAAAGTAAACAGTGCAGTTTCAGAGTTCAAGTTGGAGAGGTGTGTGAGCTGGAGCTATGTGCAGCTCCAGCAGAGGAGAGAAACCAATTTGAGCAAGTGCCGGGGTAGGAGCCCTGGTACCTTTGGCTAGGAGGCAGACGGCGGTCTCCGTCTGCAGGAGCCGGGAAGACGGCTCGGTGGAACCAAGGTGGACCGGGACAGGGTTGCAGCCCGCCGGTACCGACACAGGGAACCGACTCGGAAACCGGAGCACAAAGGGGGGTACTCAGACCCTGAAGCTAGGTCCAGAAGCTACTGGGGGCTAGCTAATTAACTGATTGCGGCCAGGACGAGAGGTCCTGACCCACCCAAAGTCCCGACTGAAGGCAACAGCCCAACGAGAGGGATAAGCGGCCACCGCCATGGCTCAGAGATCCCACGGGCCAGCATCTGCGGGCAAAGGTCTCCTTAGGCAACAACAAGCCGGGAGCGGACTCCTGAAGTTGCAAGCACAGGCAGTCCACCATCCAACACAGGTGCGGGAGAAAAACAGAGACCATTAGCCGGGTGAAGGACCAGACTGCAGCCGGCTGCGGGCACCGACCACCATCACCTTGGTTTACCAGAGACTCATGTGTTTACTAATAGTGAGTACATCAGCACCCTCCGGTCGCCCATCTCCCTGCACCGCCAAACATCCCCCCCAACGGGTCTCGGGGCCACCATCCCTGCCCACGGAGGGGTTAACAACTTGCTGCTAAACATCTCCCCCGGGTGCCCGTAACTGCAGCGGTGGTGTCCACCTTCACTACATCCCGTGGGTGGCGTCACAAACTTAACACGGCTCCGGCCGTACATCTACGTCCCCAAACCACAACCCCCCTTTCAGTTGAAGTGACCGCGAGACCCCCGGGTCCGAAGACCCTCGAGCCACCCACTGAAGGTCCGGATCCAAGCAGCTCGGCTGCTGAGCATGGGGCGGTACATACCGGCTAGGCCATATTAAGTTCTTGACGCCACCCATGGTGTGTGGTGAAGTGGACACCACCGCTGCTGTTTTTGGCACCCGGGGGAGATGTAGTGGCAGCTGGATGTTAACCCCTCCGTGGGTAAGGATGGTCGCCCCCGGACCCAGTGTCTTTGTGCAGGGTATAGCGATGGCAAGGGCCGGCGCTCCCAGAAGTGCGGGGGAATGTTTGGTTACTCACAGTAAATGAATCACACGAGTCTTTTGGTAAACCAAGGTGCTGGTGGCCAGCTGCCGTGGCCGGTTGCATTCAGGTCCCCCACCGAGGCTGGTGGTCACTGTCCTTCTCCTCTGCACTTGTTTTGTGTATGGTGGACTACCTGGTCTGGAACTCAGGAGTCCACTCCCAGCTGGATGTGGCCTGAGGAGCCGTGCCCTCAGACGCTGGCCCGTGGGATCTATGGGCCCTGGCCGTGGTCTTCTATCCCTATCGGTGGGCTGGGTCTTCTATTAGGGACTTTGGGTGGGACAGGACCTATAATCCTGGCCTCAATTAGCTAGGCCGCTGGTTTCGGTCCTGGCTTCAGGGTCCGAGTACCCCCTCTGTGCTACGGTTTCCAGGTCAGTTCCCCGTGTCGGTACCGGCGGACTACAACCCCGTCCCGGTCCACCTCGGTTCTGCCCAGCCGTCTTCCTGTCTCCTGCTGACAGAGACCACCGTCTGCCACCTAACCAAGGTACCAGGGCTCCGACACTGGCACCGCTCAACTTGAACTTCCTTTGCTGGAGCTACACCTAGCTCCAGCCCACACTCCTTTCCACTCGAACTCCAAACTAGACTCATTACTGTTTTCCCGCACCGGGCTGTCTAGACCCCTGGGTGGGCGTGTCCAACCGCCTGGTCCCGCCCAGTGGGGTGTCTATCTTTCCCTAAGGGGGGGTGACTAGGGTTTCAGGTCGTCTGTGTGTTTCCTAAGTGAGGGATGGTGTTGTGCAGGGGCCTATCTGTGACAACCTGGTTTTGCCAGGGCGTCACATAAATAGAGAATGATATCCAAACTTGCGTGGTTATGGATGGGGAGTGGATGTTCGCAGCTTTAAGTGGGCAGGCAAGAAAGTATTTATTACCTTCGGAGAGCGCTTCAAGGGTTATTATTGAGAACACAGGGGCTATGGGATAGGCTATAGTACGATATTGTGAATGGGGTTATTGTGGCTGGCACTGGGAGGCATTGCATCAAACATCAGAGGGCATTATACCTGACTCTAGGGAGCATTGTGGTTGGTAAGGGCCATTGTGGTTGGAATTGGAGGCTAGTTGGTTGAATTTTAGCAGAACTCCCTGTCTGGCACGGTATCAGAGACACAGCATAGCTAGTAATGGCAATACCAGACACAACCTATAGACTGGTGTGGTGCTGTTTCTGGTATAAATGTGGCATCTTTTTCTAATTCTGGACAATCCCTTTAAATCTGCAAGGTGTAAATTCAAAGTCCTGTATAAAAGCAGTCAGTCAACTTTTAACAATATGCAATGCATTGCCCTATACAGCCATGTTTTAGGGCCTTAATTCATTGCATTTGCTTCAGTCATGGCTGTAAAACCTGAAATAAGCGGCCTTTTACTGACAGTGCCTTGACATGGAGTGGCTGTGACAGTGTGAGTCACCGCGCCGAGAAAAGGACCAAGCTGAGCCGACATTCATATCACAGGGCGTTTCTTGGGAATGGGGGAGACGTTTCCCAGCCATACCCAGAGAAGGTTCTGCAGGCCGCTACAGATCCAGACACAGCTGTTGACATAGGTGTGTTATGGCACGCCCCATTTTTTACATTCTTCCTGGCTTTGTATCACACTGTAAGGGCTGAAAATCATTCCTAGCTTTCATGCCTGAAGGCATTGGGGGAATCTGACAGTCCCCACCCTGCTGATGTGTCTGATTACTGGATCCAGGTACTCAGGACCATTTTCACGTAGCAGAAATTTGGCAATAAGGAGCGCTCTGACCATAGATAAGTGCTATCCTCCCCTTGCACACAGATATCCCTTATGTTTAATGGAGCTTTCCTGAAAAGCATTTCTGAGTATTGCTATACAGTGCCCATACACAGTGCACCTGTCGCGGGCGGGGAGGAGGGTGTCAGCACACCGCGCTCACCCCTTCTGCTCGGGTCCGGCAGCTGCTCCTGGTGGCTCGAGCTGTGGGCCGGATCCCGGGGTTTCTCGAGCGACACTCCTCGCCCGTGAGTGAAAGGGGGTGTTTGTTGGGTGTGGGGATTGTTATAGTTCGTGACGCCACCCACGGTTGTGGTGATTGCACCACCGCTGCTCAGTGTGGGGGTCCCGGGGATGGTGATGCGGAGCAGCCAGGTGTTGTATTGCCCCTCCGTGGGTAGGGGCTGGTGATCCCGGGGCCCGGTGATGAGATGTGAAGTGTAGGGCCTGGAGGGCGCAGGGACGCGGGGGCAGCGCTGTGCCTTGCGGCACTATGGTACTCACTCAGCCTGACACACGGACACAGTTTGTACGGTAAACCAACGGCTGGTAGGACGGTCCCACAGACGGCTGCACCTGCACTCCCGGTAGGTGACGGTGATGTCCCTCTTCCTTGCACCTGTGTTGACTGATGGTAGCGGTGGATTCCCTCCGGTTACCCGCTCCCCGACTGCAATCTGGGCCGGAGGAGCTCTACACTTTGCCCGCAGGCGCTGGCCCTGAGAAACTGGTGCCGTGGCGGTGGCGGTGTCTCTCCAATACAGGTTGGGCTGTTGCCTTCAATCGGGACTTGGTTGTTGGGGGATCTGCGTCCCCGTCACTGACGGATTTGGCAAATCTGGCGACTCCTAGCCTTGCCGGGGTCCGAGAGGCCCCTGCCCTGGTGCTGACTGTCCTTCGGAACACTGCTCCAGACCACCGGGCACACAGCCAACGGGGTCCTTCCAGGAACTTCCAAACTGTCCCCCTCCAGACAGTCACCGCCGTTGCTGACCTTGCTGTTCTGGCCCTCACCAAGCTGGACCCTTCAGGCTGTCCCTCTCTTCTGTCACTTTACTTGCTTTTCCTCCTTTACTACTTTCCTTCCTTCACTTTCACTTAGTTGTTTACTTTAGCCCTGTCTAGACTACTCCTCCACTCCTTCCACTTCCTCCTCCTGGACTCATCTGCACTCAAGCCCTGCCTGGGCTACTCTGCTGTTCACTCAAGCTCGTCCCTGAGCTGACTGCCTGGTCTCTTCCTGCCTCCAGAGTTGTGAGCTCCTTGGTGGGCGGAGCCAACCGCCTGGCCCACCCCCTGGTGTGCATCATCAACCTCTGGAGGAAGGCAACAAGGATTTGTGGTTAGCTGTGATGTGCCTACCTGGAGTGTGGGGTGTAGTGGTGTGTGACCTGTGTCCCCTGGCTTGCCCAGGGCGACACACACCCCCTAAAAGTACTGTCCCATTTACAAATTATTAATGCTCCTTTATTGCCCTCTTAAAAAGTATAATGCCTCAAAGTATAATGCCTCTTACTTGCCCGCTTCAAAAGTAATAATGCCACCTTTGGTCAACCCCAAACAAAAAAAAAATAAGTTTATACTCACCTTTTCTGGGTGTGATGCCCTGACCAGCCAGGTAGTCACAAATAGGGCCCCGCATTACACCGTTCCCTAACAAGGTGACAGCAGCCAAACATATAAAACCCTAGTCAGTCACCCCCTCAGAGCTTGATGGACATACCAGGGTGCGGACCCAGGCGGTTGGAAGACGCCCACCTAGGAGTCTCAGACAGCCTGGGGCGGGAAAGTTTAGTTGAGTCGTGAAGTTCAAGTCTAGAGGTCGAGAGGAGAGGTGTGTGGGCTGGAGCTGTGTACAGCTCCAACAGAGCTGAACCGGTGCCAGGGTAGGAGCCCTGGTACTGCTGGCTAGGAGGCATATGGAGGCCTCTGTCTGCAGGAGCCAGGAAGACGGAACCGTGGTGGACCGGGATAGGGTAGTGGCCCGCCGGTACCGACCCGGGGAACCGACCTGGAATCCAGAGCACAAAGGGGGGTACTCAGACCCTGAAGCTAGGTCCAGAAGCTACTGGGGGCTAGATAATTAACTGATTGCGGCCAGGACTAGAGGTCCTGTCCCACCCAAAGTCCCGACTGAAGGCAACAGCCCAACGAGGGGGATAGAAAGCCACCGCCAAGGCACAGAGATCCCACGGGCCAGCGTCTGCGGGCAAATCTTCAGCACTTCCCTCTGTGTCTTTAAATACTCTCAATCCCCCTTACTCTGTGCTAGTGATAGGTCTAATACCCTTAACAAGTCTTCAGTGCAAGTGTCGCGGTGGCTCGAGCGGTGGGCCGGATCCGGGGACTCGAGCGGCGCTCCTCGCCCGTGAGTGAAAGGGGTGGTTGGTTTGGGGGATTTAGTTTGTGACGCCAACCACGGGTCGAGGTGAAGATAGGCACCACTGCTGCTGATGACGGGGATCCCGGGAGCAATGGTAAGGAGCAGCTGGGATGTTGTTTTCCCCCTCCGTGGGTAGGGATCGGTGGTCCCGGGGCCCGGTGATGTTGTGACGGGGAGGCAGGGTCGGTGAGGTGCAGGGTTGCAGGGACAGCGCGGCGCGGTGCCGGATGGCACGGGTGTACTCACTCAGCAAGAAAGGTACAAAGTCCTCGGTAAACCAAACAGCTGGATGGACGGGTCCCGCAGCCGGCTGCAGTGCTTCTCCCCGGACAGGTGATGGCGGCTGTCTTTCCCTGCACCTTAATGTTCTCTTTCTGACTACTATGGATTCCCAACGGTAGTCCGCTCCCCGGTGTATGGGTACCGGAGGAGCCCGTTTGCCCGCAGACGCTGGCCCTTGGGTCTCTAGCTTTAGGCGGTAGCTGTATACCCTCACGGTGTGGGCTGTTGCCTTCAATCGGGACTTTTGCTGTTGTGAAACCCCTGGGGTTCCAGTCACATTCGGATCTGACTATTGTCGGCGGCTCCAAGCCTGGTCGGGGTCCGATGGCCCTGCCTGTGTGTGCTGGGTTCACTTCGCTCCCCGGTTCGGTACCGGCGGGCCGTCGCCCATCCCCGGTCCTATGGTTCCGCGTTGCTCCACCACTCCTGCAGACGGCCACCACCATCTGCCAACCTTGCTGTCAGTGCCTGGGCCACAAACCCAGACACCCAAGTGCTTTCTCCTCTCACTTCAAACTCCTACACTAAAACTGTCACTTTTCCCGCCTCCAGGCCTGTGAACTCCTCGGTGGGTGGAGCCAACCGCTTAGCTCCGCCCCACCTGGTGTGGATATCAGACACTGGAGGGAGGCAACAAGGATTTTTGTTTGGCTGGTGTCCCTGTCTAATGGGGGTGGGGGTGTTTGAGTGTTATCTGTGACGACCTGGTTAGGCCAGGGCGCCACACAAGCAGGCGGCTTGTATTCATCTGGAGAAATTTTGTTCTTGCTGCACTTCATCTCCCTGAATCATCTGGCGTTAAGTTATTTGTTTACTTTCCCCCTGTTTTTGATCCCTGTGTCCTTTTTAAAGCTTAGTGGGGTTGACTAAGTGCTCATTCCATCCGTTCCCTACCTAGGAACCATTTCAGGGTTAGCCAAGGTCAGGTATCCAGCGCGGCACATAACTATAGAACTTATCTAGGGTGGTGAGGGAAGCCAGGGACCAGCGGTAGGTTTGGTCAGGGGTCACCCCTAGACACAGGGTTTCCTTTCCCTTTCACCATTCACTTGGTACTTCCCCATAACTAGTGTGACGCCCTGGCCTATCAGGTCGTCACAGGGTATTGTGCAATCTGCCCTCCCACACAGTATCCCCCCCTCCTTGGTTAACGGATCCCAGTCCTCCGGTGTCGTTAACAGCTAGTCCAATTAATATCCTAGGAACACTTCCCAGTGGAATCTACCAGACACACCATTGGGGGGCCTGAAGGGAATAGGGCCGTGTGACGCCCTGGCACCACCAGGTGGTCACAGAAAATCAAGCAACCCCACACAACACCATCTCACATCAAATTCCATCTGCCACAAAATCCTAGCTACCCCCCTCAGGGTAGGAAGGACACACCAGTGGGCGGGACCAGGCGGATTGGGAGCGCCCACCTAGGGGTCTTGAAGATCCGGGGGAATGAACCAGTGAGTTAAGTGGAAGTTCAAGTTTGAGTTGGAGTTTGGAAGTTGAAGTCGGAGTTGAAGGGGAGTCAAGTCAGAGCCTAGTGAATGGTAGCCAGGGTAGTGGCCCTGGTCTACTGGCTAAGTGGCAAGCAGTGGACCGTGTCCAAAGGCGACGGGAGTCTGGTCACGGGAAATCCAAAGTGGACCGGGACAGGGAGCCTGCCGGTACCGGCAGCGGAGATCCGGTTCAGAAACTGTGCACAGGCGGGGTACCTGGATCCTAGTTAGAAGACGGTTGCAAGCCCGTTCTCTAATTAATCAGGCCAGGAGCAAAGTTCCAGACGTTGTTCCAGTGTGTGAGCCCAGATAGAGTGAAACGGCAGCCCACCGTGGGGGATAGGGTATCCGCTACAACCCACTGAGATCCCAAAGGTCAGTTTTCGCGGGCACAACTCCCAAACAAAACAAAACCGGGAGTGGACTTCCCCGTTGCATACGAGGTCGTCCAAAATAGGAAAGAAGTACAAAGTGCCGGAGGAAGGGACATTGGTACACCAGCTGGGTGTGGGAACCGTATACACCCTGAAGCGGCAGCCGGCCACTGACACCTTGGTTTACCAGCAGACTTGTGGGCATTCATTCAATCGTGAGTACACCAACACCCTCCGGTCCAGCCCTTTACATCACCACCAACAGCCATCACCTCCCGTGTTCTGGACACTGAGCCCCGGGGCATCTACCCCTACCCACGGAGGGGTTAACATCCTGCTGCCACTCCATCACCCCCGGGTGCTCCCCAAAGGCAGCGATGGTACTCCACCTTACCACACACCGTGGGTGGCGTCACGAACTATCTACAACAATCCCCTGTGCATATCGCACCCCCTTTATATTTGAGTGTCCGCACGACCCCCGGGTCCGGAGACCCCTTGAGCCACTTCGGATCTGGATCCGAGCAGCCCGGCTGCTGACGTGGGGGCCACACACCTCAAAACCTGGAGTCACGAACAGGATTGTAACCCATCCACCTACCTGGTGGAAGTGTGCCTTGTTTTGGACTGTAAACGGTGCTCCATTTCAAAATTTTTCAACAGCCGTCATTTTGTCGCCATTTTTGGGCGCGAAAAACAAGCCCGGCGTCTTCTTCCCCGAAAAAGCGCGCAAAGTTGAAGCCCCGCCCCATGGGAACGCGGGCGGAAGTTGGTGACTCCCCAGACAGAAAGCGAAAAATGACAGTGGGTCCCGCGAGACTGCTGTCGAAAAACCAAGGGTGAAGAACCGGAGAAATGTCGGCGCCCGATAATGATGGTGGAGCAGTGGCTCCTGCTGGAGCGGCGGCGCCCGCGGCAGAGCTGAACGACGGAGAAGCGGTAGCTCCCACTCCGGACGCAAGAGCGGTGGAGCCAGTTACCCCAGTGATGTTACCTCCCTGTCCTGTAGCAGCTGTTGCCGCTGAGGCACTGCCCACGGTGTCGGAGGTGGAATCTGCGGCCCAGGACGAAGGCGACCAGTCGGCAGCCTCTGATAAAGATGAACCAGCTGGTGAGGACTCAGAATCAGCTGAGCATGAGGAGAGTGACTCCGGCACCAGTACACCGGAGGCTGCATGGGTCCCTCGATTCGGTCGGAACGGCTACAGAATGTCCCTATCCTCGCAGGCGCTCTGTACATTGGAGATATATGAAGTGGAGGCAGAGTCCACCTCAGAAGATGAGCCCCCATCCACCGCCATTGGTGTGGTAGTGCCTGTTTGCCGGCGCTGTGGTCTGCCCGGGCACTTTGCCAGAGTGTGCCCTGGAGGCGCCCGGCCTTAAAGGGACCGGAACCCAAAAGTGAGCCGAAAGTGAGTTAAGAGTTTCAAGTTAAAAGACTGCACCCTTGTTGAACGTCCTCATGTTCCGTGGAGGAGGCCATCTGGATCCCCAGGTGGAGGGTGGCAGGACAGTTACCAGTTAAACAGTTAGTTGGATGGAGCTGGACCAGTTCAAGGGAAAGCAGCTGCCCCTGCACCGCAAACAACTGGAGATGGGGTCTCAGGACAGTGCCGCACTGTGAGTGAGGGTGGCACTGGAGATCCGTGTTGTTGTGGAGAGGAGCTGTAGCAGAAGGCTGCCCCAGCAGCGGTGTTAAAATGTTTTATTTCTACATTTCCACTTTCTTGTTACTCCTCACCCACTGCACTGCCTCTGGAGAGGTACATTGGAGGGAGGAAGGGCCTGTGGTGGAGTAGGCCGAGGCCCCGTCACTAATGAAACTGGTGGCTAACCTCCAGGCCAAGGGTCCCGGACTATGGGCCCTTGAGATAGACTGCCGGGTAAGGAACTTTTTACCCGGACCGTGCAGGCGTTACCCGGACAGCCTAGGACTGGGGGAAAAGGGGTGCCCACTGTGATTAGTGGTGGCACCAAGGAACCAGGTTGTTTGGGTGGCGGGTGAAGGGGGGGGAAAGAAATGTTTACCCTGTTTTTGCAACGTTTAAGTAATGCGCCTCCCATAAAGGGAAGAAATGTTCTTAACCTGTTTTATCTTTTTTCCCGTTTATTCCAGAAAAATAAACTTCAGTGAACTGGACTCAATGATCAGAGACTATGTGGAGAGGAAGAGAGTGTTGAGGAAACAAATGCTGGAATAAACTTAGGAGTGCAAGGGAAGACCAGCCAGAGAAATTAAGTGAGCCATCTTAGAGATCGGATTCACCACAATCCAGATTGTGTCACAACCTTTGGAGAGAAGCAGGTCCGTAATGAAGTCCATAGCAATATGTTGCCAGGGAGCGGAAGGAACCAGCAGAGGCTGGAAGTCGCCATAAAGCTTGTCCCTGGAAGACTTGTTTCTGGCACACTGTGAACAGGTGTTTACAAAGTACCTGACATCCTGGACCAGCGAGGGCCACTAGAAGCAGCGAGCAATTAGCTTAGTGGACTTGTGTATGCCCATATGGCCAGCCAACTTGCATTCATGACCCCAAGACAGAATTCTCTTTCCTTTAGCTGTGGGGACAAGACATTTCTTTTAAAAGGACTGGGGCTGCTTCAACAGATCTGGTCGGGTCATTAATGTGCTGAGGCTGTGTGTCGCCCTGGACAAGCCAGGGGCCACAGAGAACAACACCAACACACCCCACACTCCCAGCAGGCAGATCAAGGTCAGACACAAAACCCTTGTTGCCTTCCTCCAGGGGCTGATGTCCACACCAGGGGGTGGAGCCAGGCGGTTGGTCTCGACCCACCAAGGAGTTCACAGTCCTGGAGGAGGGAAAACAGGCAGTCGAGTTTGGACAGTGAAAGTGGAAGGAGGAAAAGTGAAGTGAGAGGAGAAAAGTGAGAGGTAAGAGCCTGAAGTTGGTCCGGGTGTGTGGCCCGGACAAGACAGCAAGGTTGGCAGACGGTGGTGACCGTCTGCAGGAGTGGCCGATTGGAGTCTACCGTAAGGACCGTGGACGGGTGGTGGCCCGGCGGTACCGAACCGGTACACAAAGAGAAGCCAGCACCAGTGGCAGGGGCCTTTCGGACCCCGGCAAGGCTAGGAGTCGCCGTGAAGTTGCCGAATCCGTTAGTGAAGGGGACCTCCGGGTTTCCAAACAGTCAAGTCCCGACAGAAGGCAATAGTCCAAAACAGTGAGAGAGACACCGCCACCGCCAAGGCAACCGTTTCTCAGGGCCAGCGCCTGCGGGCAAAAGGGGCTCCTCCGGCCCATATCCAAGTCGGGGAGCGGGTTACCGGTGGGAACCCATCGAAACCGTACAGACTGAGTAGGTGCAGGGAAAAGACAGTCACCGCTAACCTGCAGGGAACAACAACACCGCAGCCGTCCGAGGGACCCGTCCATCCAGCCGCTTGTTTTACCGTGAACTGTGTCATCATCATTGGGCTGAGTGAGTACCTCCGTGCCGTGCGGCACAGCGCTGCTCCTGCGACCCTGCACCTCATCAGGCCCCGCAACCCGCCTGTCATCAATCCTTACCCCATCACCGGGCCCCGGGACAACCAACCCCCCTACCCACGGAGGGGAGAAATAACAACTCAGCTGCTCCCTGTCACCGCTCCCGGGATCCCCGTCTAGAGCAGCGGTGGTGTCACCAAAATCACCACAACCGTGGGTGGCGTCACGGACAATATCCCTAAAACCAAACCAACCCCTTTTCACTCACGGGCGAGGAGTGCCGCTCGAGTCCCCGGGATCCGGCCCATCGCTCGAGCCACCGAGCAGCAGCAGCCGCAGAGCAGTGGCAGCCGGACCCGAGCAGTGGGAGAGTGCAGCGTTCCCTCCTCCGCCCGCGACAGCTGCTCTAAGGAATAGGTCACATCAAAGGAACAAGACATAGCATCGGCTTTAACATTCTTCTTCGCATGATGAAAATGTAATTTGAAATTAAAATGAGCAAAGAAGAGTGCCCACCTGGCTGTAACAGGATTCAACTTCTGGGTGCACTGCATGAAGGTCAGATTCTTATGGTCCATGTATATTACTGCCGGTGATCTGGTACCCTCTATTAGATGTTGCCATTCTTTGAGCGACATTTTGATAGCCAAACGTTCACGATCCCCAATGGTATAATTTTGCTCAGCTGGTAAAAATAGTTTGGAGAAAAAAAATGCAAGAAGCAGGTTTCACTGAAGACGTTATTTCCAACAGCACTCCCGACATTGATAGATGAGGCATCTACCTCCAAGAAAAACTGTTTGATGGGATTGGGGTGATGCAACTTCGGAGCACTCATCAATGCCTCATTAAAATGCTGGGTGTCTGACACGGACGACTCTGGACAGTTGTTGGCATTAATCCCCTTCTTGGTTAGGGTGGAGATAGGTGCCATAAGAGACTAGATGTGCAGGATAAATTGCCTGTAGAAGCTGGCGAAACCCATAAAGCGCTGGATGGTGTTTCCGCTTGGAAAGAAAATAAGGGTAGAATATTGTCACACCCGTGACTAGCGCGGCTTGTGGGCATTGCCCTACTCACTGCGGTTGCATGCAGTTTGCCCTTAAGTCTGACCTTTCCTCGGAGTGGCCTCATGCAACTCACCCAGCACTGCTGTGTCCACCTGTGGCTGGTGTGTTTATCTTATTATAGGGAGGTGTAGCCAGACTCTGCTGAAATTTATATCCACTGGTGTCCTGCAGAGTTCTGCTTCCCTCGCCAATCCCCTTCCACCAGGTAATTTATGAACCAGTCCTTCCCATCACTCCTCGGTTCTTGTTAAGTTTTCTGTTAAGTTTCTTATTGCTAGTGTTGTTTCTCCTGGTAGCAACCCGTCTTGTTTACCCAAATCTTGTTTACCCTGTCTGATCTCTCCTTTCCTAACCTCTGCTTGAATTCTGAACATGTGCTGCTGTCCCACCTTGGACCATCTGACTACGCCCCTGTGTAGCTCTCCTGTACCTCGAACATTTACCTTTATCCATCATCTTCATTGACTGTTTGAGTAGGTCCACTCACAGCACAAGCGTAAGGACCAGCTTATGCAGGCCATCCATGTGGTGGCAACCCAGCTGCAGGCTCAGTCCGCCCCAATGTCTTTATTAACTACCACTTCCACCAAGTTTGGCCAGTCCACATTGGTCAGTTAGCTTCTTCAATTGAACCGCCTGATTATACAATTACTGGTCAATCTGTTAACCTCCAACCACTTCCGTCCCGCTATGGAGGAGACCCCAACACGAGCTTCATTAATCAGTGCAAGGTCCATTTCTTTCTCCAGGCACATCTTTTCCTACTGATCAGACCAAGATAGCTTTCATGGTCTCCCTTTTGTCTGGACACGACCTCACCTGGGCAAACCTTATCTGCGAGCATGGTGGTCCAGAGACCTGCTACATGGGGAGGTTCCTAGAGCTATTCCAGGCGTTTTTCAAAATTCCAGGCTGCATTTTCATGTCTGCTTAATCCCTTTTGTCCCTGAAGCAGAACTCAAGCATCCGTGGCCCAGTATGCCTTATTCTCCCGTATCTTGCCGGCAGAGCTCACTTGGAATAAAGAATCTCTAGTATCAACTTTCTAGCAGGATCTGTCTAGTCATATCAGTCATATTAAGGATGAGTTGGCTGGCAGAGATCTACCATCCTTGCTAAATGCCCTAATTTACCTGGCCACCAGGATCAATCTCTGTTTCCAGGAACCGATCCTGGAACCTGCTTCAATTACTTGCGCCAGAAGACCTCTCAGACTGGTCCCTAACTTCCAGTTCACCCTGCCCCTCTAAGCCTATGCAGGTGGGGAAGGCTAAGTTCTCTGTGCAAGAGCAACAGCAGAGGCTCAAAGAGAATGCATGTATGTACTGTAGATACAATGAACATTTTGTTCGCCAGTGCCCTGTAAGAAGGGGAAACTTTAGCACCTAGAGTTGGCTACAGAGACGACTCTAGGTGAGAGTAGTAGCTCTCCAACCTGTTGACCAAAGTAACCCTGGCCTGGAGAGGCCTCTAACCACCACTGTGCATCTGGATTCCGGCTCCATGGGTAATTTCAGCAATAAGAATCGGGTCTGTTGACTTCAGCTCCCTATACAACAGCTGGATCATGCCCTGACCATTGCCTCCATTAATGGACAAGCCCTGGCAGATCCTATTCAATTTGTCACTCTGTCACTGTGGATTGGAGTGCTGCATGCAAAAAATATTTCCAGATCCGTGAATTCTGCTCTCCTGGGACATTTATGGCTGCGTCTTTACGAGCTGGCTATGATTGGTCTTCCAGAAAAAAGCTTCATTGGGCTCCGCACTGTGCTGCCAACTGCTACTGTGACGCCCTGGGCAAGCCAGGGGTCACAGGTCATGACACCACCACACCCTACAACCCGGATAGGTACACCAAAGCTACACAAAAATCCTTGTTGCCTTCCTCCAGGGGCTGTTGTCCACACCAGGGGGTGGGCCAGGCGGTTGGCTCCGCCCACCAAGGAGTTCACAGCCCTGGAGGCGGGAAAACCAGGCAGTTAAGCTAGGGAAGTGAAGGAGTGAAGAGATCAGTTTAGGGAGAGTGTGAAGTAGGAGTGAAGTGGTAGAGGAGCAAGAGAAGGAGTAAAGGTGACAGTTGAGAAAGCCTGAAGTTGGTCCGGGTGTGTGCCCCGGACTGAGACAGCAAGGTCAGCAGACGGCGGTGATTGTCTGCAGGAGAGGCTGCTTGGAGGTTACCGAAAGGACCGTGGACGGGTGGTGGCCGGGCGGTACCGGAGCGGTATACGAAGAGAAGCCAGCACCATTGGCAGGGGCCTTTCGGATCCCGGCAAGGCTAGGAGTCGCCGTGAATTTGCCAAATCCGTCAGTGAAGGGGACCTCTGGGTCTCCCAACAACCAAGTCCCAATTGAAGGCAACAGTCCAACCGTTAGAGAGAGACACCGCCACCGCCAAGGCACCAGTTTCTCAGGGCCAGCGCCTGCGGGCAAAGAGGGGCTCCTCCGGCACATATCCAAGCCGGGGAGCGGGTTACCGGTGGGAACCCATCGCTACCAACATTTCATTAGGTGCAGGGACAAAGACCGTCACCGTCAACTACCGGGGAAAAGCAACAGCAGCCGTCCGTGGGAACCGTCTTTCCAGCCGTGTGTTTTACCGAGAACTGTGTCACCGTCTCAGGCTGAGTGAGTACCACAGTGCCGTGAGGCACAGCGCTGCCCCCGCGTCCCTGCACCCCACCAGGCCCTGCACCGGCCCTGCCATCCAGCATCCCCCCACCTCATCATTGGGCCCCGGGACAACCACCCCCTTCCCACGGAGGGGAGAACTAACAACTCTGCTGCTCCCTGTCACCGCTCCCGGGATCCCCATACAGAGCAGCGGTGGTGTCCATACAATCACCACAACCGTGGGTGGCGTCACGGACAATAAACTATCCCAACAACCAAACCCCTTTAACTCACGGGCGAGGAGCGCCGCTCGAGTCCCCGGGATCCGGCCCATCGCTCGAGCCACCGAGCAGCAGCAGGCCGCAGCAGCAGTGGCAGCCGGACCCGAGCAGTGGGAGAGCGCAGTGTCCCCTCCTCCGCCCGCGACACTACTTCAATGTTTCGTCCAAAACTCTGCCCGCCATACCTTCGAACCTTGCTTTTCTGCCTGTCCATTATTATGCCTTTGCAGATGTCTTCTGTGAAAAGGAGGATGATGTTTTGCCACCCCACAGACTGTCCCGTCGATCTTGTAACAGGTACCTCACCTCCCCAAAGTCAGGTGCATCCGCTATTTCTGTCTGAACCTAACCCATGTCCAAGTACCTGTCCAAATACATTTGCCATTAAATTCATCAAGAAATCTTCTTCCACGGCTGGAGCTGGCTTCTTCTTCATGACTAAAGAATGATCACTCTCTATGTCCCTGCATCTGTCACGGCCGGGCGGTCGGGTAGACCCAGGAGGTGGATCCACTGGACCGGACTCTAAGATGGTGGTAAGGAGTCCGGCAGCTGAAGCACTGAAGGGCGGCAGAACAGTCCGTGCAAGTGAGGGCAGCGGAGGAGTCCCTGGGACCACGGAGTCACAGATGGTGGTACTGGTGACGTAGCTCAGGTTCGGAAGCCGAGATGATAGTAGGCGGGGTCCGGAACCTCTGGAGCGGGATGATGGGTCACCGCAGGGATCCGAGATGGTACGGACTGTCAGTTGGCAGACGGACAGCGTGCGGGGTTCAGGACACGGCAGACTGGATGGCGCGGCAGGTACGGCTCTACAAAGAGAGATAGGTGAGTATAGGCACATAAACACCAGGAGACCTGACTCCTAGCTCAGGGAACACGAAGATCAGGCCCCGCCCCCTTGGACAATGACCCCCTATATACCCTGTACCTGTGCAACCTCATTTCCTGTTAATGGACGCTGGCCCTTTAAGAAAGGGTCAGTGACCGCGCGCGCGCCCTAATGCGCATGCGCGCCGCCCGAGTGCCAGAAGCCAGGGAAGGAGGCTGCGAGGAGGACGCAGGGGAGCCGGCCAGGTCCAGGGAAGCTGTCGGGCGCCGGGATCGGGGTCCAGGGACCCTGGGACGGACGGGATCCGGTGGCTGGAGAGCGGGGAGCGTGGCAGGTGAGCCGGGGAGCGGGGGTGAGGACCCGGGAAGCGTGACAGTACCCCCCCCCCCCACGCCCCCCTCCCCGCAACCGGGACATGAAGGCACGGATAAGAGGAGTGCCCACGTTCTCCCTGGGCTCCCAAGACCTATCCTCAGGACCATACCCCTCCCAGTCCACCAGGAAGAACTGCCGACCTCGTACGGTCTTCATGGCCACGATATCCCTTACCGCATAGATGTCATCATCGGCAATAGGTGGAGGAGCCGGACTGGCAGCAGCGGAGAAAGGACCAAGGACAACCGGCTTGAGCAGGGAGACGTGGAATGAGTTGGGTATCCTCATCGTGGCCGGGAGCTGTAGCTTGTAGGATACCTCATTGATCTTGCGGAGGACCTTAAACGGCCCGATGTAGCGAGGACCCAGCTTGTAGGACGGTATCTTCAATCGGATGTACTGGGAAGCAAGCCAGACCAGGTCACCAGGAGAGAAACACGGAGGATCCAGACGTCTCTTGTCAGCGTGTTTCTTCATCCGCTGGGAAGCGCGCCCAAGGGACGCCTTGACAGAGTCCCAAATGGTAGCAAAGTCACGGACAGCAGTATCAGCAGCCGGGACATCCGATGAAGGGGATATAGGCAGCGGGACGGCGGGCTGAAGTCCGTAAACAACATGGAAGGGTGATTTGGAGGATGACTCACTGACGTGGTGGTTATGGGCGAATTCAGCCCAAGGCAGAAGCGAGGACCAGTCGTCGTGATGGGCGTTGACATAGTGACGTAGGTATGAGGTCAAGATTTGATTGACCCTCTCCACTTGGCCATTAGACTGAGGATGGTAAGCAGAGGAAAAGTCCAGAGTCACTCCCAGATGTTTGCATAGAGCCCTCCAGAAGCGGGAGGTGAACTGGGTTCCTCTGTCGGACACGATGTGGGATGGAAAGCCATGCAAGCGAAAGATGTGATGTATATAGGCTTCCGCGAGTTCCTGAGCTGAGGGCAGTCCGGCCATAGGAACGAAGTGGGCCATTTTGGAGAATCGATCAACCACGACCCATATGACTGTGTGCCCGGAGGATAATGGCAAGTCCGTAATAAAGTCCATAGCTATGTGTTGCCACGGGACTGAGGGTATCGGCAGAGGCAGAAGACGGCCATGGGGCAAGTGGTTGGGCGTCTTGTTCCTGGCACAGGAGGAGCAGGCAGAGACAAAAGCAGCGACGTCCGTGCGAAGGGATGGCCACCAGTAATGGCGTACAATCGCACCCCATGTTCTCTTCTGGCCTGCATGGCCGGCTGTTTTTGATGCATGACCCCAGTGTAACACTTTTTGCCTGTCGGTCTCAGAGACATAGGTCTTCCCGGGCGGTATCTGGGCTAGAGTGACAGGGGCCACCGGAACGATGTTGCTAGGACAGATGATGGGTTGGGTAGTCGCTTCCTCCTGCTCCATGGGCATGAAAGACCTGGACAAGGCATCAGCGCGTACATTCTTGTCCGCGGGTCGGAAGTGAAGCTGAAAGTCAAACCTGGCAAAGAATAAAGACCACCTGGCTTGCCGTGGGTTCAGTCGCTGAGCGGACCGCAGGTATTCCAAGTTCTTGTGGTCAGTGTAAATTATCACGGGATACACTGCACCTTCCAGGAGGTAGCGCCATTCCTCCAGTGCCAGTTTGACTGCCAAGAGCTCTCGGTCCCCGATGGTGTAGTTGCGTTCAGACGCTGAGAAGCCCTTGGAGAAGAATCCGCAAGTCACCATCTTCCCGGAGGAGGATTTCTGCATGAGCACTGCTCCGGCTCCTGAGGAGGAGGCATCCACCTCCAAGGTGAACTGGCGGTTTAACTCCGGACGGTGGAGTACAGGAGAGGAAGCAAAAGCTCGCTTCAATGAGCCAAACGCGGCGTCGGCCGCAGGCGACCAGTCCTTTGGATTTGCCTCTTTCTTAGTCAAAGCGGAAAGTGGAGCAGTCAGAGCAGAGAAGTGAGGGATGAATTGGCGGTAGTAGTTGGCGAATCCCAGGAAGCGTTGGATTGCTTTCAGTCCAGAAGGGGGAGGCCAGTTGAGAATGGCGGAGACCTTCTTGGGATCCATCTGCAGTCCAGTCTCAGAGATGACGTACCCCAAAAAGGGGAGTGTAGACTGCTCAAAGACACACTTCTCATACTTTGCGTACAGGCGATTCTCTCTCAATCTTCGTAGAACCAGCTGTACGTGCTCTCTGTGGGTTGAGAGGTCCGGAGAGAAGACAAGGATGTCATCTAGATATACTACCACACAGGTGTAGAGGAGGTCTCGGAACACGTCGTTCACCAGTTCTTGGAAGACGGCAGGAGCATTACACAGGCCGAAGGGCATCACGCAGTACTCATAATGTCCATCGCGCGTATTGAACGCGGTCTTCCATTCGTCACCAGAGCGGATGCGCACCAGATTGTAAGCACCCCGAAGGTCCAGCTTGGTGAACACACGAGCCCCCCTAAGTCGGTCAAACAATTCGGGGATGAGCGGCAGAGGGTACTTGTTTTTGACTGTGATCTGATTCAGACCCCGGTAGTCGATGCAGGGGCGTAAATCGCCCTCTTTTTTCTTGACAAAGAAGAAACCTGCTCCAGCAGGAGAGGAGGACCTCCGAATGAATCCCCTTGCCAGGCTCTCTGAGATGTAAGCAGACATAGCCCTTGTTTCGGCTGGAGATAAAGGATATATCCGTCCTCGTGGTGGCGTTGTTCCAGGGAGCAGGTCGATGGCACAATCGTATGGACGATGTGGCGGCAGTACCTCGGATTCCTTTTTATCAAAGACATCCGCAAAGGTCCAATAGGCCGAGGGCAGCCCCGGTAGGTTCTCAGGAACCAGAGGTCGTCGGATGGGTTGTGTGGATTTTAGACATCTCTCATGACACGAAGAACCCCAGCGGGTGATGTCGCCTGTACCCCAGCTGACTGATGGTTCGTGGGCCCGTAACCATGGAAGACCCAGCAGGATCTGATGGGACATGTGAGGGAGGACGTAGAAGGCGATGGTCTCGGTGTGAAGAGCACCGATCCGCAGTTCAACCGGCCTGGTGGTCCAGGAGATGGTGTCAGAAAGGGGTCTCCCATCTACAGAGGCAATCACCAGGGGCTTGTTGAGTGGAATAACAGGCACTTGGTATTTGTCCACGGTGGCTTGCTGGATGAAATTGCCTGCTGCCCCGGAATCGAGGTAGGCCTCAGCCGTGAACCGCGTCTCTCCCGTTGTCACTTGCACGGTCCATGTGACCGGATCAGAGAGAGTCCCAGCACCTAGGGTGGCCTCTCCTACCAACCCTAGGCTTTGGAGTTTCCCGGCCTTTCCGGACAGGAACGGAGGAGGTGTGTGTCCTCACCACAGTAAAAGCAGAGGCCCTTAGCGAGCCGCTCTGCTCGTCGTTGTTCGGACTGCCGTATCCGGTCAATCTGCATGGGCTCGTGGACGGGAATCCCAGCGGTAGAAGACTGAGGTACGGAGGTCTTCTGTGGAGGAGAGGGATGCCGGACTGGACGTCTCTCCCGAGACAGCTCTTTGGAGCGCTCCTGAAAACGGATGTCTACTCGAGTTGCTAGGGCAATCAGGGCATCTAGGGTGGAGGGCACGTCACGGCCCGCCAACTCGTCTTTGATGCGGCTTGAGAGACCCTCCCAGAAGGCGGCTGTTAGGGCCTCATTATTCCAGCTGAGTTCTGAAGCCAACGTGCGGAAACGAATGGCGTATTGGCCCACCGTCAGTGTTCCTTGACGCAAGCGGAGAAGGGATGAAGCAGACGCAGAGGCGCGTCCCGGCTCGTCAAAAGTGCTGCGAAAGGCCTGCAGGAACTCTTGAAGATCCTTGGTCATAGGGTCCTCCTTTTCCCACAAGGGGTTCATCCACGCCAGCGCCTCGCCCTCCAGGTGAGACATTATAAAGGCGACCTTGGCTTGGTCAGAGGCGAACAGATGTGGCAGCTGCGTGAAATGAAGGGAACACTGGTTAATGAAGCCCCTGCAGGTCTTGGGATCTCCAGCATAACGAGGTGGTGAAGCCAACCGGAGTTGGGAAGCACCCGACGAGGCTGCCACTGGTGCGGGAGCCGTGGATTGTCCATTGGAGGACCTGGGTGCCGCAGGCGTCATGGAAGCTTGTAACGTGTACAGGCGGGTGTCCACGGAGGTCATAAATTGCAGCATGCGGGTCTGGACTTCACGCTGGCGTTGGAGTTCCTCTTGCAGGGCCAATAGTGCTGCAGCGGGATCCATGGCCTGATCTTACTGTCACGGCCGGGCGGTCGGGTAGACCCAGGAGGTGGATCCACTGGACCGGACTCTAAGATGGTGGTAAGGAGTCCGGCAGCTGAAGCACTGAAGGGCGGCAGAACAGTCCGTGCAAGTGAGGGCAGCGGAGGAGTCCCTGGGACCACGGAGTCACAGATGGTGGTACTGGTGACGTAGCTCAGGTTCGGAAGCCGAGATGATAGTAGGCGGGGTCCGGAACCTCTGGAGCGGGATGATGGGTCACCGCAGGGATCCGAGATGGTACGGACTGTCAGTTGGCAGACGGACAGCGTGCGGGGTTCAGGACACGGCAGACTGGATGGCGCGGCAGGTACGGCTCTACAAAGAGAGATAGGTGAGTATAGGCACATAAACACCAGGAGACCTGACTCCTAGCTCAGGGAACACGAAGATCAGGCCCCGCCCCCTTGGACAATGACCCCCTATATACCCTGTACCTGTGCAACCTCATTTCCTGTTAATGGACGCTGGCCCTTTAAGAAAGGGTCAGTGACCGCGCGCGCGCCCTAATGCGCATGCGCGCCGCCCGAGTGCCAGAAGCCAGGGAAGGAGGCTGCGAGGAGGACGCAGGGGAGCCGGCCAGGTCCAGGGAAGCTGTCGGGCGCCGGGATCGGGGTCCAGGGACCCTGGGACGGACGGGATCCGGTGGCTGGAGAGCGGGGAGCGTGGCAGGTGAGCCGGGGAGCGGGGGTGAGGACCCGGGAAGCGTGACAGCATCCATTACCGGGATCTCAACAAAATCACCATCAAGAACAAGTACCCTCTGCCGTTGATCTCTGAGTTGACAGAATACATGGGGCAAAGATCTTTACTAAATTGGATCTAAGGAGGGCTTATTACTTGATCTGAATCTAAAAGGGTGACAAATGGAAGATGCCCTTGAATACACGTGACAGTCACTACGAGTATCTTGTTATAATAGATCGAAAACTGATTACTCTAAAAACAATTTTTATTTATAAAAATTAAAAATATAAATTCAAGCTATATCTCATCATAAGTAGCTATATCGGTCAGTGAACACACAGCCAGTCGTGCAGAGCTAGATACACTCTAAGGGAATATTACACTAGGGAGATTGTGGATAGCCCAGAGTAATTCTTCTTGATAGTAATCGTAATATCAACTAGGATATTGGTCAAGGCCAGGTCATTGATCCCTAGTCCTTCTCCTTCCTGGCCGCGGAGGTAAACACCATAAAGTTTCGGGCGGCCCCGCTCCTCGTCGGCTATCCCTATTAAACCTTAAATCTGCCTGTGTATCAATAATTGACCTAAAGCCCAGAAAGTGTGGTTAGTGCTGAAGTCAGGGGAGGTTACCATCTCATGACAATGCACATAATCCAGGTCACCTTTCAGTTTTCTGTGTCCTGCCAACAGATCCCTCAAGAAGACTGTAAACGGTGGTCAAATGGTCCTCCTGTCCAATGCAGAGTGGACCTCCCCTGATGAACCCCGAACAAAGTGGGGGAAACGCGTCGGGAATCTTCTGTGAGGTTTTTTCTCCAGCAAGATAAGTTTACCCTACTGGGATTTAATTCTTACAGGTCCACATCAATGCTGTTGGTCATCTGCACTGGTTAGCGGATTTTTGATAGCTACCTGTTAGCTCCTTCTCACCCTTTAGATTGTACCTGAGGGGAGCATATTTACAACTACTTTGTATGGGGATTTTCCCTATGACCAACAAACATATCAAATATCTATTAGCATATTGACTATGCACCTAGTGTGATTGAATAACCCTGACTTCAGCACTAACCACACTTTCTGGGCTTTAGGTCAATTATTGCTACACAGGCAGATTTAGGGTTTACTAGGGATAGCCGACGAGGAGCGGGGGCGCCCGAAACTTTATGGTGTTTACCTCCGCGGCCAGGAAGGAGAAGGACTAGGGATCAATGACCTGGCCTTGACCAATATCCTAGTTGATATTACGATTACTATTAAGAAGAATTACTCTGGGCTATCCACAATCTCCCTAGTGTAATATTCCCTTAGGGGCACTTTGCACACTGCGACATCGCAGGCCGATGCTGCGATGCCGAGTGCGATAGTGCCCGCCCCCGTCGCAGCAGCGATATGTGGTGATAGCTGGCGTAGCGAAAGTTATCGCTACGCCAGCTTCACACACACACTCACCTGCCGTGCGACGTCCCTGTGGCCGGCGACCCGCCTCCTTGTTAAGGGGGCGGGTCGTGCGGCGTCACTGCGACGTCACACGGCAGGCGGCCAATCAGAGCGGAGGGGCGGAGATGAGCAGGATGTCAACATCCTGCCCACCTCCTTCCTTCCGCATATCCTACGGAAGCCGCAGTGAGGCCGGTAGGAGACGTTCCTCGCTCCTGCGACTTCACACACAGCGATGTGTGCAGCCGCAGGAGCGAGGAACAACATCGGACCGTCGCGTCAGCGTAATCATGGATTACGCCGACGCTGCACCGATGATACGATTACGACGCTTTTGCGCTCGTTAATCGTATCATCCAGCCTTTACACACTGCGATGTCGCATGCGATGCCGGAAGTGCGTCATTTTCAATTTGACACCACCGACATCGCACCTGCGATGTCGCAGTGTGCAAAGTGCCCCTTAGAGTGTATCTAGCTCTGCACGACCGATATAGCTACTTATGATGAGATATAGCTAGAATTTATATTTTTAATTTTTATAAATAAAAATTGTTTTTCGAGTAATCAGTTTTCGGTCTATTAGCAGTTTGAATTCTCTAATTCTTATTAAAATTGGTGTGTAAGAGTATCTTGTTATACCCTTTGGCCTGTGCAACGAGTACTCTGTTTTTCAGGAATTGGTTAATGACAATATCCTGATTTTTTCTTTCCTTTAATCTTCCTACCCACAGAAGACATGTCTGTCAAGTTCTACAACATCTTTGGCAAAACAGTTGATTGCCAAGTTGTCCAAATGTATCTTTGAAAAAAACATCCTTGCTCTTCCTCGGCTCTCACCAAGGTCTCAAGAGGGATCCTGAGAAGGTTTCTGCTGTGCTCTCCTGGCCTCGTTCACAGAGTATGCGTGCCATTTAGTGTTTCACGAGTTTTGCCAACTTCTATAGACAATTTATTCCTTATTTCTCATCCTCCAAGACACCCATTTGTGCTTTAACCAAGAAGGGAGCTAATCCCAAACTTTTGGTCAGAGTCTGCTGTATCAGCCTTCCAGTCTTTGAAAGAGGCCTTCGCAACAGCTAAGGTGTTACACCACTCAGACCCTAACAAGCAGTTCTTCCTGCAGTTAGATGCCTCCTCTTATTGGTGCTGGTGCAGTTGTCCTACAAAGAACTTCTTCGGGGAAGTCTGTCTCTTGCATTTTTTTCTCCAAATGGTTTTCAACAGCAGAGTAAAACTACTCCACTGGGGATTGAGAGCTTCTGGCCATCAAGTTGGCACTCACGGAGTGGTGACACCTTGTGGAGGGCGCCAACTCTCCATTAATAACTTACATAGAAAAATAAAAATCTGACCATGCTGCAGTCCGCACAACGGTTGAATTCTCGTCAAACCAGGTAGGTGCTCTTCATCGCTAGTTTGAACTTTGAATTGCACTTTCGTCCTGTGAACAAGAATATTAAAGCGGATGCCCTGTTGCCCTGTCCTCGTCCTTTTCTGTGGAGGAGACTCAATATATCATTGCGCTAGCCAGGATTATTGATGTGGCTCCTGTCTTTCTTAAAGATGTACCACCTGGCAAGACCTCTGTACCTATGACTAAGAGAAGGAGAATGCTGTCCTGGGGATACGAATCCAAGTTGGCTGGTCATATGGGCATACACAAGTCCACTGAGCTGATTGCTCTTCACTTCTGTTGGCTCCTGCTCGTCAAAGATGTCTGGGACTTTTTAAATGCCTGTTCACAATGCGTCAGAAACAAGTCTTCCAAGGACAAGTCCACTGGCCTCCTCCATACTCTGCCAATTCCTTCCACTCCCTGGTAACATATTGCTGTGGACTTCATCATATGATGTTGTCATGGAGGATGGAACAGCATACAGCGGCTCTTGTGACGCTCTAGTGAGCTCCATGGCCAAGAAAGCAAAGGCAGTACTTAAAAATAATGGTGGCCACACAAAATATTGACACTTTGGGCACAATTTGGCCATTTTTATTTAGGAGTGTACTCACTTTTGTTGTCAGTGGTTTTGACATTAAGGGCTGTGTGTTAAGTTATTTAGAGGACACACCAAGTTTACACTGTTATACAAGCTGTACACCGACTACTGTACATTCTATCAAAGTGCACTGCCCTGATGACTGGAACTGAGCGGCTGCAAGGAGAATGTTTCTCCATTTTCTCCCTCTAGCCACTGCTCCTGTAAGTCGACTGCTCAGGGCTTGAATAATGTTTACAGGCAACTTAACGCTAAATCAGAGGGGAAATAGTGTTTCCAGACCTGACAGGTTCCCTTTACGGAGATCTCGAAGCTGGAGTACGGAGACTTAAGGCTGCTTTACACGCTGCGTTCTCGCCAGCGAGATCGCAAGCAAGCGTACCCGCCCCCGTCGGTTGTGCGACATGGGCAAATTGCTGCTCGTGCTGCACAACCTTGCTTACCCCAGTCACATGGACTTACCTGCCCTGCGACGTCGCTCTGGTTGGCGAACCGTCTCCTTTCTAAGGAGGGCGGTTCGTGCGGTGTCACAGCGACGTCACACGGCAGGCATCCAATAGAAGCAGAGGGGCGGAGATGAGCGGGACATAACATCCCGCCCACCTCCTTCCTTCCACATTGCCGGTGGACGTAGGGAAGGAGATGTTCGTCGCTCCTGCTGTGTCACACATAGCGATGTGTGGTGCCGCAGGAGTGACGAACAACATCGTACCTGCAGCAGCAACGACATTAAGGAAATGAGCGACGTGTCAACGAGCAACAATTTTTCACGTTTTTGTGCTCGTTGATCGTCGCTCACTGGTTTTACACGCTGCGATGTCGGTAACGGCGCCAGATGTGCGTCACTACCGACATGACCCCGACGATATTTCGTTACCGATATCGCAGCTTGTAAAGTATTGTCATGCAATGCCTCCTGAAACAAAAATAGCAGAGAAAGAGAAGCATTTCATGGGCTAGATTTCTGCAATGTCCATTCAGATTTCTGTAACTTTCATTCAGATTGTGACATTCGTAGACATTTATACAACAAAGATGCAGATTGTGCAATTGGTGCAGTAATTGCTTTACATTTTAAGAATTGGATGATTAATGTTATGTGGATGAGACAATGCACAGATACAAGAATGTTACATTTTGTTTCAATGTAACCACTCGGCTTCCTGACCTATTTTAGACGTCATTATTACTATGCATGGTGTGATTGTAGAAAAATTACAGATAAGTCAGGAAGTATACCTAAGGCTTTCAGACATCTATCTGAGTCACTCAAAGGGCGTGAACCATCAAGCTTTCTGGCTACAATCCATTTACAGAAATGTTAAAACCACAAAGGACCAAATAGTCTTATTAGATATGTGTATGATATACCCTGTCTTCTTCCATCAAAAAAGGGAACAAACCCCAATGCGGAACAAAAATGTATTAGAAGCATGGATCAGAGAAAGGACTCAAAGCAATAGAAAGACTCCATATTAAAACCGATGAGCAGTTTGTATAAGGCCCTGTGCGCACTTACCGTTTTTTCCCACGGATTTCCTGCGGTTTTGCTGCATGTTTCGCTGCAGAAAATGTTCAGAACATCTCTGCAGTGATTCACCAGCAAAACCTATGGGAAAAAAAAATGCTGTGCGCACTATGCGGAATTTGACAGCTGTATGTTTTGCTGCGGGATTCCCGCAGCAAAAACAATTGCATGTCACTTCTTTTCCACAGGTCCCTGCAGGATTTCACTCCATTGACTGCAATGTAATCGTGAAATCCCGCAGGGAAGTGATGTCATTACAAGAAGAGGAAGCGGAGCAGAGAGTAAACACACACACATCACACTCACACACAGACATAGAACACACACACATCACTCACACACAGACATATAGAATACACATACAAATCAAACGGAAATATAGAAAAAAAAACAAGTGGGCTCCGCCGTATTTTTACCTTCCAGCCGAGGTAAGCACACAGCAGCGGCCCGGTATTCTCAGGCTGGGGAGGGCGGGGGGCAGGGTTAATGTCCCCCCTCCTCCCGCAGCCGAGAATATCAGCCGCAGCTGTCACATGCATTATGCGGCAGTCCCGGAGTGTCCTCGGCTCTTCCAGATGCCGTGATGCGGTGGCTATCTAGGTAATAACGAGTTAATGGCAGCGCATCGTCGCCATTAACTCCAGCTTGATCATGGCAGTGTCTATGAGACAGCTGACATGATCAACCCGTAAGTAAAGTGAAAAAACACACCCCGAAAAATCCTTTATTTTAAATAAAACACAAAAAAGCCTCCTCCTTAAGCCCTTTATTAACCCCTCTAAGACACAGCTCCGGTGTAATCCACATCTTGCGCTGCTTGCATCCAGAAGCGAGTGACACAGACACAGGCTGAATGCAGCCTCGCAACGAACCTGCAGAGGTAACCACAGGGCATTTCCCACGGCCAGTAATGTGAACTCACATTACCGCTCGGGAGAAATGCAGCGTGTGCTCCCAGGGACCCTATCTATCTATCCTTCTATCTATCCTTCTATCTATCCTTCTATCTATCCCTCTATCTATCCCTCTGTCTATCCCTCTGTCTATCCCTCTGTCTATCCCTCTGTCTATCCCTCTGTCTATCCCTCTATTTATCTATCCCTCTATCTATCCCTCTGTCTATCCCTCTATCTATTCCTCTATCTGTCTACTTATCTATCTACTATCTATCTCAGAAGGAAATGACCTTTTTTTTGTTTTTTTTTTTCAATGTGCTTTATTGCATTGAATGCATTAAAGCACACGTACCGCACGCGGCAAAACCGCGGCAAACCGCATGCAGTTTTCGGGTGCGGTTTGCCGTGGTTTTTTTTACCGCAGGTGCGGTAATCTTTCAGACCCTGCGGAATTTTCTTAAGAAAATTCCGTTTTCCAGTGCGCACAGGGCCTAATAGGGTATAGATCAGGTACCTCCTAGTCATGAGGTCAGGGACAGGACAAGTATTGTTTTGACCAAAGCAATTCCTCCTAAGTAAACAATATAACTAATCTAACCTGTTGGCTGTCAAACAACTCCAAATCTGCTCTGGCCGTGGTCAGATTTTTCGTGATATGCGTAGGAAAAAACAGCAGCCCCATACATTGCTTAGTGGCCGCTGGCAAGTACTGCATTTTACCTGCCAGGTATCAAACTCCCACTGATCTTAATTTGATGATCTTTAATAAACCTCAGGGCCACTAGTATGGTAGGCACTGTCAGAAACTCTAAAGGCTACTTTACATGCTGCGACATCGCTAGCAATCTCATTAGCGATGTGAAATTCTAGATCGCAAGTGCGATTGTTTGAGATCGCACATGCGTCAAATGACCTATGTGCGCCCTCAAAAGATCGCACTTGCGATCTAGAATTTCACATCGCTAATGAGATCGCTAGCGATGTCGCAGCATGTAAAGTAGTCTTAAGGCCAGGGTCATGCGAGAGAATTGGCCCAATTATGCTGCTGACACTCGGCTCAAACGCTGATCGGAGTGTCATTTACTATGATTGGATTCTTTCATATGCAATAATTGAAGCACAGGTCCGGAGAAGATAGAGAACGTAATTTCTTCATCTTCCCCATGTGTTGGTGATGCCATCTCACAGTGATTTTTTTCTCAGGATAGATCGTCATGAGAAAAAACAGTCCTGGTCGGCACTGCCCGATAGTATAACATTGGTCCGAGGATTAGTCGATCAAAAATTAGATTGCACATATCCATGTTATACACTCGTATGAGCGAGCACTAATAGTGAGCCACAGGCTGCACTAGGGTATATTAGAGAATTTGACAAGCAACCTAAGGCTTCTGAATTGTTCAGCCATAGCTCGTCGTCGACTGATTCAGGTTCACTGGGCTTCAGCTTGCAGGAGTTAATTCCTGCAGAATGGTGAGCAGGAACTATGAGCTCAGGTTGCTAATTGCCATGTGTCGGTGACTCTTTCCTTTTTAAGGCACACTTTTCTTCCACTATGCACCGATAATAGCCTCGGCATAAGCTCCAGCGATCCCAGTCTTGGTGGTTATCCTGTTTATTGTGATCTCTTGCAATTTTGAATTGTGTGGCCTTTCCCTGTTGTGCATTACCTTCTTCGCTTTTCCTTATTCCCCTGTACACATATTGTCCCTCCTTTGTGTTTGAGTGCTGTGTGTACGTGTATTTGTTCTCCCTTGTCCGAGTCGTTTTTGTAGGGTTTTGTTATTGTGTTTTTCAGCCCACCCCAAAGGTGGGGGAGAGAGGGAGTAAGATTAGGGCTCGGACAGGAGTCAGGGTCACGCTTGGGGCTTGGACCTGGCTACCATCAAGTCTACCTCCGAAATAAGGGACAGCGCAGAATCTCACGTCTGAGGGATAGCCTATGGGTCCCTGTCCTGTCATTACATATCCCGTGACAACTGAGTGTCATTCACTGTGATCAGATTTTCTCACATGTTGGAGTCGGATCACAGGTGCGGAGAAGATGAAGAGATTAATTCCTCCATCTTCTCCACTGTCTGTGTAGTGTCTTTATGTGTATGCGCATATTGGACTGCACATGGATGACATAACAGGCTGGACTATAAGATGCACCTTACTATAAGACGCACCAGATCTAGGTGGTCTACATTTGTGCTTGTTTCTTGGTTCTCTATGGTAGAAGAGAGGGATAATAATTTATTCTAAAGTGGTAGAAGTATATTAGGAGGGTTGTACCCCAAAAAATAAAGGGCATTATATACCGTCACCAACAGTGACATAACAAGGTTACTTTAATTGTTTTATACCAAACTTCATAAGGGGCACAGGCACATTTATTGTGGAATCATCGCCTTGCCTTGTTTCTTACATGTGTAATATCTTTCATTTATGCCACTTAAAATTATTACACACAGTTTAACCACCTGCATACTTTAGTAGAAGTTGTTCTAATTTCCGCACTATAAAGGAAGTCTATTGCACATTTTATATCAAGCAGTCTCGCGCTACACTGATTTTCATGATCACTTATAAATGCGAACAAACAAGGACGACATCACATATGTATCCTACATGTTGCACAGACAGAGAATGGAAATGCAGGAATTCTGGGAAACTGAGACTCTTCTGCTAAGCATAAATCAACGTGTTATCTACGTGTGACAGTTTTATTTTTCTTCAGTCTGTGCAGAAAAGATTCATTTTATTAACCCTCATGTGGACACAAGCTTTAACTAACCTACTGACAAGCTCAGCTCAGTCTCTCCTGCTCAGCATTAATTAGAGAGAGAGAACTGTGCAGCTGCTTAGTTATATCCTAAAAGGTGTGTGCTCCTGATGAACCTATTTAGGGAAAACTTGTTGAGCATAAACATACCGTTCAGATATGCCTGAGCATTAACCTACTATTTGAAAATGTCTATACAGATATTGGTGGAATTCTAATATATTATTTCTATGATATCAGAATATACATAAATTGCGCCGTTTATATTTGGCCACTCAAATTGATATATGAGTTTATGCCTGTCTGGGATATGTGACTTAACTCTTAGAAGAGGTGTATGCATCTTCATCTTAATCATTATACAAGTCACTACCCGTTTAGCAGGCCTTATATAACGATAGCTAATAATCTTGGATTTAATATAATGGATGAGTATAATTTTTTCTAAAATATTTACACCCATTCACTGATAGGGCTTGTTAGGGCATCTTTAGGGTCAGCCGACATTGAGCAGAGGTACCATATTGCATTCAAGAGGGTGCTAGGTAGGGTATAGACCAGGAACAGAACAGGGACGGTCTTATACCCCCTAGATTACCGACCTTGATATCTTGTGGTGTTTTTTTTTTTTATTTTAGTTTTTTTTGTATGTTTGTAATGTATGATATTTTATTTTGGTGGAATCTATGATATCTTAATTTTTATTAATAAAAGCTACTTTTTAATAGTGTAAATTCTGTGAACCAACTGATTAGTCCAATTACACTGTCTATTGCTTTAATCGGAGAAACATCAGAGGTAAGTTGAAGTAAAATTATGTTAAAAGGGGAAAATATACTGTAAGTGTAACGCTCACCGCCAGAGATGGTAATGTGGCAAGCTGGAGTTGACCTACTGGACCAAAGGGGGACCCAGAGCCTACCTTTTAGTGGGAGAGGCTTGACTAAGTGCCCACTGCAAGGCAGACGCTGGGTGCTAATCACAGGGCAGAGACCGGAACTGTGGCAACTGGCTCCCAGGGCAAGAATGGACACAGGTGCAGACAGACTGAGTCTCTACTCTAGTGTAGACAGGGACAACCAGGGTAGCTGAAGCAAATAGCATGGACAGGACGGACAGGTAGAGTTTCTAACAAGGCCAAAACCACCGGAGTGGCTGAGGCAGATGCACAACCAGGATGGACAGGCAGAGTCACTAGCAAGGCTGGGACCAGGTACAGGCAGGACAGGACAGACAAAGGATCCTGACATCTAACTGGCTACTGCACAAACCAGTAACTAAGTAAACTAATGGGAGAGTGCCTTAAGTACCCACTGCCTCTCAGCGATAGGTTGAAAGGCACTTCCTGGGAGTGACGTGCTGGCCCTTTAACAGAAAGGCAGCGTCGTGCGCGCAAGCCTTGAGTGCGCTCCCAGAGGACCAGTGCCGTGCGCACAGGCCTCGGGAGGGGGAAGCAGGAAGCACCCACGTGGAGGAGCACGGGGACACTGGGCAGCGTGGGGAGAGCTGACTGTGGCAGTGAGTAAGCGCATGTCCCTGCGGAGAGGAGCAAGTGGTACAGGGACACCAGTGCTACAATAGGGATTGAGAAGTGTGATGCCCTGGACTAGCCAGGTAGTCACATACATACCAACATACACACCCCCACCCTAGACAGTTACAACAGTCAACCAAAAACCCTTGTTGCCTCCCTCCAGGGTCTGATGTCCACACCAGGTGGGGCGGAGCCAGGCAGTTGGCCCCACTCACCGAGGAGTTCACATGCCTGGAGGCGGGAAGAGCAATCAGAGTAGTTTGAGAGGTGAAAGTGAGAAGACAGTAACTGCAAGTGTCTGGGTCGGAGCCCAGGCACTGACAGCAAGGTTGGCAGACAGTGGTGGCCGTCTGCAGGAGTTAGCGGAACTCTGCAGAGCCGTAGGACCGGGGTCGGGCGGTGGCCCACCGGTACCGAACCGGGGAGCGGAGTGAAGCTAAGCACACAGGCAGGGCCATCGGACCCCGACCAGGCTTGGAGCCGCCGACAATAGTCAAATCCGAGTGTGAAAGGAACCCCAGGGGTTTTCCAACAACCAAGACCCGAGAGAAGGCAACAGTCCACACCGAGAGGATTTACAGTCACCACCATAGGTTAGAGATCCAAGGGCCAACGCCTGCGGGCAAAACGGGCTCCTACGGCACCTATACGCCGGGGAGCGGACTACCAGTGGGCAACCACAGGAGTCAGAACATTCTAAAAGGTGCAGGGAAAGACAGCCACCATCAGCTGTCCGGGGAGAGCACAACAACACTGCAGCCGGCTGCGGGACCTGTCCATCCAGCCGTTTGGTTTACCAGAGACTATGTCATTGATTGTCTGAGTGAGTACACCAGTGCCGTCTGGCACCGCGCCGCGCTGTCCCTGCAACCCTGCCCCTCAGCCATCCAGCCATCCCGTTACACCACCGGGCCCCGGGATCACCAACCCCCTACCCACGGAGGGGACAACATCCTCGCTGCTCCCTACCATCTCTCCCGGGATCCCCGTTACAGGCAGCGGTGGTGCCAGCATCACCACAGCAGCAGCGGCAGCCGGACCCGAGCAGTGGGAGAGCACAGCGTCCCCTCCTCCGCCCGCGACACCATCATCACCACGTCCCGTGGATGGCGTCACAAACTCTCTCCCCATACCAACCATCCCCCTTTCACTCATGGGTGAGGAGTGCTGCTCGAGTCCCCGGGTCCGGTCCACCGCTCAAGCCATCGAGCAGCAGCAGCAGAAGCCCCGGACCCGAGCGTGGCGAGCGCGTCCCCTCCGCCCGCGACAACTTGGCATCTGTGAACAGGATAGAACCGATCTACCTACCGGTAGAAGTGCGCCTTGCAGTCTCCGCCGGCGGCGTCCGGCTGACAAATTTGAAGCGCCGCCATCTTTGGCGCGAAGATTTCCCGCTCGAGCGTCTTCCCCGAGCAGGAAAGGCGCGAAAAGCGAAGCCCCGCCCCAAAGAGGAAGTGCTAGAAAGTACCAAGGGGGGGCGGGTGAAGGCCTGCCTCATGTAACCGAGGGCATAAGAAGCAGGGACGCCAGGACTCTGCTACACATCCGGTTCCTGGGAGCACAAGCGCTGACATGTTCATCCCGTCCGGCCACGCAGAGATCCCGGAGCCCACGCCAGGAACCGCGGCTTGGGTGGAGGTCCGGACCGCGCAAATGTGCTGCCGCCTGCAGGCCCAGGTCCGATTCTTGATGGAGCGGTGGGTGGCCGAAATGGAGGAGGTGGCGGCGGCCGTGCGGAGACGCGAGGTGGAGGCAGTGTTGGAGGAGCGGGTAAGCGACCCACGCCCCTGTGTCCCTGAAGGACCGGCCGCTGCGGCTGAGGGGCCCGGTCTGAGCCCGCTCACCCTGCTGTCTCCCCGGCCACCCGCACCGGCTGTTGGCGCCTCGCCACTAGGCTCGCTGTCCCCGACACCGGCAGCGGAACCCAGTCTGTCCGCCCTGGAGGACCCGCCTGTAGGCGTTGTCCGTGAACGGCCAGCATCCCTCCCGCTGCCATGGAAGATCCCGCGGGAGGTGCCTGTCCGCGACAAGAAGCCGTCGGCCCCGGAAGCAGCCGCACCCGAGACCGTCCCGGCCCCGGCAGTCCGTCCGGCTACCAGAGAGGTGGAAGCCGTGAACCGGAAGGCCCAAGGTGAGGCCTGCTGTCACTGCACCCCACGCCTCAGCTGAGGCTGCGCCGGGTCGTCGCTGCAAAGCAGCAGCCCAGGCCACGTCACTGCAGGACCCCCACAAGAGAGTACCGGTCTTGGCCGGTGTGCGTGCAGTCCAGCGGGGCCCGACCCGTGCGCAGGGGCATGCAAATGCCCCTTACTGGGACAGGGAGCAGAGCCCGCTGGGCCAGGAAATTGCCGCTAGGGAGCAGCAGAAGACCGAAATGCTGGCACGCGTCATAAAGGAGAAGGACAATCTCCGCAACGCCACCTTTCGGGTGCGGGGCCAGGTGTACGAAGGCCAGGTGAGGCGATTTGATCCTCAGCGGGGGTACGGCTTCGTGTACGAACCGGGCCTGGAGGCCAAGATATTCGTGGCCCGCCGAGATGTGAACTCTCACCTGCCAACCGGTCACCCTGGTCGCGACTTACAACCGGGCGACTTAGTGACTTACACCCGCCATTGCGGGGAGAGGGGCTGGTTTGCCCTGGATGTCAAGCAGAGGGTAGGCCGCAGTGCCCAGAGCCAGTCCCCTCCCCCACCATGGCGTCCGGATGTTGAGTTGGAGGAGGCCTATATGGAGGGTGACCTCAAGTAATGGCAGCAGTCCTCCGTTGTAACCATGTTGTCCCCGTTGGGACCCTCAGCACTTTGTTTTTCCGATGAATAAACGTAAATCAATCCGAAGTCTGACCTGATCAGCAACCAGTTGATTATCCCGGCCGTTGCCAGCAAGTTGTCCCCGGGGGGACTCTATGTGCTTTACCGCCCACATGAGAAACTGCTCATGAACATGGACGAGAACTGGCAGGCCACCCACGAACTTGTGGGTTTGTAAATAATTAGTGGGCCGGTTTCCATTCCGTGACGCCTCCGGAGAGGCAGATTGGAGGAAGGGCCCGCAGCAGAGCAGGCTGGGGCCCAGCCACCACCTGGACCGGTGTCCATCCTCCGGGGGTCTGGGGTCCCCCTGGATGTGGGGTCCCCTGAAGTGACAGCCGGGTGCGAGACACCGTACCCGTTCCCGCTCGGGTAACCTGGACCAGGACTGGGGAAGAGGGGTGCTGCCCATTTCTTAGGGGCAGCATCAAGGGCTAGGTTGCTTGGGTGGGGGAGCGGATGACCATGGACCCGTCCGTTTTAATAAAAATGTTTACCGTTTGCAACGTTGAAGTACCGAGCCTCCTGTAAGGGAAGAACTAAAATATACTTATGTTGAATGTTTATATGTTAATTTATCTTTTGCAGAAACAAAAAAAAAACTGGTGATGGACGGGCAGCCCGCGGACGGTCTGCATTTTACCAAGGGGGGTGTGATGCCCTGGACTAGCCAGGTAGTCACATACATACCAACATACACACCCCCACCCTAGACAGTTACAACAGTCAACCAAAAACCCTTGTTGCCTCCCTCCAGGGTCTGATGTCCACACCAGGTGGGGCGGAGCCAGGCGGTTGGCCCCACCCACCGAGGAGTTCACAGGCCTGGAGGCGGGAAGAGCAGTCAGAGTAGTTTGAGAGGTGAAAGTGAGAGGACAGTAACTGCAAGTGTCTGGGTCGGAGCCCAGGCACTGACAGCAAGGTTGGCAGATGGTGGTGGCCGTCTGCAGGAGTTAGCGGAACTCTGCAGAGCTGTAGGACCGGGGTCGGGCGGTGGCCCGCCGGTACCGAACCGGGGAGCGGAGTGAAGCTAAGCACACAGGCAGGGCCATCGGACTCCGACCAGGCTTGGAGCCGCCGAGAATAGTCAAATCCGAGTGTGACAGGAACCCCAGGGGTTTCCCAACAACCAAGACCCGAGAGAAGGCAACAGTCCACACCAAGAGGATATACAGTCACCGCCATAGGCTAGAGAGCCAAGGGCCAACGCCTGCGGGCAAAACGCTCTCCTACGGCACCTATACGCCGGGAAACGGACTATCGGTGGGCAACCACAGGAGTCAGAACATTCTAAAAGGTGCAGGGAAAGACAGCCACCATCAGCCGTCCGGGGAGAGCACAACAACACTGCAGCCGGCTGCGGGACCTGTCCATCCGGCCGTTTGGTTTACCAGAGACTCTGTCATTGATTGTCTGAGTGAGTACACCAGTGCCGTCTGGCACCGCGCCGCACTGTCCCTGCAACCCTGCACCCCAGCCATCCAGCCTCCCCGTTACACCACCGGGCCCCGGGATCACCAACCCCCTACCCACGGAGGGGACAACATCCTCGCTGCTCCCTACCATCTCTCCCAGTATCCCCGTCACCAGCAGCGATGGTGCCATTGTGACGCCCTGGGCAAGCCAGGGGTCACAGGTTATAACACCACACGCACCCCATATTCCCTGCAGGAACACCAAGGTCAGACCAGAAACCCTTGTTGCCTTCCTCCAGGGGCTGATGTCCACACCAGGGGGTGGGCCAGGCGGTTGGCTCCACCCACCGAGGAGTTCACAGCCCTGGAGGCGGGAAAACCAGGCAGATCAGTTAGGGAAGTGAAGGAGTAAAGAGTGAAGTGGTAGAGGAGCAAGAGAAAAGAGCAAAGTGACAGTGTGAAGCCTGAAGTTGGTCCGGGTGTGTGCCCCGGACTGAGACAGCAAGGTTGACAGACGGCGGTGACCGTCTGCAGGAGAGATTGCTCGGAGGTTGCCGAAAGGACCGTGGACGGGTGGTGACCCGGCGGTACCGGAGCGGTATACAAAGAACAGTCAGCACCAGGGCAGGGGCCTTTCGGATCCCGGCAAGGCTAGGAGTCGCCATAATTTGCCAAATCCGTCAGTGAAGGGGACCACTAGGTCTCCCAACAACCAAGTCCCGATTGAAGGCAACCGTCCAACCGTGAAGGGGAGACACCGCCACCGCCAAGGCACCAGTTTCCCAGGGCCAGCGCCTGCGGGCAAGAGTGGGGCTCCTCCGGCCCATATCCAAGTCGGAGAGCGGGTTACCGGTGGGAATCCATCGCTACCAGAAGGACTTTACATAGGTGCAGGGAAGAGACCGTCACCGCTAACTGCAGGGAACATCAGCACCGTAGCCGTCCAAGGGACCCGTCCAACCAGCCGTTTGTTTACCGAGAACTTTGTCATCATCCTTTGGCTGAGTGAGTACCTCTGTGCCGTGCGGCACAGCGCTGCCCCTGCGCCCCTGCACCTCCACAGGCCCCATAACCCGCCTGTCCACCATACCAACTCCATCACTGGGCCCCGGGACCACCAATCCCCTACCCACGGAGGGGCAAATCAACAACTGGCTGCTCCATACCACCAATCCCGGGATCCACAGCCAGAGCAGCGGTGGTGTCCACACAATCACCACAACCGTGGGTGGCGTCACGGACAATAAACTATCCCCACAACCAAACCCCTTTCACTCATGGGCGAGGAGCGCCGCTCGAGTCCCCGGGATCCGGCCCATCGCTCGAGCCACCGAGCAGCAGCAGGCCGCGGCAGCAGCGGCAGCCGGACCCGAGCAGTGGGAGAGCGCAGCGTCCCCTCCTCCGCCCGCGACACCATCATCACCACGTCCCATGGATGGCGTCACAAACTCTCTCCCCATACCAACCATCCCCCTTTCACTCATGGGTGAGGAGTGCTGCTCGAGTCCCCGGGTCCGGTCCACTGCTCGAGCCACCAAGCAGCAGCAGCAGAAGCCCCGGACCCGAGCGTGGCGAGCGCGTCCCCTCCGCCCGCGACAAGAAGCGGTTGTCCAAGCCCTTTAAAGACCTGAAAAAAGGCCATTTTTTCATCTGCGCATAATTTGTTAACCTCGTGCTCCATTTTTATGTATTTGGCACAATAAATATCAGCGAAAACCAAAATACAAGAAAAGAAAATTGACTTAAAACCCCTCTCCAAATGATTAGTCAGGGCCTCTTTATATACGTGAGATACGGCAGGGGAGTCGAGATTTATGATCTTGAGTATATGCCATTTGCCTGTTTGTTCTGCTCATGTAGGAATCTATGGTCAGTATGGTAGGAAGCAAGTAAAAAAATGAAATTCAGTTTTTTCTGTCTGGATGATCTTTACCCTGTTTTGTACAGTTGTGAATAACAGCAATGGCAGGTGCACCTGTTACACCGTATTTACCCAGGGTGATGATGTGATAACTGACTGAATACAGTGGAGTACTAGAGAGAAACTCACAAAGTTCCCAGAGACTCATTCACTTACAATGTGGCACCCACGATTGGAATTATGAATGAGAGCAATGAGAAACATGGAAAGGCTCCGCAGACAAGGAGGTGAACTGCACCGATTCGCATGTTGGCGACCCGGGAGGAAATCGATCTGTGTTTTCTCAACTTCTTTAGTAAATTCTCCTCTGAGGAAACAGGACACTGGAGGAGAAGACACTTTGGCATCTGACTGTGCAGAGTAGATTCTTTTATATGTTAATTTAATTCTCAGATTTTCCTTATAAATCTTTTTTTTCTAGGATTCAAAAACTCAGAGCCTCTAGTATGAAGGGCAGAGACATTAAGGCGGGCTTTGCACGTTGCAACATCGGTAACAATGTGTTACCGATGCTGCAGCGATAGTCCCGCCCCCGTCGCACGTTCGATATATAGTGAAAGCTGCCGTAGCGATTATTATCGCTACGGCAGCTTTACACGCACATACCTGCCGTGCGACGTCCCTCTGGCCGGCGACCCGCCTCCTTCCTTAGGGGGCGGGTCGTGCGGCGTCACAGTGACGTCACACGGCAGGCGGCCAATTAAAGTGGAGGGGCGGAGATGAGCAGGATGTAAACATCCCGCCCACCTCCGTCCTTCTCATTGCAGCCGGGAGGCAGGTAAGGTGAAGTTCCTCGCTCCTGCGGCTTCACACACAGCGATGTGTGCGGCCGCAGGAACGAGGAACTACATCGTACCTGTCGCTCCCCCGGCATTATGGAAATGTCGGAGGCTGCAGCGATGATACGATGACGACGATTTTGCGCTCGTTCATCGTATCATCTAGGATTTACACACTACGACATCGCAAGTGACGCCGGATGTGCGTCACTTTCGATTTGACCCCACCGACATCGCACCTGCGATGTCGTAGTGTGCAAAGCCCGCCTAACAGTGAACCACAGACTGCACTGCTGTGTATGAGAGGAGCGCTGCACTGCTGTGTATGAGAGAAGCTATTCTGTCTAAAAACTTAAATATTATTCTTTACAAGCATAATTATTATTATTATTACCACTATACAGCCCTGTCAAAAATTAAGAGACCACTGCAAAATTGTCAGTTTTTCTGATTTTTCTCTTTATAGGTATATTTTTGAATAAAATGTAAATTGTTCTTTTATTCTATAAGCTACTGACAACGTCTCCGAATTTCCAAGCAATAAACTTTGTATTTATTTTCTGAAAATGAGAAATGGTCAAAATAGCAAAAAAAATGCATTGCTTTCAGACACGTCAAATAATGCAAAGAAAACAAGTTCATAATCATTTAGAAATAACAATACTAATAATGTTGTAACTCAGGAAGAGTTCAGAAATCAATATTTTGTGGAATAACCATGATTTTTAGTCACAGCTTTCATGCGTCTTGGCTGCTTTCCACCAGTCTTTCACACTGCTTTTGGGTGACCTTATGCCATTCCTGGTGCACAAATTTAAGCAATTCTTCTTTGTTTGATAGCTTGTGATTATCCATCTTCCTTTTGATTACATTCCAGAGGTTTTCAATGGGGTTCAGCTCTGGAGATTTGGCTGGCCATGACAGGGTTTTAATGTGGTGGTCCTTCATCCACACATTGACTGACCTAGCTGTGTGGCATAGCGCATTGTCATGTTGGAAAAAACAGTCCTCAGAGTTGGGGAACATTGCCTGAGCAGAAGGAAGCAACTGTTTCTTTAGGATAATCTTGTATGCGGCTTGATTCATACGTCCTTCAGATAATTTAATCTTCCCAATTTCTAGAGTAAGGTAATCTATGATGAGCTAATTTTCAGATTTTCCCAACACCTGGTTAAACGGAGACCTGGAGAGGCGTACAAGCCTCAGTGTCTTGCACCCACAGTGAAATTTGGTGGAGGATCGGTGACGATCGGGGATGCTTCAGCAAGGCGGGAATTGAGCAGAAAGGACTTCTGAATCAATCTTTAGTCTCTACAGGAACCGGCTGGGCCAGTAGCAGTTTGTCAGTGTTTTACCTATCTCTTCCGTGTGAGTTGATTACTCAATCATAAATGGGCATTCTTGCCAGCACTGATTCTAGTAATTATTGGTTCATGTATGTGGCCTTTAAAGTGGATCTGTCACCACATTTGACAATACAAAATTTAACTCATTAGTATAGGGAATCAGTCAGTAGTTTTTTACTGTGTAATCTGAGAGCAGCATGATGTAGGGGCAGAAACTTTAATTCCACCAATGTGTTACTAACTGGGCTGTATGTTGTTTCAATAAAATAACTCTTTAATTAGCAGGAGATTATCACCACAGGACTAGTTGTCTGGTGCCATGTAGTCCCTGTTATGTGTAACCGCATCCCACCACTCATTGGCAGATTTCTGTTAATGTACAGTGTACATGTCTCACTTGTGGGTGTGGACCCACCTCGCTACAAGGTCAGGCTTACCTTGGAGGGGCAGGGGCGTGACTAAGCGACTACCTGGTTCTTTGCTAGAGCCTCTGATGGTGAGATTAGGCTTGTACTGCGGGTAGCCGCCAGGTACCACAACAAGGCCCCTAAGCTGTTCCTCAAGTTAGGGGGCCATAAGCTATCCTTATTCTCAGAGATACCCATAATGGTGGGGATGCCTGAGTCTCCTTCCTGGCCCTATTCCTGACCAGTCCTGATCTGTTTCTCCTTCCACCTTCCTCCAGGGAGGGATGGGACAGGAGTGTAATAAAAGTTACAGATATAGACAGACAAGGAAAAAAAAACAAAATTTTGTCACACAGCACGCACTCACAGATGTAAAGACCAAAAGAGATTCAGGAGGAAACACAAGAGAAGGAAGGAAACTACAAAACATCAGGGGTAAACTTCTACAACCGCAACAAGCAAATAGTAGAATTTTCACAAGAGAAACTGGGACTCCACACCTCACCGACTAAGGTAAAAAATATAGCTGGCATGGATAGAAGATTTCATCCAGCTTAAATAGAAGGGGAGCAGATGTGACTGGCCTCCCCAACACATGTGATCAAAGGAAGCCAACAAGCAGACTAGCTGAGATTAAAGGGGTGGTTCACCCATTTTTTTTATTTTCTGTATGAGCTCTACTTACCTTTCTAGGCGTCTTCTCCATTGGCTTCTGTTTCCAGTTCTGGCACTGAGCGGCGCTATCCTGCACGCTCAGTGCCGGTCACATGACCCCCTGGAGCTGTGGCCGCCGGCATCCTCTGACGTCCCGGCATTTCCGGGCTCTCAAACAAGACGGGTACGTCACAGGATGCCGGCGCCACTCAGATTGAGTGACAGGGCTGTGGGCGGTGACTACCGCACGTCACAGCTCAGCATCGAGGGGAGGATCCGGAGGACGTTTGTGTGGAGCCGGCGTCCTGCAGAGAGGCTGAGGCACGGGGCGCCAGTGTGCAGTACAGGGGGAGGGTTCTTCAGCTGAATCCCCCCCTGCACGTAAGTATGTGCTCACACTGTCCACCCGCCCGCTCTGCTGCGATGTCAGGAGAGCGGCCGGTGTCGGGCAGTGTGATCGTGTGCTCCTCCCAGCAGCAAGACACTGACAGGCATGTCACCGCTGTGCTCTGCCATCTGTCCTGCTGCATGGGACCAACTGTCTGCACTCTGTCACCTGCACCACAAGTCACAGAGTGGAGACAGTTGGTGACAGAGCACCTCTGCCCCCCCCCTGTTCTTTCCCCACTCTCTTCTCTCCCCCCACTCTTCTCCCCCTCCCCTCTTCCCCCTCTTCTCTGCCCCCCTCTTATCCCTCTCTCCTCTCCCCTCTCTTTTCCCTCGCTCTCTTCCCCCCTCGCTCTCTTTTCCTCCCCCCTGCGCTCTCTTTTCCTCCCCCCTGCGCACTCTTTTCCTCCCCCCTGCGCACTCTTTTCCTCCCCCCTGCGCTCTCTTTTCCTCCCCCCTGCGCTCTCTTTTCCTCCCCCCTCGCTCTCTTTTCCTCCCCCCGCGCTCTCTTTTCCTCCCCCCTCGCTCTCTTTTCCTCCCCCCTGCGCTCTCTTTTCCTCCCCCCTGCGCTCTCTTTTCCTCCCCCCTGCGCTCTCTTTTCCTCCCCCTGCGCTCTCTTTTCCTCCCCCCTGCGCTCTCTTTTCCTCCCCCCTGCGCTCTCTTTTCCTCCCCCTGCGCTCTCTTTTCCTCCCCCCGCGCTCTCTTTTCCTCCCCCCTGCGCTCTCTTTTCCTCCCCCCTGCGCTCTCTTTTCCTCCCCCCTGCGCTCTCTTTTCCTCCCCCCTGCGCTCTCTTTTCCTCCCCCCTGCGCTCTCTTTTCCTCCCCCCTCGCTCTCTTTTCTTCCTCCCGCGCTCTCTTTTCCTCCCCCCTCGCTTTCTTTTCCTCCCCCCCTCGCTTTCTTTTCCTCCCCCCCTCGCTTTCTTTTCCTCCCCCCTCGCTCTCTTTTCCTCACCCCTCGCTCTCTTTTCCTCCCCCCTGCGCTCTCTTTTCCTCCCCCCCTCGCTTTCTTTTCCTCCCCCCCTCGCTTTCTTTTCCTCCCCCCTCGCTCTCTTTTCCTCCCCCCTCGCTTTCTTTTCCTCCCCCCCTCGCTTTCTTTTCCTCCCCCCTCGCTCTCTTTTCCTCCCCCCTCGCTCTCTTTTCCTCCCCCCTGCGCTCTCTTTTCCTCCCCCCTGCGCTCTCTTTTCCTCCCCCCTGCGCTCTCTTTTCCTCCCCCCTGCGCTCTCTTTTCCTCCCCCCTCGCTCTCTTTTCTTCCTCCCGCGCTCTCTTTTCCTCCCCCCTCGCTCTCTTTTCCTCCCCCCTCGCTCTCTTTTCTTCCTCCCGCGCTCTCTTTTCCTCCCCCCTCGCTCTCTTTTCCTCCCCCCTCGCTTTCTTTTCCTCCCCCCTCGCTCTCTTTTCCTCCCCCCTCGCTCTCTTTTCCTCCCCCCTCGCTCTCTTTTCCTCCCCCCTCGCTCTCTTCTCCCCCCTCGCTCTCTTCTCCCCCCCCTCACTCTGTTCTCCCCCCCGCTCGCTCTCTTTCCCCCCCCGCTCGCTCTCTTTTCCTCCCCCCCCGCTTGCTTTCTTTTCCTCCCCCCCCTCGCTCGCTCTCTTTTCCCTCGCTCTCTCCTGGCATGGTCAGTACAGAAATCTCTCCATCGTGGAGGGGTGAGAGGGAGTAATAAACATGGATTCCCTACTGTGTCTGTGTATTTATTTCTAATAAAGTATTTTTCTCTGTGTGGTCTTTTTTTTTTAAACCCTTTATTGGAGATTCTTAATGGCCAGGTCAACCTTGGCCTGACATTTAGAATCTCGGGCTTTATACCAGCGGGTAAAACATAGCTGGTATTAACCCCTTATTACCCAGCGTGCCACCTGCCACCAGAAGAGTTGGATACAGCGCCAGAAGATGGCGCTTCTATAAAAGCGCCATTTTCTGGGGCGGCTGTGGACTGCAATTCGCAGCGAGGGGCCCAGAAAGTTTGGGCACCCTTCACTGCGGATTCCAATCCCCAGCTGCCTAGTTGTACCTGGCTGGACTCAAAAATTCGGCGAAGCCCATGTCATTTTTTTTTTTAATTATTTCATGAAATTCATGAAATAAAAAAAAAAAAAAAGGGCTTCTCTATATTTTTGGTTCCCAGCCGGGTACAACTAGGCAGCTGGGGGTTGGGGGCAGCCCGTAGCTGCCTGCTGTACCTGGCTAGCATACAAAAATATGGCGAAGCCCACGTCATTTTCTTAAAAACGTTTTCAGGGAAAAACCTTTATAAAAAAAAAAAATGCTTCCCTGCATTTCTATTGCCAGTGAAAGTAACACCAAGCAGCGGGGGCTAGCAGCCAGTAGCTGCTTTGGTATTATATACGGATAAGGCTGCACATCAAACTTAGATAATAGTATAATGCCTCAAGCATATGGACAAATATTGGAATATACAATGAAAAATGCTACTTGCTAATTTGAACATGTGAATAATGAATTGCATACCTGCCATGAATATTAGGAAAAAGGAGATATTTAGCAATCGCATTGATCAATGTAACTGAGCCCCAAGGCCTCGTCAAGGCATATCTCTATATTGGGGTCCCTAGCTCTGTGACCCTAACTGTGTGTCATCTCATTGCAATTAAAAACTGCTATGGGTGGAGAGGGGTAACTAAGGACTTTCTTATATAGGAGATGGAAAAAACATGGCCGAAAGGGGCGGAGCTGTGTTCACATTCAGAAAAAAACTACATATAACTGAATAGGATAACTGAAGTGAGCACTAATATATATATTATGAGTGCAAGCCAAAAATTACATACTATATACGGATAAGGCTGCACATCAAACTTAGATAATAGTATAATGCCTCAAGCATATGGACAAATATTGGAATATACAATGAAAAATGCTACTTGCTAATTTGAACATGTGAATAATGAATTGCATACCTGCCATGAATATTAGGAAAAAGGAGATATTTAGCAATCGCATTGATCAATGTAACTGAGCCCCAAGGCCTCGTCAAGGCATATCTCTATATTGGGGTCCCTAGCTCTGTGACCCTAACTGTGTGTCATCTCATTGCAATTAAAAACTGCTATGGGTGGAGAGGGGTAACTAAGGACTTTCTTATATAGGAGATGGAAAAAACATGGCCGAAAGGGGCGGAGCTGTGTTCACATTCAGAAAAAAACTACATATAACTGAATAGGATAACTGAAGTGAGCACTAATATATATATTATGAGTGCAAGCCAAAAATTACATACTATATACGGATAAGGCTGCACATCAAACTTAGATAATAGTATAATGCCTCAAGCATATGGACAAATATTGGAATATACAATGAAAAATGCTACTTGCTAATTTGAACATGTGAATAATGAATAGTGCTCACTTCAGTTATCCTATTCAGTTATATGTAGTTTTTTTCTGAATGTGAACACAGCTCCGCCCCTTTCGGCCATGTTTTTTCCATCTCCTATATAAGAAAGTCCTTAGTTACCCCTCTCCACCCATAGCAGTTTTTAATTGCAATGAGATGACACACAGTTAGGGTCACAGAGCTAGGGACCCCAATATAGAGATATGCCTTGACGAGGCCTTGGGGCTCAGTTACATTGATCAATGCGATTGCTAAATATCTCCTTTTTCCTAATATTCATGGCAGGTATGCAATTCATTATTCACATGTTCAAATTAGCAAGTAGCATTTTTCATTGTATATTCCAATATTTGTCCATATGCTTGAGGCATTATACTATTATCTAAGTTTGATGTGCAGCCTTATCCGTATATAGTATGTAATTTTTGGCTTGCACTCATAATATATATATTAGTGCTCACTTCAGTTATCCTATTCAGTTATAAGTAGCTGCTTTGGTTACCCTTAGCAACAGAAAATGCAGCGGGAGCCCACAAACAATGTGATTTTTTTTTTTTATTTTTAATGATTTTTTTAAAAAAAAAAACGGCATGGGCTTCGCCCATCGAGCACCAGAGCATTTTACTGCTCAATTCATCCCAAGTAATCAGATGACTCCAGTGTCGGCCGATTACTTGTTCTGTGTCCCCCTGCATCCATCGCAGCGTGTACGGGCTGTGAGGTCAGCGGAGTGGAGACAGTGACATGCTCTGCTCTGACACATAGTGTGCTGCATGTCACTATCTTTCTCCACTCTGGCACTTGTTGTGCAGGTGACCGGATGCTACATGTCACTAACTGTCTCCATTATGGGACTTGTTGTGCAGGTGAGAGTGTATACAGTTGGTACTATGCAGCAGAAATCACAGAGTGGGGCAGTTAGTGACATGTATCATCCGGTCACCTGCACAACAAGTCCCAGAGTGGATACAGTGACATGCAGCACACTATGTGTCAGAGCAGAGCATGTCACCAACTTGCTCTGCTCTGTCACCTGCGGTGCTGCATGTCACGTTTTTGCCGCGATTTGGTGCCTTTTTTGCTGCGTTTTTGCTCACTGCGTTTTTAATCAGTGCACAATGCCATTAAAGATTGTTGATGAAAAAAATAAAAAAGGTCTGATGTCATTTCCTTATTCAAAATGTTCATTGTATGCAGGAGAGCAGACAGCAGCTGCAGAACTACAAGGCTCAGCATCCTCCATCCAGGACTGTATGCAGTTTTTTAGCCAAAAAGAAAAAAAAAATGACGTGGGCTTCGCCATATTTTTGTATGCTAGCCGGGTACAGCAGGCAGGTACGGGCTGCCCCCAACCCCCAGCTGCCTAGTTGTACCCGGCTGGGAACCAAAAATATAGAGAAGCCCTTTTTTTTTTAATTATTTCATGAATTTCATGAAATAATTTTAAAAAAAAAATGACGTGAGCTTCGCCTAATTTTGGTGTCCAGCCGGGTACAACTAGGCAGCTGGGGATTGGAATCCACAGTGAAGGGTGCCCATGCTTTCTGGGCACCCCCACTGCGAATTGCAGTCCGCAGCCACCCCAGAAAATGGCGCTTTCATAGAAGCGCCATCTTCTGGCGCTGTATCCAACTCTTCCAGCTGCCCTGATGCCGGGTGGCTAGCCGGGTAATAATGGAGTTTGGGCTAGCTGTATATTATCAGCTAGCCCTAAGCCCGAAATTCATGGTGTAACGCCAATATTAGACATGGCCACCATGAATTTCTAGTAATGATAAAAAAAAAAAAAACACAACACACAGAAAAATATTTTTATTAGAAATAAAACACAACACAATTAGTGACTCCATCTTTATTGAAATAAACCCCCCTCCGCAGTAATCCTGGGTTAGGGTCCCGCGCCGTCCAATCCGGATCCAATATCATCTGATCGGTTTGCTGGAAGGCAGAGCGATCAGATGATGTGTCAGGTTAAAGGATGTGAATCACATCATACATCAGCTGATTGTATAAAAGCCGATTATACAATCAGCTGCTGCATCAGTAGAAAAAAAATAAATAAATAAATACTCACGTCTGTGCTGATTACCGGCAGCTCCTGGAGCGGAGTCTGATCCTGGCCCATCACTGCAGGAGCTGCCGGTAGTCAGCTGATGAAGTCCCCTGACGGCAGGATCAGCTGATAGCCGGCCGGGCGCGAAAAAGCCGGCGAGACTACGATCAGCTGATGCGTCAGGTGACTGCATCAGGTGATCCACCGCCAGGTCCTGCAAGCTTCGTGCGTGCCCCGGGGAGACTGCACACAGCCGGAGCGGCGGTACCGAGACAGGGGCTGGAAGCAGGCATGGTACCGGGACCCTGCAGACAGGTGAGTATGACATAGACACACACATACACACTCACTCACACACTGTATATACGCGCACACATACACATACACTGTATATACACACACACGCTGTATATACACACACACACACTGTATATACGCACACACACACTGTATATACGCACACACACTGTATATACGCACACACACTGTATATACACACACACACACACTGTATATTCACGCGCACACACACTTTCTTCCCCTGGCTGTGTAGAGCTGCTGCTGTCTCTGTGTAATTGATCTCAGTGCACATCCACTGGGAAGAGGCAGGGAGGAGGGTTTGGGTGGGAGCAGAGTGGGTGTATTAGACACAATGGGTGTGTTAGATAAGCCAGACACCGCCCTAGAGCCACAAAGAATTCTGGGACTTGTAGGAACTGAACACAGGAAGTCAGAGGAGAGATTAACCCCATCAGAGCTGGAGCCAGCAATGAGCATGTGCTGCTAGTGCACAATGAAAGGTAATTTTGCTGAAAAAACATAATAGATGTGTTGAGGGGCACATATTAGCAAGATTTATCAGAAAAAAAAAAATCAGTTTTGGTAACTGGACAACTTCTTTAACTTCCGCTAGCCTGCCTATGAATCAGCACAAAGCAGGTTGACGCCCGAGTCTGCCTGTGTTGATCCCAGACACCATAGAATCCATTAGTTTTAGTGTCAGAATCAGCAATGTGAACAGAGCTCGATGCCACCATGACAGTCGGCGACATTTGTTCAAAACTCCATGTGACAGGCAGACTCCGTTACTGCATCAGGTGACTCCAAGGATCAGGAACAGTATCAGGCAGGACAGGACCAGGATCACAGGCAGAGCAGAGATGGTAGTGGTTCAGACAGGACAGCTGTTCCAGGTAGGACAGATTCAGGCTCACTGGGACCTGACAAAGAACTTGTAGGTTCAAGACACACTAGATACTGAAGTTGCTCAGGCACCTCCTTATATGGAAGGGTGCCTTAAATACCTAGTACGTCGCAGCTATAGGCTGGGGACACTTGGAGTGCGCCCTACTCTTTTAAAAAGCGGGGAGCATGCCTGTGCCATAGGCGCATTGCCAGGAGACCTGCGCGATGTGTGCAGGCACTGGGAGCCACGGCGGGTACCGAAGCAGAAAACATAGCTGGGAGGCTGGGGCAGTGAAGACGTCAACATCCCTGCCGGGTGAAGGGAGTGGGACAGTGCAGCAATGCCAGTGTTAAAGTACAAGGAAACTTGCCAAACTCCGCAGGGTTATACAAAGCTCAGCATTCAGAGAGCTGCTACATCTACTTCAGAGAAAACAGGGATTGTATCAAAACTGCCCCAAGCAGACCAGTAAGTGATACATTGCTGGAATCAGAGTCTCCATCCCTTTGAAATGCTTCTCTCAGTAAAAAAAATCTGGTGATAGATTGCCTTTAAATAGATATCTTAGATCTGAAGAGACTGGTGAAGTTACTTTGAAAATCCACAACAGAATAGCTGCATAATTCTGGTGTTTAAATGGGAACTCACAAAATGCTCTTTGTAATATTAGTAGAAGAAAAAAGGAAAAAACAATGTTACAGCTCATTAGATATGGATTTTTCAATGTAATTACACCAAATGTGCTGTACTACGATCTATTTAATAACGTGAACAAGTTTTATCATAAATCTAGCAACAGGTCCACTTTAAGACTCCCCAGGAAGATAAATATCTTATTGTCTGTTAGTAAAATCAGCCATTGCCAGGACATTGCCACAGGAAAATTAGTGTAAAAGCCGAATCAATGACAAGGAGCCAGGGCGGCTGCTATAAGACATTTCCAAACAGCAAGAGCAATGATCAGAAAAGCCAGCACTACTGAGTTCAGCTGTTCCTTTGTTAAAATAATAGTTCAGCTCCTCCAGCATTTATCTGTCTCATTATGGAAAGAGGAAGTGCCACCATCGACTCCAATGTTATTGATTTACTACGTGATCATTTGTGCAGCTTGTATGAATCATTTTGGAAAGTTCTGTTTTTTCCTATTCCTGGACATAACACCTGCTATAGCAGCGCGCCTTATGGTGAGAGGTCTAAGGCTATGTGCGCACGTTGCGTACTAGCCCTGCAGAAATTTCTGCAGCGATCTGAAGAGCACATGTGCGCTTTAGATCGCTGCAGAAATGTCCGTAGTGAGCGCCGATTCCATGCGCTCTGCCTGCAGCTCCTGCCATAGACAGAGCAGGAGCTGCCGGCAAAGCGCAGGAAAGAAGTGACATGTCACTTCTATTTGCGCAGCGCTTCGGCAGTAGCCGAAGCGCTGCGCTCTGAGACGCCACGTGCGCACGGCCCCTGCACAATCTCCATAGACTGTGCAGGGGACGCAGGACGCATGCAGTTACGCTGCGCTGCAAAGCGCAGCGTAACTGCATGAATTTACGCAACGTGCGCACATAGCCTAAGGCTGTGTCCGCACTTTCCGTTTCCACCTGCTTTTCAGGTGCTTTTTAGGGTCCGTTTTGAACTGCAGCGTTTTCATGCCAAAAGGCATGCGTTTTGATTTTTCCAGCAAAGTCTATGGAAAATGTGAATTTCTTGTCCGCACTTTGCGTTTCCAAACGCAGCGTTTAATTTGCATAATTTTGTGCAAAAACCATGCGTTCAAAGAAGCAGCATGTCAATTGTTTTTCCCATTTTGGCTGTGTCCTACACCCAATGAAATCAATGAGTTGTAGTAAATCGCTGCCAAAATGTGAAGCAGTGCGCTTGCATTGCATTATTATTGCGATCCACATGTTTTTATTTAACATAACAAAGGCAGTTCTTTGGTCTTTCTCTCTCTGTCGGTCGGTCTGTCTGTCGGTCGGTCTCTATGTCTCTATCTCTTTCTCTGTCCATGTCTGTCTCTCCCTCCCACCCCTTCTCTCATACTTACCGATCCACGATCACCGGCGCGGCGCTGCACGGCGTTCACACTACGGTGGCTTCTTCTCTTTTGAAACTGCCGGCCGCTCATTAATCCATCACGTATTCCCTGCTTCCCCCGCCCACCTGGCGCCTATGATTGGTTGCAGTCTGACACGCCCCCACGCTGAGTGACAGCTGTCTCACTGCAACCAATCAGCCGCCAGTGGGCGTGTCTATATCGAGCAGTAAAATAAATAAATAAATGGAAAAAAATCGACGTGCGGTCCCCCCCCATTTGGATACCAGCCAGGGTAAAGCCACACGGCTGAAGGCTGGTATTCTCAGGATGGGGAGCTCCACGTTATGGGGAGCTCCCCAGCCTAACAATATCAGCCAGCAGCCGCCCGGAATTGCCGCATCCATTAGATGGGACAGTCCCGGGACTTTACCGGCTCATTCCGAATTGCCCTGGTGCGGTGGCAAACGGGGTAATAAGGAGTTAATGGCAGTAGCCCATAGCTGCCACTAGGTCCTAGGTTAATCATGGCAGGCGTCTCCCCGAGATACCTTCCATGATGAACCTGTAAGTTAAAGTAAATAAACACACACATCCAAAAAATCCTTTATTTGTAATGAAAGACAAAAAAACACCCTCTTTCACCTCTTTATTAATCCCTCAAAAACACCTCCAGGTCCGACGTAATCCACGCAAGGTCCCACGACACTTCCAGCTCTGCTATATCGGAAGCTGACAGGAGCGGCAGTAGAACACCGCTGCTCCTGTGAGCTCCATGCAGCAACTGAAGTGAATCGCGTGATCAGCTGTGCTGTCACTGAGGTTACTCGCGGCCACCGCTCTCCGGTGGAGGACTGCAGCTGTGGCCGCGAGTAACTTGAGTGACAGCACAGCTGATCGCGTGGATCACTGCAGTCACTCAGGGGATATGCGATCACAGGTGAGTCCTTCACGTGTGACCGCAAATCAAGCCGCGGCACACGCACAGAGCCGTGCGATCACAATGAAGTCGGGTGAAGTTCATCAGAGTTTATTCTGATCGCGCGGCACTGTCCCGCAGCCAGCCATGACAGTGACAGTGCGGTCCCACTCGGCTCTGCTGCAAGTCTATGGGTATGCTGCAGAGCCGAGTGGGTGTGTACTGAGAAAAATGTGCATTCTGGATGCTTTTCCCTCTCTGTCTATTGCAGAGCAAGCATCCAGAACGCATGAATTCTCTCCAGGAATGTCCGCACTTTGCGTTCTGCCGAATGCGTCTCAGAACGCAGCTTTTTCGGCTGCGTTCTGAGACGCATGCGCAGTGACTTACACGCTGCGGAATTGAACTGCAAAGTGCGCACATAGCCTTACAGAATTGTGCCATCTAAGGGCATGTGCGCACATTGTGTTTTTTTCATGCATTTCTGCAGCGTTTTGAACTGCAGCGTTTCAATGCCAAAAAGCTGCAGACTCTTAGATCCACACCTGAATGCAGCCTTCACCGCTGTGTAGGAGTTAAGTTTGTCTGTGGGCGGAGCTAGCACGCACCGTGCACTGCCCTGCCGTCCCACAGATGAAGGTAGATGATAGAATGTATGGGCTTCGTCCAGGTATGACTTAATTTGTCATGAAGCTGGTCAAGCCCATTACCTGGAAGGAGCCCATACATTCTAGGCTCAACGCACAGAGAAAGAAAGGAGCCGCCTAGCTGTATGTCCTGTCACCCCCAGTGCTGTATACCCAGCAGAACTGCCTATAATATCCCCCCCACCGCAGTTCTATATACCCCCAGAACTGTCTATAACCCCCCAGTGCTGTATACCCTGCAGAACTGCCTATAATATCCCCCCCACCGCAGTTCTATATACCCCCAGAACTGTCTATAACCCCCCAGTGCTGTATACCCTGCAGAACTGCCTATAATATCCCCCCACCCCAGTGCTATATACCCCTAGAACTGTCTATAACCCCCCAGTGCTGTATACCCCGCAGAACTGCCTATAATATCCCCCCCACCGCAGTGCTATATGCCCCCAGAACTGTCTATAACCCCCCAGTGCTGTATACCCTGCAGAACTGCCTATAATATCCCCCACCCCAGTGCTATATACCCCTAGAATTGTCTATAACCCCCCCAGTGCTGTATACCCCACAGAACTGTCTGTCTTCTGATCCCAGTGCTGTATACCCCCCAGAACTGTCTGTCCCCTGATCCCAGTGCTGTATAGCACCCCAGAACTGTTTGTATCCTGACCCCAGGGCTACATACCCCCAGAACTGTCTGTCTCCTGACCCCAGTGCTGTATACCCCCCCCCCAGAACTGTCTGTCCCCTGATCCCAGTGCTGTATAGCACCCCAGAACTGTCTGTCCCCTGACCCCAGTGCTGTATATCCCCCATAACTGTCTGTCCCCTGACCCCAGTGCTGAATAGCACCCCAGAACTGTCTGTTCCCCCCACCCCAGTGCTGTATACCCCAGTGCTGTTTGTCCCCCACTCCAGTGCTGTATACCCTCAGAGCTGTTTGTCCTCCACCCCAGTGCTGTACACCTCCCAAAGGTGTTTATCCCCCACTCCAGTGCTGTATACCCTCAGAGCTGTTTGTCCTCCACTCCAGTGCTGTATACCTCCCAGAGCTGTTTGTCTCCAACCCCAGTGCTGTATGTTGCCCACTCCAGTGCAGTATACCACCTAAGAGCTGTATACCCCCAGAGTTGTATCTCTCTCCAACCCAGTGCTGTATACCCCCAGAGTTGTTTGTCCCCCCACTCCAGTGCTATATAACCCCCAGAGCTATAAACCTCCTAAGATCTGAATGCCCCCCTCTAGAGCTGTATGCCCCCTCTGGAGCGGTATGTCCCCCCCATTGCTGTATGTCACCAGCCTCCCCTGTGATGTATATACAGCAGTGTCAGTGTGCTCTGTGTGTGGCTATGTCTTTTAGTCATGGCCACCAATCAGCGCGGCACAGCAACATGCCCAGCTGGAGCTGGATGGGAGACAAGCGGAAGAGGTGAGTGAGGCTGCTGCTGGCTTCCCCATATTAATAATATCTGTAATGTGTCTGTATGCATGTATGATGTGTGTCTGTGTATGTCAGTGTATATGACTGTGTATAGATTTATCTCTGTTTATATGTATTTTTGTGAATTTGTCTTTAAATATGTATATGTATGTATGCTTGTATGTGTACATATATGTGTATGTGCATATCTATGTGAGGATGGGGCCCATTGAGACTCTTTCACCCAGGGCCCACAAAAACCTGGAGCTGGCCCTGCCTGCAGCTGCATTTTGCCGCCCCCGTAGTGGGAGACGATTATTCTCTGAGTCTGCCTGTCAAGAAAAGGGGATAGCATTAGAGGATAGTGTGAAGCCATAGCAAGGAGGGGGAGTGTGATGAGGTGCACAGTACAAAAAACTGGGCAGTATAAGGGGACATAGTGTAGAGGACAGTGTGAAGAGACAGTATGGAAAGTAGAGGGCACTGTGGAGGGCATGTACCATAAGAGGGACTGTGTGTGCGGCATGTTTTGTGCAAAGAATACAGTGAGGGCCCATTATTTATTCAGGGGCACAGCGTAAGGCAATATTTTTATATGGCAGTATTATAATCATTCTGCTATTTTTAATGGTATCATGCCAGGATGTTCTGCAGAAGAGTAAAGAAGATAGAAGTCTGCAGAGACGAGCTGTGGATGTGAAAAGTCATCATTGCGTCTGGACAAGATGACTCTGTACAGAGACAACATCATCTATAAGGTACCTGAATGTAAATGTTTATTTGTGATACTGACTAATTCTCATCATTAGGCCTCAGTCCCACTTGCGCATTGCTTCCCATGCAAGATCATCAGATGCAATATGCTAATGACCATCGACTCTGCTGCGAGCGTGAGCCGAGTGTCATGCGACTGTGATCCAATCTTGTGATCGGATCACAGCTGCGGACAAGACGAAGGGAGGGAGTAATTTCCCCCTTCTCCACGGCCTCTCTGCGTACATTGTACTGCACTCTGATTACATCCAAGTGCAGTGCGATGTTTCACACGCTCCCGTAGACTTGTATGGGTGTGTGAGCTGAGAATCTCTGACACTCACAGCATGCTGCAATTCTTTTCTCATGCCAATATATCATGCAAAATCAATTGCAGATGGACACTCGATGTTTTGTCAGATTGTACTCGTCCGTGCAAAACGCAAGTTGAACTGAGGCCTTACAATAGTTCCTGTATGGTCCACAGTCTGATGATTACTGTTAACTCCCAAGTATCTACTTACCAATGTTAAAAGGAACCTGTCACCAGGTTTTTGTGCCCCCATCTGAGAGCAGCATAATGTCGAGACAGAGACCCTGATTCCAGCGATGTGTCACTTACTGGGTTGTTTGCTGTCATTTTGATAAAATCAATTTTTTCTCTGCTGCAGATCTAGCACAGAGCTGATGAATATGCATATGATGAATATACAGAGCTGATGAAAATGCTGATCTACCTGGCAGCATGCCAAGCAGTCCTGTCATGATAATCTACTGCTGATTAAACATTGATTTTTATCAAAACTACACTAAGCAGCATAGTAAGTAAGTGACACACTGCTAGAATCAGGATCGCTACCCCCACATTATGCTGCTCTCAGATAAGGTGTTAAAATCCTGGTGACAGATTGCCTTTAAGGATGTATTGGAAGTTGTAGATTCCTGCAATAGAAATGTCTATGTGTCTGACCTGACATTACAATTGATGTACCATGCTTGTGGTTCTGATGATGTATTTCTTTACTGAAGAGAGTTTTGATGCTGTTTCTGAACTGGTGGGGTTATATTGATGTATTTCTGTACTGGTGGTGGTTGTGATAATTTTCTGTACTGCTGGTGGTTGTGATGCCGTGTTTCTGTATTGATGAGGGTTCTAATTATGTAATGCTGTACCTCTGGTGCTGTTACTAGTTCTGATCCTGTAGACAAGTAGAAATACATAAATTGTGAGATTGGACAACCCCTTTACTTAGAATTAGGCTATCCTGCTTAATTTTATAAGTAAAGTCTTGTCCAGGTTTGAGATTAAAGTTTCTAGTCTCTCTAGGTGATTGCAGGCTTCTGAATTCTCACAGCTTGCACTGCACATTTTTAGGATTCTCCGGTGACATTGGCGGGAGTGGACGGTCATGTGAGCGCAAGTATGAGATTTTTATATTTCTGGCCACATTCTGATTTCACGTGTCCGACCTTACTCAATTCATTTTTATTGAGCGAGGCCATACATGTCTAGTTGGCACGTGACCACATGAATGTAAATCGCATACTTGCGGTTTCGTGACCTCCCACTCTCACCGCCAGCACCAGAGAATCCTGACAGTGTGCAGTGTGAGAATCCAGAAGTCTGCAGTCACAGAGTGACACACAGTGACTGCAGATTTTTATCTCAAACCTGGAGAAGCCCTTTACTTAAAAAAATTAAACAGTTTAACCCAATCCAAGCAGCATGTAATATACTCCCTGTCAGGATTCAGCTCTGCTTTTGGTTCTAGTAGTCATCATATGGCCCCTCCACTCATATATGATTTTCATACTTGCATGAGACAATTAGCTTTTCTTCCTAAGTTTCTCTTTGAACATCGAGTGAATTATTAAGAGCAGCTCGTCATCATGTGACTGTAAGTGTGCAAATCAAATATGAATAATTGGTCACATGGGGGGGGTGCCAAACTAAATTCTTGCCTTGGGTGCTGGAAAGCGAAGATAAACCTCTGCTGGGGCCCAGCTCTACCTGTGGAGAACTATACCAACTAAGCTGCGTCACCACCTGCCCCAGAGGCCCCATCCCGCAGCGGCAGCACCTATCTTGCTGCATACCACAGGTGGTGTCACAAACTATTATCTCCCTTTTAAGTGACACCACTGAGGTCACGGAATCGGGCCTTGCCACCACCGCAGCGTCCAAGAAACAGAACCGCGGCTCGGTAACGAGTGACCCACGGCCCCGGTGCGGGCGTGTCACTTTAGCATATTAGCATATTATAAAGAATCTTTAGACATACTTTTTCTAGAGATCTCTTTATCTATGCTAGTGTGGCGCCCTGGACTAGCCAGGTCGTCATAGGTACTACAACACACACCCCCACCCTGAGACAGGCACATCAGCCAGACATAAAATCCTTGTTGCCTCCCTCTAGGGGCTGATGTCCACACCAGGTGGGGTGGAGCCAGGTGGTTGGCCCCACCCACTGAGGAGTACATAGTCGTGGAGGCGGGAAAGGAAGTCAGATCAGTGAGTGAGGAGTAGAGTTCAGTTAGGGAAGTGGTAGGAGAGGAGCAAACTGACCGTGTCCGGGTGTGTGGCCCGCGCACTAAGAGAAAGGTTGGCAGACGGTGGTGGCCGTCTGCAGGAGAGGCAGATCAACGCGGAACCGTAGGACCGGGGACGGGCGGTGGCCCGCCGGTACCGAACCGGGGAGCAAAGTGAAGCCAGAACACACAGGCAGGGCCTACGGACCCCGACCAGGCTTGGAGTCGCCATTAGAGGTCAAATCCGTCAGTGACCGGAACCCCAGGGGTTTCCTAACAGCCAAGACCCGATTGAAGGCAACCGTCTGACTAGAAAAAGGAAATACAGCTACCGCCACAGCTAGAGTTCCAAGGGCCAGAGCCTGCGGGCAAAAGGACTCTTCCGGCACATACACACGCTGGGGAGCGGGTTACCGGTGGGAATCCATCGGGACCGAACATACACAAAGGTGCAGGGAAAGGCAGCCACCACTAACCGTCCAGGAGAAGCCACAGCAGCCGGCTGCGGGACCCGTCCATCCAGTCGTTTGGTTTACCAGAGACTTTGCGTACCTTTGTGGCTGAGTGAATACTACCGTGCCGTCTGGCACCGCGCTGCACAGGCCAAGCGACCCTGCACCCATCCAACCCTGCCTCCCTGTCATCTCACCGGGCCCCGGGACCACCAACCCCTACCCACGGAGGGGGAAAACAACATCCCAGCTGCTCCCTGCCATCGCTCCCGGGATCCCCGTCACCAGCAGCGGTGGTGCCCAATCTCACCACAACCCGTGGGTGGCGTCACGGACCAAATCCCCAAACCAAACTACCCCCTTTCACTCACGGGCGAGGAGCGCCGCTCGAGTCCCCGGATCCGGCCCACCGCTCGAGCCACCGAGCAGCCATTGCATCAGCGCCGGACCCAAGCATTAGCGAGCGCCGCGCAGCGGCGTCCTTCCCCGCCCGCGACCCTAGTGTATACAGGGACAGTTAGGCAGGGATTAGCAATATACACCCAGAACTGCTTGTGGCTCTGGGGGCATATTGCACTTCACATTTTCACTTTAACCCTTGCTGCACTAAAAGAAAGCAAATATGTTTAATATCCAGAGTCTCACAAGGCAATGTAAGACAAAGGGTGGCTTTGCACACTACGACATCGCAGGTGCGATCTCGGTGGGGTCAAATCGAAAGTGACGCACATCCGGCGTCACTTGCGATGTCGTAGTGTGTAAATCCTAGATGATACGATGAACGAGCGCAAAAGCGTCGTTATCATATCATCGGTGCAGGCTCCGACATTTCCATAATGCCGGTGCAGCGACAAGGTACGATGTTGTTCCTTGTTCCTGCGGCAGCACACATCGCTGTGTATGAAGCCGCAGGAACGAGGAACATCTCCTTACCTGCTGCCGGCCACAATGCGGAAGGAAGGAGGTGGGCGGGATGTTTACATCCTGCTCATCTCCGCCCCTCCGCCGCTATTGGCCGCCTGCCGTGTGACATCGCTATGACGTCGCACGACCCGCCCCCTTAGGAAGGAGGCGGGTCACCCGGCCAGAGTGACGGTCGCAGGGCAGGTGAGTGCATGTGAAGCTGGCGTAGCGATAATTTTCGCTACGCCAGCTATCACAAGATATCGTACCTGCGACGGGGGCGGGGACTATCGCGTGCGACATCGCAGCATCGGCTTGCGATGTCGCAACGTGCAAAGCCCGCCTTAGATCCCAAACCTGTAACACGTCTCACAAGGACTGGAGATTCTTGTAACAAGGATAAATATTCTCTTGCTGAAGAAATGCTGATGGTATTGAAACCACAACACGCAGGTTAATAAATGGCACATATCAAGCTCTAGGACCCTATATTGTGTTGTTGCTTTCAAGTTAAGTAGCAAAAACCTGGATCTGTTGCATATAATGGCACAACGGATGCAACAGATAGTACAAAACAACGGAATCTGCTTTTTTCTTTTTTCTTTACAGTTTTACCGGTGGTAGACTATTGTCAACTATCAGCTGATCACCCGGCTGCCGGGTGATCAGCTGATCGCTCACAGCAGCCGGCCGCCGGGTGATCAGCTGATCGCTCACAAGAGCCGGCCGCCGGTTGATCAGCTGATCGTTCGGCCGCCGAGAATGTGTGCGGGGGGCGGAGTGTGGGGGGGCGGAGTGTGGGGTGGGTGGAGCCGAGCGGGGCCATGGCGCTGAGGACATCAGTGCCGAGGGAATGCGTGGCTGGGGACAGGTGCGTGTGTGTGTGTGTGTGCGTGCGCGTGTGTGCGTCTGTGCGTGTGTCTGTGTGTGTGCGTGTGTACACGTGGAGTGTGGGAGGGGGTGGAGCCGAGCGTGGAAGTGTCAGGCTCCCTGCACACGTAGCCAGGGTAAATATCGGATAACTAAGCAAAGCGCTTTGCTTAGTAACCCGATGTGTACCCTGGTTACGTGTGCAGGGAGCCAGAGAGAGCATGTGCAGCGAAATCCTTAGGATTCCGCTGCTCAAAAAACATTACATGCTGCGTTCTTTCCGCCCGATGGAAGCAATGCAGTGTCGGCCAGCGGAAGCAACGCAGGTTTATCAGTCGCAGTCCGTCGTCCATACAAGTCTATGGGAAGCAGCGGAATCCGTTAACAGATTCCGCTGTTTTCCAAAACGGCGGATTGCGACTGAAGGAAAACAACGCAAGTGTGAAACTAGCCTGACTCTCAACAATCTGATATTAATGACCCTTTACCACTATGCATTTACTCTTCAGTGAGAATCTATGTGTATATCTAGTACATTCTTAACATTTGTAACATTTGATTGATGCAATTCACTGTTTTCTATGAATTAGCACATTAATCCTTTTCCTCCCTTGAAATATTATGTGCAAGGAATGTGAACTCTGAGTAGGGAGTCGCCTGGGATAATGGTGGAGGGATTACCAAGCTGTTAATCGCTGGGACTAATTGATTTCCTATATTTTGTGTATTTAGTGTTTTCCCAGCAATATGTATTTCCATGGCTTGTCTTGTTTTTATCTTTTTATTGTCTTTATTATATATATGATTTTGTGTAAAGCTGTGCTGTGCCTCTTTAACCTTGCTCGCTGGCCTTCACATATAATACATATTTAATGCAGCACAGAATATTACATGTAACGGAGGAATCAGAGCGTGAGCTCCAGAATACAGATGCAACAATAAAGGAGGGACCGGTCTCCTGCCGGGACTAGAAGCCGTGAGTCTTTATATAATCGTATATATAGAGACATTCATCTAAATGACTACTCATGGAGTCAGGAGACGTTACCGGAAAGGAGGCAAATAATCATCACCATGGAACTATGATACAGCGAGTGAATGGGTTACAAAATGTCATAGGTGCAGTCATTATATGTTACCCAGGTGCAAAGTAGTAGGGTGTGGAATAACAGGAGTTGTACCTGGGTCCTGAAGGAAGCCAAAATGCAAGAAAAAAGGAAAGACAATACACAAAGTAGTGTGCACAACTCACGCATAAAACAATATTAACATTATTGAATAATCAAGAAGAAAATATTTTTTGTCACAAAGACATCACTCGCTGTGTCCTAGGAATGCAGTGAGTGCAAGCTCAGCCACCGAATATATTGCAGGGGTGTACTGAGCTGTCAGTATTGTCCGGCAGTTCACTCACGGGTTGGACATTGTGGGCTTTCTCCAGGTGTCACCTTTCAGGATGATTACCTGGCTATTTAGCTGGCTTGTCAGTCCTAGCATTGCTTTTTGGAGTGTTTGCCTCTTGTTTTGCTGTTCTGATCTTTTGCTGCCTAACCTTGGACCTTGTCTTTGACTATTCGTTCGCCTAGCCCCATTGTCTCTATTCACACTGTTTGGATTGCTGACCAAGGACTGTGACCTGTTGTTACGAGGTGACTGGTAGAGGAACAGGGGCGCCTATGCTGTCCCTCCTACTAGGGAACTCTAGGCAATCCTTATTTCAGGGTTACTCCTAATGGTGGAAATACCCAGTCCCGTTCCTGTCTATACTCCTGACCAGTATCACTCTGATACCCCACTCCCACCAGGGAAAGATGGGATAAAAGTGTGATGGAAAACAGATATACAGACAAGGGAAAACCAAAACTCTGACACACTGTGCACACAGGAATAGACACGGAGAGACTCAGGAGTAAAGCAAGAGTGTCACGCTCCCGGTGTCCCAGCAGCCCTCCTTACCCACTGAGCCGGTTCCTGCATCGCACCACCGCTCCATACCCACTGATCCAGTCGTACCTGCATTGCACCACCGCTCTGTACCCACTGATCCAGTTGCACCTGCATCGCACCACCGCTCCGTACCCACTGATCCGGCCTCACCGTCATTGCACTGCTCCTTACCCACTGATCCACTCCACGTGTCCACCGGTCATGGCTGCCGCTCCCGCTCGTGCTCTCCTGTGTCCTGCTCCTGGTCTCATGAGTCTGACTCTGAGTATTAGCCTCATGCCTCTGTATAGGACCAGGCCGCGCCCACTCTCCTGGTTTTATGGACCCAGCACACCTGAAGCAGGAAGTGACCTACGGCTGTGCTGGATATATAAGACTGGCCCTTCCATAGGGGCGTTGCCTGATCAACGTGTCTGGAAGCTTTGTCTTTTGAGCTAGGTGCTCAGGCCCCCTGGTGCCGTGTCCTGTAGACTCCTTGTCTTTGCTCCCTGGTACCTGTGCCTGTTTCCTTACCGTCCTGAAGAACTCTGTGACTCTGCTGACCTGGTTATACCTGTCCCTGCCACGCCAGTGCTCCGGCTGCCGTGTACCCTGCCCCCCGGTGGGATACTCGGTCCAGTGGATCCACCTCCTGGGCCCATCAGTCCTCCCGGTCCTGACAAAGAGCAAGAGGTAACAACGGTTAACTCCACAACCACACTTGGCAACAAGTATAACAACAACTAGCTGGATCACAACACCTCACCAGACCAGCTAAGATAAACTATAACTAGCATAGTTGGAAGGATCTAGCCTATATAGGAGGGGAACAGATGTGATTGGCTTCCCCACAACATGTGATCAAAGGAGACTAACAAGCAGACTAACAGACATTAACTCTTGCTAGCCTGTCTATGATTTACCACTCTGCAGGTTGACGGCTGTGTTTGCCTGTGTTGATCACAAACACGAGAAGTTATCAGGTGGAGTGTCAGAATCTGTAGTCTGAACAGAACCCGACACCGCCATGACAGCCAGTGAAGTTTGGAATAATCTCTGTGTGATACCTGTTTCTTTTGTCCTGCCTCTCTGCTTTTGACTTCTGTACTCCCCTGCCTCATGGTTTAGCTATGAGAAGTGACCGTCTACAACGTGACATTTTTACAAAATTGAAAGACATGCTCCAAATTGAATAAAAACTTCAAGGGCATATGTCCATAAGATCAACCCACCATAACCCTCAACCACATATGCAGGTGTTTGAAATGTAAATCCATCAATACCTTTATATATTTTATCTGTTGTTGCATCCCCAAGTAATTCGCATTTTAATTCAAATGCAAATGAGTTGTTAAGTGCTTTGAGTATGAGAGAGCACTTCCCAGGCCACTATGTCCCAAGGTTGTTTCCTTGTCCAGTACCAGCTTCTTTAGCTTGATTGATAACTCTATGTCTTATTTCCTAACCCTCAGTAACCCTTTCATTGTCCACCCATCTTTTGCTACCTCATTTTTGCATAATCTTCCTTGCAATTTACAAATATTTCATTACTATTTTTTATTTATGAATATATATAATTTTCTTGTAATTTTCCAATATTCTATGACTGTTTTCTACTTATGAATATATTCTTGATGTTTAAATAAATATTAATCTTTTGCATACAATCAGTGCCTTCTTGCTCCTGTCCTCTTTGTTTAATATGTCTTATTTCCTAGCCTGGCGCCTGACATCACACAGACAGTGAACTATCAATCAAGCTAAAAAGGCTGGTGCAGGGCAGGAAAACAACCTCTGGAGGCAGAGACTTTGTGAGGGCTCTGTCAGACACTGAGCAATTAACACCTCATTTCCATATGAATAGAAACACAAATTACTTGAGAATGCAGCAACAGATAGAAGATATAAAGGTATTGATAAATATACATTTCAAAGAACTACATGCCCATATATATTGTTCAGGTGTCTAGTTTTACTGACAAGACTCCTTTTAACTTTATTAAATAATCAAGAAAAAAATCTTTTTACAAAGGGCAAGACATATATTCCCGTTTGCATAAAAACACTTAAAACCACCCATAATACTTAGTCACATACTGTATAAATTATGTGAACTAGACATGACCCCCAAAATATCTCCAATAAAGCAAGATAACCCAATCCAATGCATACAAGACTCAACAAGCATAAACAGTCGGGAAAATAAGTATTTTGTACACTGATTGATTGATTTGATTTCGGAAGTTTTCCCGCCTACAAAGAATGGAGAGGTCTGTCATTTTTATCATAGGTACACTTCATCTGTGCCAGCAAAATCCCCCCCAAAATCCAGAAAATCACATTGTATGATTTTTAACTAATTAATTTGCATTTTATTGTATGAAATAAGCATTTGATCATCTACCAACCAGCAAGAATTCTGGCTCTCACAGACCTGATATTTTTTCTTTAAGAAGTTCCTACTCTGCACTCATCATTACCTGTATTAATTGCACCTGTTTGATCTCATTACCTGTGTAAAAGATATTTGTCCACACAGTTAATCAATCATACTCCAACCTCCCCACTATGGCCAAGACCCAAGAGCTGTCTAAGGACACCAGGGACAAAATTGTAGACCTGCCCAAGCCTGGGATGGGCTGCAGGACAATAGGAGAGCAGCTTGGTGAGAAGGCAACAACTGTTGGCACAGTTATTAGAAAACAGAAGAAACACAAGATGAATGTCAATCTTAAGGGTGCTTTACACGCAGCGACATCGCTAGCGATGACGCTTGTGAACGCACCCGCCCCCGTCGTTTGTGCGTCACGGGCAAATCGCTGCCCGTGGCGCACAATATCACTAGTACCTGTCACACATACTTACCTTCCTAGCGATGTCCCTGTGGGCGGCGAACAGCCTCTTTTCTAAGGGGGCGGTTCGTGCGGCATCACAGCGACGTCACTCAACAGGCGTCCAATAGAAGCAGAGGGGCGGAGAGCAGCTGCATGAAAGTCATGCCCACCTCATTGCCAGAGGATGCAGGTACCTTGTTGTTGTTTGTCGTTCCTGCGGTTTCACACGTAGCGATGTGTGCTGCCTCAGGAACGATGAACAACCTGCGTCCTAAACGAGCAACGACATTTGGGAAATGGATGACATGTCAACAATCAAAGATTTGGTAAGTATTTTGCATCGTTAGCGGTCGCTCGTACGTGTCACACGCAACGATGTCGCTAACGAGGCTGGATGTGCGTCACGAATTCTGTGACCCCAACGACATCTCGTTAGCGATGTCGTTGCGTGTAACGGGGTCTTTACTCAATCTGGGGATCCATACAAGATATCGCTTAGTGGAGTAAGGATGATTCTAATAAAGGTCACAAATCAGCCCATAACTAAATGAGAGGACCTGGTCAATGACCTGAAGAGAGCTGGGACCAAAGTCTCAAAGATTTCGGTTAGTAACACACTATGCCATTGTTTGAAGTTAGCAATGATCATCTAGATGATCCAGAGGAGGCATGAGAGAAAGTCATGTGGTCAGATGAAACTAAAATAGAACTTTTTGGTATGGGGTGGAAACATCTTACTTTGGGGGTGCTTTTCTGCAAAAGCATTAGGAGGACTGCATCGTATTGAAGGGAGGATGGATGGAGTCATGCATAGCAAGATTATGGCCAACAACCTCCAATAAGAGCAATGAAGATGGGTCGTTGCTGCGTCTTCCAGCATGACAATGACCCGAAAAACACACAGCCAGGTCAACTAAGGAGTAGCTCCGTAAGAAGCTTATCAAGGTCTTGGAGTGGCCTAGCCAGTCTCCAGAGCTGCACCCAATAGAAAATCTTTGGAAGGAGCTGAATCTCAATGTTGCCCAGCAGCAGCCCCAAAATCTGAAAGATCTGCAGATCTGTATGGAGGAGTGGGCAGAAATCCCTACTGTAGTGTGTGCAAACTTGGCCAGGAAACGTCTGACCTCTGTAACTGCAAACTTACCAAATATTAAGTTCTGTTTTTCTATTGTATCAAATACTTATTTCATGCAATAAAAAGCAAATTTTCTGAATTTTTGGGGGGGATTCTGTTTGTCACCTTTGAAGTGCATCTGTGGCGCCCTGGACAAGCCAGGGGCCACAGAGCACAACACTCACACACCCCACACTCCCGGTCAGGCACACCGAAGTCAGACACAAAAAACTTGTTGCCTTCCTCCAGGGGCTGATGTTCACACCAGGGGGTGGGCCAGGTGGTTGGTCCCACCCACCGAGGAGTTCACAGTCCTGGAGGCCGAAAAAGAGTAGAGTTCAGCTAGGGAAGTGAAAGTGGAAGGAAGGAAAGTGGCAGCTGAGCAGACTAAAGTTGGTCCGGGTGTGTGGTCCGGACGGAGCAGCAAGGTTGGCAGACGGTGGTGACCGTCTGCAGGAGTGGCCTATCGGAGTCTACCGTAAGGACCGTGGACGGGCGGTGGCCCGGCGGTACCGGACCGGTACGCAAAGAGAAGCCAGCATCATCTGGCAGGGGCTTACGGACCCCGGCAAGGCTAGGAGTCGCCGTGAATTTGCCGAATTCGTTAGTGAAGGGAACCTCCTGGGTTTCCCAACAGCCAAGTCCCGACAGAAGGCAACAGTCCAACCAAGAGAGGGAGACACCACTACCGCCAAGGCAACCGTTTCCCAGGGCCAGAGCCTGCGGGCAAAAGGGGCTCCTCCAGCCCATATCCAAGCTGGGGAGCGGATTACCGGTGGGAACCCATTGGAACCATCTACCGTACATAGGTGCAGGGAAAGGCAGTCACCATCAACCTGCCGGGAGAAACAACACCGCAGCCGTCTGTGGGACCCGTCCATCCAGCCGTGTGTTTTACCGAGAACTGTGTCCTCATCATTGGCTGAGTGAGTACCACCGTGCCGTGCGGCACAGCGCTGCCCCCGCGACCCTGCACCTCACCAGGCCCCGTAACCTGCCTGCCATCCATCCCTACCCCATCACCGGGCCCCGGGACAACCAACCCCCTACCCACTGAGGGGAGAACTAACAACAAAGCTGCTCCCTGTTACCGTTCCCGGGATCCCCGTCTAGAGCAGCGGTGGTGTCACCAATATCACCACAACCGTGGGTGGCGTCACGGACAATAATCAAAACCCCCACCATCAAAATCCCCTTTGCACTCACGGGCGAGGAGCGCCGCTCGAGTCCCCGGGATCCGGCCCACCGCTCGAGCCACCACCGAGCAGCAGCGGCAGCCGCAGCAGCAGCGGCCGGACCCGAGCAGTGGGAGAGCGCAGCGTCCCCTCCTCCGCCCACGACACATCTACAATAAACATTACAGACCTCTATTCTTTGTAGAAGAAAAACTTGCAAAATTGGCAGCCAATGTATAAGAAATATGTCTAGAGAAGTGGGCAGAAAAAAATATTAGCTAGCGTGTTCTAAAGGGGAACCATGTGTATGAAATACCCAATCTTTCTTGCTTGGAGATAAAATCAAAGATTTGTAATATAAAAGATGCAGCAAATAATGTAATATAAAAAATAAGTATCACCTAAAGCCAGTAAATGTCGTTCTAATCCAATATACAGTCATGGCCAAAAGTTTTGAGAATGACACCAAAATTATATTTTCACATGATCTGTTGCCCTCTGGTTTTCAATTGTGTTTGTCTGATGTTTACATCACATACAGAAATATAATTGCAATCATATTATGAGTACCAAAAAGTTATATTGACAGTTAGAATGAGTTAATGCAGCAAGTCAATATTTGCAGTGTTGACCCTTCTTCTTCAGGACCTCTGCAATTCTCCCTGGCATGCTCTCAATCAACTTCTGGATCAAATCCTGACTGATAGCTGTCCATTCTTGCATAAGCAATGCTTGCATTTTGCCAGAATTTGTTGGTTTTTGTTTGTCTACCCGTCTCTTGATGATTGCCCACAAGTTCTCAATGGGATTAAGATCTGGGGAGTTTCCAGGCCATGGACCCAAAATCTCTATGTTTTGTTCCATGAGCCATTTAGTGATCACCTTTGCTTTATGGCAAGGTGCTCCATCATGCTGGAAAAGGCATTGTTGGGCGCCAAACTGCTCTTGGACAGTTGGGAGAAGTTGCTCTTGGAGAACATTCTGGTACCATTCTTTATTCATGGCTGTGCTTTTAGGCAAGACTGTGAGTGAGCCGATTCCCTTGGCTGAGAAGCAACCCCACACATGAATCGTTTCAGGATGCTTAACAGTTGGCATGAAACAAGACTGGTGGTAGCGCTCACCTCTTCTTCTCCTAATTAGCTGTTTTCCAGATGTCCCAAACAATCGAAAAGGGGATTCATCTGAGAAAATGACTTTACCCCAGTCCTCAGCAGTTCACTCCCTGTACCTTTTGCAGAATATCAGTCAGTCCCTGATGTTTTTTCTGGAGAGAAGTGGCTTCTTTGCTGCCCTCCTTGAAACCAGGCCTTGCTCAAAGAGTCTCCGCCTCACAGTGCGTGCAGAAGCACTCACACCAGCCTGCTGCCATTGCTGAGCTAGCTCGGCACTGCTGGTAGTCCGATCCCGCAACTGAAACAGTTTTAAGATACGGTCCTGGCGTTTGCTGGTCCTTCTTGGGTGCCCTGGAGCCTTTTTGGCAACAATGGAAGCTCTCTCCTTGAAGTTCTTGATGATGAGATAGATTGTTGACTGAGGTGCAATCTTTCTGGCTGCGATACTCTTCCCTGTTAGGCCATTTTTGTGCAGAGCAATGATGGCTGCACGTGTTTCTTTAGAGATAACCATGGTTAACTGAAGAGAAACAATGATACCAAGCACCAGCATCTATTTAAAGTGTCCAGTGGTGTCATTCTCACTTAATCATGACTGATTGATCGCCAGCCCTGTCCTCATTAACACCCACACCTGTGTTAATGGAACAATCACTTAAATAATGTTAGCTGCTCCTTTTAAGGCAGGAATGCAATGATGTTGAAATGTGTTTTGGGGGTTAAAGTTCATTTTCTTAGCCAATATTGACTTTGCAAGTAATTGCTGTTAAGCTGATCACTCTTTATGGCATTATGGAGTATATGCAAATTGCCATTAGAAAAACTTAAGCAGTAGGCTTTGTAAAAATTAATATTTGTAGCTTTCTAAAAACTTTTGGCCATGACTGTACAAGCCAATATTGGTGCATGAAAACTCACTGACTGCACACATTACCATCCATGGGTAATCTGTATCCCGTCCATTTTTAACAACACAATAGGTAGGAGAAGTACAGTGCCTACAAGTAGTATTCAACCCCCTGCAGATTTAGCAGGTTTACACATTCGGAATTAACTTGGCGTTGTGACATTTGGACTGTAGATCAGCCTGGAAGTGTGAAATGCACTGCAGCAAAAAAGAATGTTATTTCTTTTTTTATTTTTTTTTTTAAATTATGAAAAGTTTATTCAGAGGGTCATTTATTATTCAACGCCTCAAACCACAAGAATTCTGTTTGGTTCCCCTAAAGTATTAAGAAGTATTTCAGGCACAAAGAACAATGAGCTTCACATGTTTGGATTAATTATCTCTTTTTCCAGCCTTTTCTGACTAATTAAGACCCTCCCCAAACTTGTGAACAGCACTCATACTTGGTCAACATGGGAAAGACAAAGGAGCATTCCAAGGCCATCAGAGACAAGATCGTGGAGGGTCACAAGGCTGGCAAGGGGTACAAAACCCTTTCCAAGGAGTTGGGCCTACCTGTCTCCACTGTTGGGAGCATCATCCGGAAGTGGAAGGCTTATGGAACTACTGTTAGCCTTCCACGGCCTGGACAGCCTTTGAAAGTTTCCACCCGTGCCGAGGCCAGGCTTGTCCGAAGAGTCAAGGCTAACCCAAGGACAACAAGGAAGGAGCTCCGGGAAGATCTCATGGCAGTGGGGACATTGGTTTCAGTCAATACCGTAAGTAACGTACTCCACCGCAATGGTCTCCGTTCCAGACGAGCCCGTAAGGTACCTTTACTTTCAAAGCGCCATGTCAAGGCTTGTCTACAGTTTGCTCATGATCACTTGGAGGACTCTGAGACAGACTGGTTCAAGGTTCTCTGGTCTGATGAGACCAAGATCGAGATCTTTGGTGCCAACCACACACGTGACATTTGGAGACTGGATGGCACTGCATACGACCCCAAGAATACCATCCCTACAGTCAAGCATGGTGGTGGCAGCATCATGCTGTGGGGCTGTTTCTCAGCCAAGGGGCCTGGCCGTCTGGTCCGCATCCATGGGAAGATGGATAGCACGGCCTCCCTGGAGATTTTGGCCAAGAACCTCCGCTCCTCCATCAAGGATCTTAAGATGGGTCGTCATTTCATCTTCCAACAAGACAGCGACCCAAAGCACACAGCCAAGAAAACCAAGGCCTGGTTCAAGAGGGAAAAAATCAAGGTGTTGCAGTGGCCTAGTCAGTCTCCTGACCTTAACCCAATTGAAAACTTGTGGAAGGAGCTCGAGATTAAAGTCCACATGAGACACCCAAAGAACCTAGATAACTTGGAGAAGATCTGCATGGAGGAGTGGGCCAAGATAACTCCAGAGACCTGTGCCGGCCTGATCAGGTCTTATAAAAGACGATTATTAGCTGTAATTGCAAACAAGGGTTATTCCACAAAATATTAAACCTAGGGGTTGAATAATAATTGACCCACACTTTTATGTTGAAAATGTATTAAAATTTAACTGAGCAACATAACTTGTTGGTTTGTAAGATTTATGCATCTGTTAATAAATCCTGCTCTTGTTTGAAGTTTGCAGGCTCTAACTTATTTGCATCTTATCAAACCTGCTAAATCTGCAGGGGGTTGAATACTATTTGTAGGCACTGTATGTCTATTTAACTGATATACAAATTATGGAAAGTGTTAGGGGTACTTCTCACATAGCGAGATCGCTAGCGAGATTGCTGCTGTGTCACAGGTTTTGTGATGTACCAGTGACCTCATCAGCGATCTCGCTGTGTGTGACACTAAGCAGTGACCTGGCCCCTGCTGTGAAATTGCTGGATCGTTACACACTGTTCTGGTTCATTTTTTGCTCGTTGGTCTCCCACTGTGCAGCACACATCAGAGTGTTTGATGGCGGGAGACCAACAAGCACCAACTCTGTGTAAGCGGTGTACGCTGATAACCAGGGTAAATATCGGGTAACTAAGCAAAGCGCTTTGCTTGGTTACCCGATATTTACCTTGGTTACCAGCGTAAACCGCTTAGCGCTGGCTCCCTGCACACATAACCAGAGTACACATCGGGTAACCAAGCAAAGCGCTTTGCTTAGTTACCCGATATTTACCCAAGCTACGTGTGCAGGGAGCCAGCGCTAAGCGGTGTATGCTGGTAACCAAGGTAAATATCGGGTAACCAAGCAAAGCACTTTGCTTAGTTACCCGATATTTACCTTGGTTACCAAGCGCAGAGTCGCTGGTGGCTGGTCGCTGGTGAGATCTGCCTGATTGACAGCTCACCAGCGACCATGTAGTGACGCACCAGCGATCCTGACCCTGTCATATCGTGGTCGGAATCGCTGGTACGTCGTTTAGTAAGACGGTACCCTTACAGTGACAAGCAAAAGGGTAACAATGTATTCAAATGTTGCCTTTCAGGATCCATATCTCACCATCAACTACATCTTTGATCGTGAGATTACCTACATTTTATAGACAATCATGTTGGCTATCTCATACATAAATTTGACTTGCAACTATTTGGCATATGGTGAGTTATGCAGATTCTTGTCATGTCACTACATTGTTACTGTTTTGTTTCTGATGTTTGAAAACATTTTTTCTTCCTTTATACTACAAATTACAACCTGTTCTCACATTCCCTAATAGCTCAGTGTTTTATTAAGTTAATTGCAAAGTGAAAAGTCTCTGGTTTAAACAGAGGAGCAGGCATGAAGAAGACTTCCCAAGAAAAGAGAAACTGCATCATCCAACTCATTGATAGTGGTCTCTCAGCCAAGAAAATTTCCAAACTGCATTATCTGAGTGCCATTAGAGTTAGAAGAATATGAAATGAAGTCTGTTCATACATTCAAAAGCCAAGAGGTGGACGTCCAGGCAAAATATCAGAGTCAACAAGTCGACTCATCACAAGGTCTATCAGTTCTGGTGCGACAAACATGGCAGTTTAGGTGGCTTGTATGTTTCGTAATAATCACAGATGACCATGCAAGCACCCTGTGATGCACGTTATACAAGTCTGGAATGGTGGCCTAAAAAAGGTGACAAAGCCTCGACTTCAATATTATCATAAGAAGTGATGGCTCAAGTTTGCAAAGAAGTAGAAAAAGTGGCCAGTAGAAGATTGGAAATGGGTGATTTGGAGCGATGAGGCGAAAGTCAATAGACTAGACTCTGATGGATGCAAATGGGTCTGCTGGTGGGCGTGGGAAGCAGTACATATTTATGAAGGATGATGAGTGGCCCTGGAAGTAGTAAGAGCGTCCCGGAAGTAGTGTTACAGCTGCGCATGAGACTAGTAAGTATAACGCGCCTGCTTTTCCCTTTTTTCCTTTATTTTCATTTATTTTTTTTATTAACCAAATTGTTGGATCCAGATAGTTGCCCGAAGTTCTCTGAGAACTCTGGGTCTGGGGTTGGTGCTTGAGTACTTTTGAACCCATGTGGATCCGGACTTTTACAATAGAGATCCACCCATCACTAGTAGTGACACACCCCCTATTGGTGCAATTCTGTTGTCAATTTATTCTTAAGTTTTTATTAGGAATAACACAGGAATGTTGCGGCACAGAGCTATGAGCGAAGTTACTTCAGCATTGTTAGATTGTGGAGAATACAATTATTTACTAGAACATACACGTCAGGGAAGGTGACAGGTCCTTTTCAGTTGGTGTACATTGTCTTATTGAATTGCAATGTATGCTTCTCTAAAGAAAATTGCTGCAAACAATACTTTACTTTACAATAGGAAATAAGCCAAAACGACAATCTTCTCCTTTTCATTCATCATATTTTATCTCATGCTGAGAATTATACAAATAAATCTTCTTTTTATGACTCAGGAGGGCAGAGATGTCAACTTCTTAATCTTCTTCTCACTGTCCTGTGTCTGGCTGTAAGATTATTGTCTGCAGCAGAAGCCTCCTCTGCAATAGGGCAAAAATTGCCTTAAGATTTTATGTGATATACCAACTCAAAGTAGCAAGTATTTGTGAAGTTATGCATGGTTTACTAAATATATTAAAAGTATAGTTCTGAACATTGTGACGTCTATTTGTATACAGGCCCTTCTAGTCTGATATCCCTAAATAAAATACTGAGTGACCAACTTCCTCCAGTAGTCATCTAATTAGTAAATTAAGTCCATTTGGGAATAATTTATTCTCAGTATAACTACAACTGCTCTGTGAAAGCCTCAGGAGTTTATTTGAGAACATTAGGAATCAAACAGCCTCATGAGAACCAAGGAACACACCAGACAGGTTAGGGAAAAAGTTGTGGAGAAGAGAAAATCAGGGTTAGATTTTAAAAAATAGCCAAAGCTCTAAACATTTCAAGGAGCCCCGTTCAATACACCATCCAAAAATGGAAGACGTTTGACACAACTGTAAAGACATGGCCATCCATCTAAAATGATATCCCAATCAAGGAGAGCACTAGTTAGAGAAGCAGAGAAGAGCCCCATGGTCAATTTGGAAGAGCTGCAAAAATCTACAGCTCAGGTGGGAGAATCTACTACTAGTCATATCATTCACAAATTGTCATTGTCATCTCTCTGTAGTAAGAGACTAGTGACAGGTTCTGGGCTAGAGTCTCTTTGGCTTGTGAGACTCTGCAGATTAAATGTATTCCCTTTCATTTCGGGAGGAAAAGGTTAATGTCTGTATTGCCAGCAACCATTCTTACTACCTTCTCAGGTGTTTCCGGTTTGGACCTCTCCCAGTCCCTATATATATCCTCTGCTACCAGTAGAGGTTGCCAGTTATTCTCATTTATTTGGATGCTTGGACAGTAGGTGGAAGGAGCTGGTGGAGCCTTCTCTGCAAGTTGTTGTAAAGGCTGCAGTCTTTTTGCTGACTGCAGCTGTCTGTTGTTTTCCCTCTGTCTGTCTTGCCTTTCCCTGGTGTGGTATTAGCACAGTGGTGGGGCTAGCATACTTCACCTGTCAACTCAATAACCAGGGCTATTACAGGGTCACTAAGGGTCTCAGGTATCCTGTTCAGCGACAGGTGTGAAACCTGTTTACAGTGGCTTGCGAAAGGATTTGGCTCCCTTGAATTTTTCAACCTTTTCCCACATTTCAGGCTTCAAACATAACGATAAAAAAATTAAAATTTTATGGTGAAGAATCAACAACAAGTGGAACACAATTGTGAAGTTGAACGAAATTTATTGCTTATTTTAAACTTTTGTAAAAAATAATAAACTGAAAATTGGGGCTTGCAATATTATTCATCCCCTTTACTTTCAATGCAGCAAACTCACTCCAGAAGTTAATTGAGGAACTCTGAATGATCCAATGTTGTCCTAAATGACTGGTGATGATAAATATAATCCCTCTGTGTGTAAGGCTGGTTTCACACTACGTCTTTTTAACATCCGTTGAAAACGTTATTTTAACGGAAGTACGGATCCTGTGCAAATCCGTTTTTACTTCAATGCATTTTCAATGGAATCGCGTCCACCTGCGTTCGCATGCGTTTGCGTCCGTTAGACGCAGGATCCGTCCTTTTGCGTTATTTTAACATGTTTCAAAAACGCAACATGTAGCGTTTTTGAGCTCCGTCCAAGGACTGCAAATTGCTGGATCCTGACTATAACGCACGCAAACGCAGGTGAAAGCTGGCGTGCTGATAGACAGGATCCTGCTTTGATACTGAGCATGCCCAGAAAGCACTTTGCGGCCATTCATATTCTCTCTCTCTCTCTCTCTCTCTCTCTCTCTCTCTCTCTCTCTCTCTCTCTCTCTCTCTCTCTCTCACAAGCCTCCTCCCAGTCTAGTGCCCCTCACTCCCGATCACATGACTACAATGCCCGCCCCTAAACATCCAGTGCAGGATCCTCCAAAATAACATATGCGTTTGCATACGTTATGTGCTGTAAAAGCAGGATCCGTACTTCCGCTAAAAAAACGTTTTCAGCGGATGTTAAAAAGACGTAGTGTGAAACCAGCCTAATCAAGTCTCCGTATAAATGCACCTGCACTGTGATAGTCTCAGTGTTCTGTTTAGAGCACAGATAGCACCATGAAGACCAAGGAACACAACAGGCATGTCCGTGATACTGTTGTAGAGAAGTTTAAAGCCGGATTTGGTTACAAAAAGATTTTCAAAACTTTAAACATGCCAAGAGGCACTGTGCAAGTGATCATATTGAAATGGAAAGAATATCATACCATGGCAAATCTACCAAGACCCGGCCGTCCCTCAAAAATTTCATCTCAAACAAGGAGAAGACTGGTCATAGATGCAGCCAAGAGGCCCATAATCACTCTGGATGAACTGCAGAGATCTACAGCTGAGGTGGGAGAGTCTGTCCATAGGACATCAATCAGTCGTACACTGCACAAATCTGGCCTTTATGGAAGAGTGGCAAGAAGAAAGCCATTTCTCAAAGCTATCCATAAAAAGTATTGTTTAAAGCTTGCCACAAGCCACCTGGGAGACACACCAAACATGTGGAAGAAGGTGCATTGGTCAGTTGAAGCCAAAATCAAACTTTTTGGACACAATGCCAAACAATATATTTGGCGTAAAAGCAACACAGCTTATCACCATGAACACACCATCCTCACTGTCAAACAAGGTTTGGGCCTGCTTTTCTTCAGCAGGGACAGGGAAGATGGTTAAAATTGATGAAAAGATGGATGGAGCCAAATACAGGGCCATTCTTGAAAAAAACCTGTTAGAGTCTGCAAAAGACCTGAGACTGGGATGGAGATTTGTCTTTCAACAAGACAATGATCCAAAACATAAAGCAAAATCTACAATAGAATGGTTCACAAATAAACGTATCCAGGTGTTATAATGACCAAGTCAAAGTCCAGACCTGAATCCAATCGAGAATCTGTGGAAAGAGCTGAAAATTGCTGTTCACAAACGGTCTCCATCCAAGCTCACTAAGCTTAAGCTGTTTGCAAAGGAAGAATGGGCAAGAATTTCAGTCTCTCGATGTGCAAAACTGATAGACACATACCCCAAGCGACTTGCAGCTGTAATCGCAGCAAAAGGTGGCACTACAAAGTATTAATTTAAAGGGGCCGAATAATTTTTATAAACATTTAAAATAAGCAATACATTTCATTCAACTTCACAATTGTGTCCCACTTGTTAATTCTTCACCATAACATTAACATTTTAATCTTTATGTTTGAAGCCTGAAATGTGAGAAAAGGTTGAAAAATTTAAGGGGGCTGAATACGTTTGCAAGGCACTGTAGGGTCTGGTTAGGAGGGTAGTGTACAGCTGCAGGTGAGTGAAGGAGGTCTCCCATCTTCCCCATCACTAGCACTAGGGCCCACCATTGCTATAGTTTCCCCGGTATAGCCCATGTTTTGTTGAGTGTCATGTCGTACGCCATACTTTCCGTTGTCACTTCCATGACACAAATCAGGCCTTTACGGAAGAGTGGCAAAAAGAAAGACAATTTTTAAAGCAAGCTATTAGAAATACTGTTTGCAAAAATCCATGTAGGGAACACAGCGAGCATGTGGAAGAAAATGTTTTGGTCACGAAGCCAAATTGGAATTTTTTTGGCTAAATGCAAAAAGCTACATGTGGTGGAAAACAAACACTGATCGTGACCCTGAAAACGCCATTCCCAATGTCAGACATGGTGGTGACAGCATCCTGCTGTGCGGAAGCTTTTCTTCAGCAGAGACAGGAAAACTGGTCAGAGTTCATGGGAAGCTTGATGAAGCTTATAGGGATTGTCTGATCTGAAATGACAAGTCTGAAATTACTCTATGTGACTGCAGACTTGTGAATTCTCACATTGCATGCACTGTGCGTTATGAGGATTCACCGGTGTCAGAACTGGGAATAGTGGTCACTTAACTGCAAATATGCAATATGCATACTCCCTGCCGGAATGTATATGGCATGTGCCATTCTGAGACTCTTATCTCATGGATTGGCTGCAGTGCTGTCGACGTGAGGTCAGCGCTGCAGACAATACCAAACAAGAGAACCAATTAGCAGAGACTCGGTGTTGAACCAGGAAAGGGTGAGTAAACCACAGTTTTATTTTTTTTACTACTAATGAAGACTCCAGAATTTTTTTTTTCTGTAAGAAGACAATCTGTTTAAGTGGTTTTTTTTTAAAAATTATCCTGGATATTTTTTCTCCCAGCCATTACTGCAGAATGTATTTTTTAAAGAATAATAAGATTAAAAAAGATTAAAAAGAATTAACAGCCAGCACCCAAGATCATATTTCAAAAATTACTACTACCTGATGGGACGCGTGCCAAATTCTGAGTCATCTGTGTTCTCATTGCCTTGCGATAAAATCTGCTAGACTTGTTAATATGGGCTCTTCCCAGAATGTGACCCTATAGTTATATGCGCAGAACGTAGGTATACATACATATACATATTTACTGTACATAATATATATATATATATATGTATATATATATATATATATATATGTATATATATATATTGCAAAGCAAAGGCAGCAGATAGGGAATAATTGAGGAAACACTCTGGATTTCATTACCAAAGTTGTAAAAAAAAAAATCCAAAAACATAAAAGTCTGATGTGTAAAATATGTAAAGCTTTGGTGGGATTTACAAGACATAGTACTAGGTGGCTACATATAGTTCTCCATGTTAGTTGCTGCCCTGTGATTTTGACAATAATATTGTGCCAACCAAAGCAATTCAGATACGGAATTAGTAGTCGTCAATGTACCCACCAAATAAAAAGCACCTTATTAATATGATATAGAATAGTGACGCTACTATCCTACCCCACTCATAATATTCCCACTATAGGAATGCCTACATGTAATGCCAGCTGTAATAATGTCTCGTTAATAGTATCTATTCCAATGGCACATATATAATAGTGTCAACTCTAATAAGACCCCAAATTTTAATTTTAATAGTATATATAATAGCTGAACCCACAGCACAGTGTCAGCTATAGTAGCATGTAGCAGTAGCGTCTATGGCTCGCAGCAAGCTTTGTGGTATGCAGTAAGATGACACCCTCTGACTTCAGCTTTACGGCTGTCTGGTTTGTCAAACCTGTCTATGAAAATTTCTGTGAAATGTGTATTTTCTACATTTTATGTACTTTCTTCCAAAAGCAAGAAAAATATGCAAAGCAATCATTTTTTTGTAAATTTAATTTTTGCACACAGTTTTCTGTAAACTTGTAAATGTCTTGAAAATGTTACATTTATGGGGTTTTCAATAAAGTCTTGCCACAATATTTTACATGGTTTTTTTCTAGGGCATATGTTTTACAAGTGTTAGAAAAAAATTGTTGTCGTTCTCATCGATATGTTATGTCTTTATATGTCAGATTGGATTCGAACGACAGAGCACTAATGACTCAAAAAAATATACATATTTTCCTCCTTTTATATATTTTTGGTGGAATTTAACTTTAAGACTAAGCGGTACTTTATACGTTGCGACATCGCTAGCATCGGCAAGCGATGCCGAGCACGATAATACCCGTCGCCGTCGCACATGCTATATGTGGTGATTGCTGCCGTAGCGAACATTATCACTACGGCAGCGTCACACGCACATACCTGGTTGGCGACGTCACTGTGACTGCCGAACTATCCCTCCTTCAAGGGGGAGGTGCGTTTGGCGTCACAGCGACGTCTCTAATCGGCCGGCCAATAGAAGCGGAGGGGCGGAGATGAGCGGGACATAACATCCCACCCACCTTCTCCCTTCCGCATTGCCGTCGGGACGCAGGTAAGGAGATGTTTGTCGCTCCTGCGGCTTCACACACAGCGATGTGTGGAGCTGCAGGAATCACAAACAACATCGTACCTGCGGTCGACCCGACATTATGAAAATGAACAACGCTACACAGATCACCGATTTTCGACGCTTTTGCGATCGTTTATCGTCGCACCTAGGATTTACATGTTGCGATGTCATTACCGGCGCCGGATTCACTTGTTGGAGGGGTGGTACTGGTAGGGTCTGTGCTGGCAGTGGTGGGGTGTGTGCTGGCAGTGGTGTGGTCTGTGCTGGCAGCGGTGATGGAGCGGAGTCACTAGAGGCAGGGGTGGTACTGGTAGGGTCTGTGCTGGCAGCAATGGGGTGTGTGCTGACAGTGGTGTGGTCTGTGCTGGCAGCAGTGATGGAGCGGAGTCACTGGAGGCAGGGGCGGTACTGGTAGGGTCTGTGCTGGCAGCGGTGGGGTGTGTGCTGGCAGTGGAAGCTGTGCTGGCTGTGTGGAGCAGGCCGGTGCGGCAAGTGTCCCAGATGCTTTGTCGGCGGTGCAGGCTCCAAAGAAATGGCGCCTTGAGCGGCGCGTGCGCATGATGAGCTCTCAGCTCAATGACAAGATCTTGAGCCGAGAGCTCCACCTTCGCACCCGCCGAATCCAGGGCATCATTAATTGAAGCCAGAGCATCTGAGACACCTGCCGCACCGCCCTGCTCCACACAGCCACTGCAGCCCGCACAGACAACCAGCACAGCCAGTCAGCCGCTCTCTCTGACAGCCAACATAGCCAGTCAGCCGCCCGCACAGAGAGACAGCCAGCCAGCCGCCCATACACAGAGGCAGCCAGCCGCCCACACAGAGTGGCAGCCAGCCAGCCATTCACACAGACACCCGGCCCTATTCTGAAGCCGCGGTGCATGACGCGTCTACGTCATACACACGCGCCACCATTGAGGTCCTACGCAGGCGCACCTTGATCTGCCCTGCTCAGGGGCATGCACCGCGGCTTCAGGATAAGGAAGACCAAGATGTCCGAAAGGGGAGGCTTCGGTCCCGGAGAACAGTGCTACCCATCCAACCGTTGTGCACCGGAGCGACCATCTAGGTGAGTATTCTAAAGCGTTTTTTTATGTTATACCCAGCGGCCTGGGCTCTTATATACAGCATGTTAGAATGCTGTATATAAGAGCCCAGTTTTAGTGGCCGCAGCTTATAGGGCAAAAAACTGGTGACAGGTTTCCTTTAAGGGTTTGTACTTGCACTCTCACAGAGCTTTGTACAAACCCACAGAGTTACCAATGAGCCCGTATGGCCGTATGGCTCTGTGCTCACATCTCATGTAGGAGCTAAGGACTTCAGAATGTTGTTTTGACCAATCAGAGGTGGTCTCTGACAGACCCCAACTGATCAGCAGCTCCATTTAGAGCCTATAAATATGAAAAGTTTTACAAAAGTGACAGTTACACTTTAACAACCTCTAATAATTAACAGAATGCTGTTTTCTCAATAAAGTCCCTCCACAACATAAGCCTGGATTGTTGTACAGGTGATCACTTCTGTAAAGCGCTTTGGAATTAATAGAGCTATATAAGTCCATGAAACAAATAAATATATCCGTCCCCTACACTAGTTGACAGTCTCAGAGCTCTGGGTTCATTTTAACAAGCTCTGAACTAAAAAGTAGCACAACCCCCAAATGACTGTCTACAGGGGAATTGTTGGGGAATTCTTTTTGAAGGAGACTCTAGTTGGCTAAATCACTGGTAATGTTTCAAAGATTTTTAATGGATCTTTTTTAATGGATCTTTCATTGACTTACAGATGGGCTACCTATAGGTGGAGCTAGAGAGAGGTTTTTTTTTCCTTTTGGAGAGTTAATTTGCATAGCCATTTCCCAGGGAGCATTGTCAGACTGCAAGCTGCCTGTTTTAGTGACGAGAAACAGTGCCCTCCCAGATTAACATCCTTTATTGGCAAATATCTTAAAGAATTTCATAGGAAACATAGGGAAAAAGCCTTAAAGGGAACCTGTCACATGTAAAAACGCTATTACCTGTAGATATGGGGTTACTCTGCAGGTCAACAGAGTTTGAACCTGCCCGGCACCTGTACATTGAAACCCACTACTGGGAGGAAATTAACTTTATTCCTCCCGGCAGCATTCTGGTTTCAGCCATGGAGGTGGCACAGGTTTAGTCACCATTCTGTGTATGGAGAGCTCCTGCACTTACTGACAGCTGTTCTGCATTAGGACCTGCTGTCAGTCAGTGCAGGGGGTGCAGTTACAGCCGCTGCTCTCCATACATAGAAGGGTGACTGAATACCGCCCCCGTGACTGAAATGCTGAACGCTGCCGGGAGGAATAAACTTCATTTCCTCCCGGCAGCAGGGCGCAATGAGCAGGCACCGGGCAGGTTTCAAACTCTATTAACCTGCATATTAACTCCATATCTACAGGCTAATAGCATTTTTACACATGACAGGTAACCTTTAATTCTAGTTCATATTAAAATAGTCATAAAGGGATGAGGAGTTTTGCTTTCTCAGAAATATTATTTTGCCAGGCGATTCAGATTTTTTTGTAGAATGCTGAT